>NC_081412.1:470499156-470834156 GCF_030272615.1 Cryptomeria japonica | reverse complement strand
TCTCTACTTGGCAGGGCCCCAAAAAGGCGCCCCTGTCGAGCAAAGAACTCGACAAGTACTAACCAATATCTTGTCGCCTTCTTCATTTATGGTTTGAAATTCTGGTGTCTCAGGCGTAGGGGAACCACACCAATCCATCCCAAACTTGGTGGTTAAACTTTACTGCGGTGACGATACTGCAGGGGAAGCCCTGTGGAAAAATAGCTCGATGCCAGAATAATAAAAAAGCTTACTTCTTTTTAAAAATAAACCCAACCCCGACATTCTTTTTTTCCCATTACACACTGCGAAATGCAATATTTGTTATCTGGTGGAGACGGGGCCTGTAGCTCAGAGGATTAGAGCATGTGGCTACGAACCACGGTGTTGGGGGTTCAAATCCCTCCTCGCCCACAGCAGTCCACATAGAGAGACTATGAGTATCTATAATAGATATATAGAATAAATTACTATGACTGCTCTCGAACTAGTAAGAGAATTGCGAATACCAATAGCTAAATTTGTGTTTTACTATAAAGGTCCCTAGACCGCGTATACATACTATTTTTCATATGTTCAAGATTATATTATATATATATAGTTATTTGTGTATGACCTTCTTCTATAACTCTTTCTCATTGGTGCCAGGTGTATTGGTAAGAACCAAGGGCTCTTACTCATTCATTAAGACACCTGCTTATTCAAATTAGGGTCATCTATTTACGAATTGCAGTTTCGAGTGCTACTATATCCGCTCTGTTTCACGGTTTAAAAAGAAAGGGGTAGTTAAAGGGGTAGTTGCTATAGGGTAACCAGTAGGCCAGGGATAGAGAGGTCTTTGTTGGACTTTCGACAAAGTGCAATTGCAATATACTTAGCTCACTGGCAGCTCTGCAGCACCGTATTATAGTTATCTTGGATGAATATTGAGTAGCATAAAGAAAGAATGATGCTTTAATTTGTCTCTATAATTGAAGATCTTGTTCAATAATATATTCTTGTTAAGTTCATATAATTCATTCATGCGATAATCCACATTCAGGACAATTTCATTATAGTAACCCTGATTAGGCTTAGTTATTGATAGAGTAAATTGATCTGTTATTTTAAGAACAAATTTTTTCAATTGAAAATCATCATTTAATGTTAATTCTTCTTTATTTTGATCACAGGATGAAGAAGATCTTGAAGATAAATTCTGATTCACAATTTAATTGGTTTATCTCTTTTCTTAGATTCCATCTGGGATCTGATAAAATATCATAATTTACAGAAGGATTTTTAAGAAATGTTTTAACCTTCCATAGATCAACTATTCTATTCTTTTCTAATCCCTTGAAATATTGAAAAGCGTCTTGCCGCCCTTTCAACAATTTGAATTTTTCACTGGGTTTCTTAGTATAATTAATACTTATAGATGATTCATCTATTGACAAATCATCAAAGAACCCTTTGAAAAATTCTGATTCTGAAAAGGAATAAGATTCTCTTATTCGATCTGATTCTTCTTGTTCCATTTTTTCTTGTTCCATTTTTTCTTGGAACATTTCTTCCATTATTTTCTTACATTTATCCCTTATTTCCTTGATTTTTTGCAGTTGCTCTTTGTAGTTTTCGATTTCTTCAACTCTTTCTTTCCAGATAACTATAAGCGAAAAGATGATATCTGTGAAGCTTGATGCGGTTTTTTAATCACCTCAAAAAACACATGAATTGTTTTTCTCCCAAAAAGGATGCAAAGTCATTCCACCCGAATCGGCTACTAATAATTTTTTTGTTTTTCTGCGGCATTATTTTGTAGCCAGCACACCATTTCAACCACTGCTTCCAGTCCTTAGCAGTCAACTCTCGAGGATCGTTACAATTCAATAGTCCTTGCGAATCCAAAAAGTCCTTGACATTTTGTTTGATGAAAGGAGACGATGCTCTGGATTTTAATAAATCCTTCGCATAGGAGCCTTTCATGCTTATTACCTGTTGCCATATCTTGTGAAATACATATGCTTGAGATATTTTTGGGGTTTCCTTCTTTTTGATAGAAGGGTTTATATTTCTATTTGGAGTGAATCTTTTTTGAATTGCCTCAATATTTCTACTCAATTGGACGTAAAATTCTAAATTGGACTCGATCAGAGTCAAAATACTTATTTTGAGATCGATAAGCGTTAATTTTGCCCTTAAATGAAAAACTTTCATAAAGTAAGGCATTTTCTTCCTAATGAATCGAATGCTCTTGTTTTGGAAAATAGAACCAAAAATTCAACTGTCACTCTATCTCCCGGTACTACTTGTATTGTTCGATATCTAATTTTACCTGATACAACCGTTAAAACATCTATATCGTTATCTAGATGGACTAAGAACATACCATTAGGATATGCTATCGTAACTACACCCTCAACAGTGACAAAATTCTTTTTGGTACTCATTTTAACTAGACTCCTAGTTTTTTTATAGTGATTAAAAAAGGAGGAATAGTTATTAACTATGACATTCATAGTTATTAACTATGAAATTGATTTCTAAAAAAGAGGAATCATTTAATTATAAAAAAAAGAAAAAAGACATTTTAATAGAATTTTAATTGAAAAATAAACATGAATAGCTTTTTTTTGTAAGCTATTACTACTCAATAATATTCATTGAATTATAATGAATTCCTTTTTTGTCAGCCAAATTTCTGACACTGAACACTCAATAATGAGTCATTATTGACTCCTATCATCAATAATATCTTTTGTCAATATTATTGATAGCATTCCAATTATTGGAAGCAAAAATGCAATTCAGGCATTTACTTTTTGTTTTGGAGTTACCATAAAATACATAATAATTCCCCTCCTATTTTTTTTTGTCGAGCTTCTCGATCAGTCATTATTCCTTGCGAAGTAGAAAGGATTGCAATCCCCATTCCACCTAAAACTTTAGGGATCTCTCGAGAATTAGAATAGATTCTCAGACCAGGTTTGCTAATACGCTTTGAAGCGGTTATATATCTCTTTTGCGTCCTTCCCCTAGATTTTGAGGTTAAAACAAAAAAAGATTTTTTACCTTCTCGATGTTTCCTAACATCCTCTATAAAACCTTCTCGTAGAAGAATCCTTGTGATGTTCTCGGTAATAATAGTAGCTGCTACTCGAACTATTTTTTTTTTTACCATATCAGCATTTCTTATATAAGTCATTAGATTAGCAATAGTATCATTACCCATGGCGAACTAATTCTTAAGAATTTACAAGCTCAATATAAAGGCATGTTTATCTTTTTTTTAGGAATATGCCTGACATTACTTCTACATAATTTATCAGTATTTATAATACTTCAGGAGCCAATGAGATTATTTTGGTGAAATTCAATTCTCTTAATTCCTCAATAACTAAACCAAAAACTCGAGTTCCTCTTGGATTTCCTTTCTGATCAATGACAACTGCTGCATTGTCATCAGATCGTATTATCATTCCATCACTACTTTTAAGTTCTTTACACGTACGTATAACTACGGCTCTAACTACCTCTGATTCTTCCAGAGGCATATTAGGTGCTACTTCTTTAATTATAGCGATGATAATATCGCCGATATTAGCGATGTTACGATTACCTGCTCCTAGCACTCGAATACACATTAATTTTCGGGCTCCACTGTTGTCTGCTACATTCAAGTAAGTTTGGGACTGAATCATATTTCCTCCAAAAGAATTGTTAACTCGGCAGAAAAAAAGTATTTCTTATCAATTCAATAATCTTTTTCTGCCAGAAATATCTCTTTGGTTCGGCATTATTTACTCAAACTAGTAATAAATTTAGTATGTATAGGCATTTTATACGCAACGATTTGAAAAGCTGCTCTAGCTATAGTCTCTGATACTCCACTTATTTCATAAAGTATTCGACCTGGTTTGACCATGGATACCCAATATTCTGGAGATCCCTTGGCTTTCCCCGAACCCATACGTATTTCTGCAGGTCTCGTTCTAATAGGTTTGTCGGGAAATATACATATCCATATTTTTACGCCGCGATGGGCATAGCGAGTAATTGCTCGTCATCCTACTTCTATTTGCCCAGATGTGATCCAAACAGGTTCCAATGCCTGAAGAGCAAATCTACCAAAACAAATGCGACTACCCCGAGAAGATATTCCCTTTATTCTTCCCCTATGTTGGTGACGAAATTTCGTTCTTTTTGGGTTCTAGTCGATGGTTGTATAATACTATTTGAATCCCATCTCTATTTCAGAAACGGATATGAAAGTTTCTTCTCATACGGCTCCTTGTGAAGAATCTATGGCAAATTTGGATTCTAAATATTGAGGTCCTAGGAATAAATCTGTATTGACTCATTACACATATATATATTATATTTATATATATAATATGATTATACAAATACCTCTTTTATTATATATCGGTACTGCCCAATAAGTATCTTACAGGCGAATATTAACTCTAAGATATTTGGGGTCGACTTATGGACTCTAAAGAAATTTATTCTTTATTGGTTTATTTCGCCATCCTATCCAATGAATGATTCAGATTTCTATATGATGATCTTATGCAATCACAGGTTCCATCGTTCCCATAGCTTTCAAATGGCTGCTTAGGCATACCCTCTGCAATGGAGCTCTTATTTATATTTATTACAGGAATCAATTTTCTTAGTTTCCATTGATCCGAAGCTCTTTTTTTCTCGCTCATAAACTGATTATAAATAATCAGGATAATTCTTATGCTTTATCACACTGCTCTTTGGGGGTGATTTATGAACCATACAATACTGTAAGGAAGAAGATTTCATTTTTTCTTTTTCTCCTTCCTTCCCTTTTTCTTTTCTTGCATTAGCAAAGACTCTTTTTATCTTTACGAGAGATATAGGTTTGTCTCTTTGTGAGAAAAAGTCTTTCGTTTATTTGATAGAACTATTTATATTGAAATAACTAGCTTATTGGATCTTAGTAATTAATATAAAACAAATATACCAGAGACCAATTTGTTTTTGTTTTTATTTCTGATGGATAATGACTAGGAGGATTTGAAAAGCATTATGGCATCAAGATTTCCAAAGTTCAGCCAAGGCTTGGCCTAGGACCCAACTACTCGTCGTATTTGGTTTGGTATTGCTACTGCACATGACTTTGAGAGTCATGATGATATTACCGAAGAGCGTCTTTATCAAAAGATTTTTGCTTCTCACTTTGGTCAGTTAGCTATAATCTTTCTGTGGACCTCTGGTAATTTGTTCCACGTAGCTTGGCAAGGCAATTTCGAAGCATGGGTCCACGACCCCTTACATGTAAGACCTATTGCTCATGCGATTTGGGATCCTCATTTTGGTCAACCAGCCGTAGAAGCCTTTACCCGAGGAGGTGCCCCCGGTCCGGTCAATATTGCTTATTCCGGTGTTTATCAGTGGTGGTATACAATTGGCTTACGCACTAATGAAGATCTTTATACTGGAGCTCTTTTCTTGCTATTTCTTTCTGCTCTCTTTTTAACAGTGGGTTGGTTGCATCTACAACCTCAATGGAAACCAAGTGTTTCATGGTTTAAAAATGCCGAATCTCATCTCAATCATCATTTGTCAGGGCTTTTCGGAGTCAGTTCTTTAGCTTGGATGGGGCATTTAGTTCATGTCGCTATTCCTGAATCAAGAGGAGAACACATAAGATGGGATAATTTTTTAGATGTATTACCGCATCCCGAAGGGTTGGAACTACTTTTTATAGGTCAGTGGAATCTTTATGCTCAAAATCCTGATTCCAGTAGTCATTTATTTGGTACTACTAAAGGGGCGGGAACTGCTATTCTAACTCTTCTCGGGGGATTTCACCCACAAACACAAAGTTTGTGGCTAACTGATATCGCGCATCATCATTTAGCTATTGCATTTGTGTTTTTCATTGCTGGCCATATGTATAGAACCAACTTTGGGATTGGACACAGTATAAAAGATATTTTAGAAGCACATGTTCCTCCGAAAGGCTTATTACATTTAGAAGATAATTTTTGGAAAATAAAAAAAGGGAATAGAAACAACTTCGGATTATCATGCATTTACTTATATTGTATTAGTTCGGTTTAACTGAATAAAATCTGTGCCAATAAGGAATCTTCGAAACTCGATTTATTGAAAGGGATGATGGATGAAAAATTGTTCATAAATATACAAAACAGCGTATACCCTTTGATTCTATCAGATAGGGTGCTCGGAAAAGGTTGGAATAGTTAAATAGGAGGATTACTATGACTATAGCCCTTGGAAAGTCTTCCAAAGAGGAACAAACTTTATTTGATATTATGGATGACTGGCTACGCAGAGACCGTTTTGTTTTTGTGGGTTGGTCCAGTCTATTGCTTTTTCCTTGTGCTTATTTTGCGCTAGGCGGATGGTTCACGGGTACAACTTTTGTGACTTCGTGGTATACTCATGGATTGGCAAGTTCCTATTTGGAAGGTTGTAATTTTTTAACTACTGCAGTTTCTACGCCTGCTAATAGTTTAGCACATTCTTTGCTGCTATTATGGGGTCCTGAAGCACAAGGAGATTTTACTCGTTGGTGTCAATTAGGTGGTCTATGGGCTTTCGTTACTCTTCATGGTGCTTTTGGTCTAATAGGCTTCATGCTACGCCAATTTGAACTTGCTCGATCTGTACAATTACGACCTTATAATGCAATTGCGTTCTCTGCTCCGATTGCTGTTTTTGTTTCCGTATTCTTGATCTATCCATTAGGCCAGTCTGGTTGGTTTTTTGCGCCTAGTTTCGGCGTAGCAGCTATTTTCCGATTTATCCTCTTTTTTCAAGGTTTTCATAATTGGACCTTGAATCCATTTCATATGATGGGAGTTGCCGAAGTATTGGGTGCTGCTATTCTATGTGCTATTCATGGTGCTACCGTGGAAAATACTTTATTTGAAGATGGTGATGGTGCAAATACATTCCATGCTTTTAACCCAACTCAAGCCGAAGAGACTTATTCTATGGTCACTGCGAACCATTTCTGGTCTCAAATTTTTGGGGTTGCTTTTTCCAATAAACGTTGGTTACATTTCTTCATGTTATTTGTGCCAGTGACCGGTTTATGGATGAGTGCCATTGGAGTAGTTGGCCTAGCTCTAAACTTACGTGCTTATGATTTTGTTTCTCAGGAGATTCATGCAGCGAAAGATCCTGAATTTGAAACTTTTTATACAAAAAATATTCTTTTGAACGAAGGTATTCGTGCTTGGATGGCGGCTCAGGATCAGCCTCATGAAAACCTTATATTCCCTGAGGAGGTTCTACCCCATGGAAACGCTCTTTAATGGAACTCTAACTTTAGCTGGTCGTGACCAAGAAACCACTGGTTTTGCTTGGTGGGCTGGTAATGCCCGACTTATTAATTTGTTAGGCAAATTACTTGGGGCTCATGTGGCTCATGCCGGATTAATTGTATTCTGGGTTGGAGCAATGAATCTATTTGAAGTGGCTCATTTTGTACCGGAAAAACCTATGTATGAACAAGGATTGATTTTACTTCCCCATCTAGCGACTCTAGGATGGGGAGTCGGTCCTGGTGGGGAAATCGTGGACACTTTTCCCTATTTTGTATCCGGGGTACTTCACTTAATTTCTTCTGCAGTTTTAGGCTTCGGTGGTATTTATCACGCACTAATTGGACCCAAAACTTTAGAAGAATCTTTTCCATTTTTTGGTTATGTATGGAAAGATAGGAACAAAATGACCACAATTTTAGGTATTCACCTAATCTTGCTAGGTGTTGGTGCTTTTCTCCTAGTGTTTAAGGCTTTGTATTTTGGTGGCATATATGATACTTGGGCTCCCGGCGGTGGAGATGTAAGAAAAATTACGAACCTTACGCTTAACCCAAGTACTATATTTGGTTATTTACTCAAATCCCCTTTTGGAGGGGAGGGATGGATTGTTAGCGTTGACAATCTAGAAGATCTAATTGGAGGACATGTGTGGTTAGGTTCCATTTGTATCTTCGGTGGTATCTAGCACATCTTAACAAAACCTTTTGCGTGGGCTCGCCGCGCGTTTGTATGGTCCGGAGAAGCTTACTTATCCTATAGTTTGGCAGCTCTCTCTGTCTTTGGTTTCATTGCTTGTTGTTTTGTTTGGTTTAACAATATAGCTTATCCCAGTGAATTCTATGGACCTACCGGCCCAGAGGCCTCTCAAGCACAAGCATTTACTTTTCTAGTTAGAGACCAACGTCTTGGAGCTAGTGTGGGGTCTACCCAAGGGCCTACTGGTTTAGGTAAATATCTTATGCGTTCTCCTACTGGAGAAATTATTTTTGGAGGGGAAACGATGCATTTTTGGGATCTTCGTGCTCCCTAGTTGGAACCTCTAAGAGGTCCTAATGGTTTAGACCTGAGTAAGCTGAAAAAAGACATACAACCTTGGCAAGAATGACGTTCAGCAGAATATATGACTCATGCTCCTTTAGGTTCTTTAAATTCTGTGGGTGGTGTAGCTACCGAGATTAATGCGGTCAATTATGTCTCACCTCGAAGTTGGTTAGCCACCTCTCATTTTGTTCTAGGATTTTTCTTTTTCATAGGTCATTTGTGGCATGCAGGAAGAGCTCGTGCAGCTGCAGCAGGATTTGAGAAAGGAATTGATCGTGATTTTGAACCTGTTCTTTCCATGACCCCTCTTAATTAAACCAGAGATAAAACTAGATATTATCTTTATTGAAAGGTGGGATAGTTATATCCTTTGTCATTATTCTTCCAGCTGAATCCTTGTTGCTTGGCTATAGAATATAGCTGAGCATTTTTTTGGTACTTAACTAAGTTCTATCTAGGATTTTTCTTTTTTGTAAGTTAGGTTTAGTTGTTCGACGAACAAAAGGAGAGAGAGGGATTCGAACCCTCGATAGTTTTTGAACTATACTGGTTTTCAAGACCAGAGCCATCAACCACTCGGCCATCTCTCCCAAATTAGCATAACTCATTTTATGCTGACAGATAATATCTGTCTATAGGGCTATCAGTATATATATATATATATCATGATGATAAAAATAAAATTGATTCTTTTATACTAAAAGAAAAATTTGAGAATTTTGATTTATTTATGATCAAATAAAAACCCGTAGTGCATTTTACTCAAAATTGACCAGATAGGGATCGAATGGTATAGCCTTTTGAATCTGTTGGAAACTTTTTAAGATCACAGCCATGACTATTGCGTTCCAATCGTCTGTGTTTGCATTAATTGCAATTTCAACTCTACTAGTGATTGGTGTACCTGTCGCACTTGCCTCTCCTAATGGTTGGTCAATTAACAAAAATGTACTATTTTCAGGCGTATCATTATGGATTGGATCAGTCTTTTTAGTAGGTATTCTAAATTCTTTCATATCTTAAGATATGTTTTAAGATCTTTTGGGTTTCAAATTTCCCTCTCCCCCCTCTCTAGGGGGCATCATAAATTATTCACAAGGGAATTTACGATAAATTTGAAAAAACTAGGTAATGAGAGTACTCAAGGGAGAGGTTTTTTTTATTAGTATGATTGATAATTGATCAATCAGTCTATTCAAATTGAAAAATTGACCTACATAGAATGGTAATATATGGGTATATATTATACCCATATATCGAGTCAAATGCGGGTATGGTTGAATGGTACAATTTCTCCTTGCCAAGGAAAAGATGCGGGTTTGATTCCCGCTACCCGCCCATCTGTAGTATAGAATAGAATTATGAATTAGTTATTCATTAGTCATATTTTTTATCTTCTTTATACATAAGGCCAAGATAAATGGGATGAACCATCCTTTTTGGATATAAAAACTTATTGTGTCTTTGCAGAGACGGGATTTGAACCCGTGACTTCAAGGTTATGAGCCTTGCGAGCTACCAAACTGCTCTACTCCGCGCTATCCCCTCATATTACCTTTGTTATAATACCCCAAAATGGGTACATCGAGCAATCCCTTGGGTATGCTATTCTCCCTCCTATATAGGGAGGGAGGATAGCATAATAATAACTTTAAGCAATTTTTTTGAACCTACCAACTCGATTTGGTTACCCCAGCCAACAAACATGCATGAGCCATTTCACGGATTATATATCCGGATAATTCAAAGTCTCTATAATTGGCTCTGGGTCTTCCAGTCTTCAAACAACGTCGACGAAGACGTGTAGGTGCACTATTACGCGGTAGAGATTGTAATTTTCTATAAATATCCAATTTATCATCCAGTGATGAGACTTCGCTCATCTCTTTTTTCAAAGATTGGTGAAGCAAATTATATTTCCTTTCCAATCTTTGTTTCTTTTTCTCTCTTTGAATGAGACTTTTTCTTTCCATAATGATTCAGCTAGTTTATATAAATAATATAGATCAAATTTGAGATGGAGAAGTATTACGTGGATTACTCTTTCTTTTTATGCATAGAGATTAGATAGAAAATCTAAATATTAGAATAAAATGAAAAAGAATTAACCGAATTTGCCTGATGTAGAGGCGATTAAAAAAGCTGCATAGGTGAATATATAGCCTACAGAAAAGTGAGCTAATCCAACTAATCGCGCTTGAACAATGGAAAGAGCTACTGGCTTATCCCTCCATCGAACTAAATTAGCCAAAGGTGTGCGTTCATGAGCCCATGCAAGAGTTTCAATCAGTTCTTGCCAATATCCATGCCAAGAAATAAGAAACATAAATCCAGTAGCCCAAACAAGATGCCCAAATAAGAACATCCACGCCCATACAGATAAACTGTTCATACCAAAAGGATTGTATCCATTAATTAGTTGTGAAGAATTTAACCAAAAATAATCTCTTAACCATCCCATTAAATAAGTGGAAGACTCATTAAATTGAGCTACATTTCCCTGCCATAAGGTAATATGCTTCCAATGCCAATAGAAAGTAACCCATCCAATGGTATTCAACATCCAGAAAACTGCTAAATAAAAAGCATCCTAGGCCGAAATATCGCAAGTACCCCCCTGTCCCGGACCATCGCAAGGAAAACTATAACCAAAATCTTTCTTATCAGGCATTAGCTTAGAACCACGCGCATCTAAAGCACCTTTTACTAAAATCAATGTAGTTGTATGCAAACCTAGAGCAATAGCATGATGAACCAAAAAGTCTCCGAGACCAATTGTTAAGAACAGTGAATTTTTATTATCGTTAATAGCACTCAACCAACCGGGTAACCATAAGCTTTTGCCAGCATTGATTGCTGGATCATTTGCTGAAGATAAGAGTACATCAAAACCATATAAGGTCTTACCATGAGCAGATTGTATCCATTGAGCAAATATGGGTTCAATCAAGATTTGCTTTTCTGGAGTACCAAAAGCGAGCATAACATCGTTATGAACATAAAGTCCCAAGGTATGAAAACCTAGGAATAAACTAACCCAACTCAAATGAGAGATTATGGCTTCCTTATGCTCCAACATTCTCGCCAATACATTATCCTTATTCTGTTCTGGATTATAATCTCTAATGAGAAATATAGCTCCATGAGCAAATGCCCCTGTCATAATGAATCTAGCAATGTATTGATGATGAGTATACAATGCAGCTTGGGTAGTAAAATCTTGTGCTATGAATGCATAGGCAGGTAAAGAATACATGTGTTGAGCTACCAAGGAAGTAACAACTCCCAAAGAAGCTAGAGCAAGACCTAATTGAAAGTGAAGAGAATTATTGATTGTGTTGTAAAGACCCTTATGCCCGCGTCCTAATAAGCCTTTCGGAGGAACATGTGCTTCTAAAATATCTTTTATACTGTGTCCAATCCCAAAGTTGGTTCTATACATATGGCCAGCAATGAAAAACATAAATGCAATAGCTAAATGATGATGCGCGATATCAGTTAGCCACAAACTTTGTGTTTGTGGGTGAAATCCCCCGAGAAGAGTTAGAATAGTAGTTCCCGCCCCTTTAGTAGTACCAAATAAATGACTACTGGAATCAGGATTTTGAGCATAAAGATTCCACTGACCTGTAAAAAGTGGTTCCAACCCTTCGGGATGTGGTAATACATCTAAAAAATTATCCCATCTTATGTGTTCTCCTCTTGATTTAGGAATAGCGACATGAACTAAATGCCCCGTCCAAGCCAAAGAACTGACTCCGAAAAGCCCTGACAAATGATGATTGAGATGAGATTCGGCATTTTTAAACCATGAAACTCTTGGTTTCCATTGAGGTTGTAGATGCAACCAACCCGATGTTAAAAAGAGAGCAGAAAGAAATAGCAAGAAAAGAGCTCCAGTATAAAGATCTTCATTAGTGTGTAAGCCAATTGTATACCACCACTGATAAACACCGGAATAAACAATATTGACTGGACCGGGGGCACCTCCTCGGGTAAAGGCTTCTATGACTGGTTGACCAAAATGAGGATCCCAAATCGCATGAGCAATAGGTCTTACATGTAAGGGGTCGCGGACCCATGCTTCGAAATTTCCTTGCCAAGCTACATGGAACAAATTACCAGAGGTCCACAGAAAGATTATAGCTAACTGACCAAAGTGAGAAGCAAAAATCTTTTGATAAAGACGCTCTTCGGTAATATCATCATGACTCTCAAAGTCATGTGCAGTAGCAATACCAAACCAAATACGACGAGTAGTTGGGTCCTGGGCCAAGCCTTGGCTGAACTTTGGAAATCTTGATGCCATAATGCTTTTCAAATCCTCCTAGTCATTATCCTACTGCAATAATTCTTGCTAGGAAGAACGCCCATGTTGTGACGATTCCACCCAGAAGGTAATGAGCTACTCCTACAGCACGTCCTTGGACAATACTCAAGGCTCTTGGCTGGATAGCAGGAGCAACTTTTAATTTATTATGAGCCCAAACAATAGATTCAATAAGTTCTTGCCAATATCCACGGCCACTAAATAGGAACATTAAACTAAAGGCCCAAACGAAATGAGCACCGAAGAATAAAAGGCCATAGGCAGATAATGAAGAACCGTAAGATTGGATTACTTGAGAAGCTTGTGCCCATAGAAAGTCACGAAGCCACCCGTTAATTGTAATGGAACTCTGTGCAAAGTTTCCTCCTGTAATATGAGTTACCACTCCCTGATCACTTATACTACCCCAAACGTCAGACTGCATTTTCCAACTAAAATGAAATATTACTACCGAAATTGCATTGTACATCCAGAATAATCCTACGAAGACATGATCCCAGGCAGATACTTGACATGTTCCTCCTCTACCAGGCCCATCGCAAGGAAAACGAAAACCAAGATTCGCTTTATCGGGTATTAAACGAGAACTGCGAGCAAATAAAACACCTTTCAGTAATATTAATACAGTCACATGGATAGTAAATGCATGAATATGGTGTACTAAAAAATCCGCAGTTCCTAATGGAATAGGTAACAAAGCCACTTTGGCACCTACTGCTACCAAATCGCCACCTCCCCAGGTTAAGCTGGTGCTTGCTGTTGCATCAGGAGCTGTCAAACTGGGTGCTAAAGCATGAGTGTTTTGTACCCATTGAGCAAAGATAGGTTGTAATTGTATAGCAGTATCTGAAAACATATCTTTAGGACGTCCTAAAGCACTCATAGTATCATTATGAATATATAGACCAAAACTATGGAAACCTAAGAAAATACATGCCCAGTTGAGGTGTGATACGATTGCATCACGATGTCTTAGAACACGGTCTAAAAGATTGTTGTATTGAGTAGTCGGATCATAGTCTCTTACCATAAAAATAGCTGCATGTGCAGCAGCGCCAACTATGAGAAATCCACCAATCCACATATGGTGCGTGAACAGAGACAGTTGGGTACCATAGTCAGTAGCTAGATATGGATAGGGAGGCATAGAATACATATGGTGAGCTACGACAATAGTTAAAGACCCTAACATAGCTAGGTTAAGAGCTAATTGAGCATACCATGAAGTAGTTAAGATCTCGTAAAGACCTTTATGTCCTTCCCCTGTAAATGGACCTTTATGAGCTTCCAAAATATCCTTGAGGTTATGACCAATAACCCAATTGGTTCTATACATATGACCAGCGATTAGAAAAAAAAAATAGTATATAATAGAAAATATTATATCTTTTCTAAATAAAATCAAGGTATAAAAATGGATACTATTCTTATGGCTGTACCAAAAAAATGCACCTCTAAATCAAAAAAACAAAATCGTAACAATGTTTGGAGGAAAAAAGCGTATTGGGCCGCAGCAAAAGCTCTTTCTTATGTTAAGAGTGAGTATATTTATTCTGAGCTTGAGCTTTACGGTGATGGTGATTGGAAGATATTCCCTGCAGCTAATTCACCGGGAAGAAAACCCAAGGGTTTTCTTTCTTCCACAGCATCCTCCATAGCAGAGGAAGAGGATAAGCGGGAACGAGAACAAAGAGGATGAGAAGAAGTCCTCTGGCTCGACCCAATTTTCACCACTATTTTCGACCCCCCGATTTTATTGTGCCCAAAAAAGAAGATTCCGAAAATGATAGACAAGAAGATCCCGAAACTGATGAATAAATTAGAGGAAGTGGTGTACACCCTCCAAGAGGAGCAATGGGAATCTCTAGGGTCTCTTGGAGGTACTTGGAAAGATGGTCGGGTAGAAGGGACACGGTTCTATAATCCACTACAACCCTTCTCTCTGACCTTCAAGATGGGAAATTTATGAATCATTCCGTCATCTTTTTTTCTTTCCCAATAGAAAAGGAAAGTGCATCATTCTTTTTAATAATCCCGGCTCCCACATTAAATCTTGCTGGTATGGTCGCTTTATTCTATGAAAGTTGCATTTTATTTTTCTATGCCGAAGATAAATTTGATCGAAACGTAGGAATATATGGACCATGAACAAAAAGAAATGGATCTCATTCTTTTTTCTTACTCTAAATGAAATAAATATGAATTTCGGAATATTTTTTTTTTTTTTTATGATAAAAAATTTGTCCGTTCGCCCCTCTTTGATTCCTAGAGAACAAAGAGGATCTGTTGAATCTCAAGTATGTTATTTAACCGGTCGAATTAAAAGACTTACTGAACATTTGGACCTACATGGAAGAGACTACTCTTCCCAAAGAGGTTTGTGGAAAATTGTGGGTAAACGTAAACGACTTCTGATTTGTCTGTTCAAGAAAGACAGACTTCGTTACAAAAGTTTAATCGATCAATTAGATATGCGTGGACCGCGTTAATTTCGAACGAAATTTTAAGATCCAATTATGGTTTATTAAATTCTGGATCCTAATGAGTCATTCTTTCTTTTGTTCTCATTGATTTTTAAAAAAACCGGGGAAGAGTTATTATTATGGTTGCTAGGGAGAAAGACCTCATGATGGTAAGTATGGGTCCTCATCATCCATCAATGCATGGTGTTCTTCGACTGATTGTTACTCTAGATGGTGAAGATGTTATTGACTGTGAACCTGTATTAGGTTATTTACATAGACGGATGGAAAAAATTGCTGAGAACAGAACAATTGTTCAATATCTCCCCTATGTAACACGATGGGATTATTTGGCTACTATGTTCACTGAGGCGATAACGGTTAATGCGCCAGAAAAATTGGAAAATATTCAAATACCTAAAAGGGCTAGCTATATTAGAATGATTATGCTAGAGTTAAGTCATATAGCTTCTCATTTGTTATGGCTTGGACCTTTCATGGCTGATATTGGTGCGCAGACTCCTTTCTTTTATATTTTAAGAGAGAGGGAAATGATATATGATTTATTTGAAGCTGCCACGGGCATGCGAATGATGCATAATTATTTCCGCATTGGAGGAGTAGCTATAGATTTACCCTACGGTTGGATAGATAAATGCTTAGATTTTTGCTATTATTTCTTCCCAAAAGTGACAGAATATGAAAGGCTTATTACACGCAATCCTATCTTTTTGAAACGAGTTGAGAGAGTAGGCATTATTAGTAGAGAAGAAGCAATAGATTGGAGTTTATCAGGACCCATGCTACGAGCTTCTGAAATCCAATGGGATCTTCGTAAAGTGGATCATTATGAATGCTACGATGAATTGGATTGGGAAATCCAATGGCAAAAAGAAGGAGATTCGTTAGCTCGTTATTTGCTTCGAATCGGGGAAATGAAAGAATCTATAAAAATAATCAGACAGGCCCTAGAAGTAATTCCGGGAGGTCCCTATGAGAATTTAGAGGTTCGACGTTTAAATAAGGGAAAAGATTCGCAATGGAACGATTTCGAATCTCGATTTATCAGTAAAAAACCTTCCCCTACTTTTGAGTTATCAAAACAAGAACATTACGTGAGAGTAGAAGCTCCCAAGGGGGAACTAGGAATTTTTTTTATAGGAGATGATAATATTTTTCCCTGGAGATGGAAAATTCGACCACCTGGTTTTATTAATTTGCAGATCCCTCCTCAACTGGTTAAAAGGATGAAATTAGCCGATATCATGATGATTTTGGGTAGTATAGATATCATTATGGGAGAGGTTGATCGTTAAAATGGTTATTAATATAGCAGATCTCGAAGAACAAGCTATCAATTTATTTTCTCGATTGGGATTTTCAAGAGAAATTTCTAGTCTTATATGGATTCTAATTGACATAATTATCCTTCTATTGGGAATTACAATAGGATTATTAGTTATTGTATGGCTTGAAAGAAAAATATCTGCGGGAATACAACAACGCATTGGACCTGAATATGCCGGTCCTTTGGGACTTATTCAAGCCTTGACGGATGGAATAAAACTACTGCTAAAAGAGGATATTATTCCATCTAGGGGGGATATTTGGTTATTTAGTATTGGACCAGCGGTAGTGGTCATACCTATTTTTTTAGGCTATTTAGTAATTCCCTTTGGTCGCCACATTATTTTAATGGATCTTAGTATAGGCGTTTTTTTTTGGATTGCAATTTCAAGTATTGCTCCCCTTGGACTGCTTATAGCAGGATATGGATCAAATAATAAATATTCTTTTTCAGGTGGTCTCCGAGCTACTGCTCAAGCTATTAGTTACGAAATTCCTTTAGCTTTATGTGTGTTATCTATATCTCTACGTGTGATTTGTTGGAATATGAGATTCATTTTTCCCTCTTTTTATTTCTACTAATAACTAAAAAGAGGGAAAAACAGAAGTGAATGGGATTCCTTCATTCCGATCAAAAAACTAGATAGTCATATGGGTGAGATCAAACAGTTTACAAATCTTGCAGTAAGATGATTAAGTCCCATCCCCCATGTACAAGAGTGAGAGCATGCACAATCAGTGAAAACTGTGTACTCCAGTTCATATATTAGCCATTGGGGCCCAACAGCGGGGAGGCAAAGGAAAAAAGTATGAAGTTACTGTCCTATATACCAAAAATAAAGCAAAGGTAGATGGTGAGAAACACCAAGATATAAAAAAGATTTGTGAAAAAAAACAAAAAAAAACTGATATCTAGACCAGAGATATTTCCATAGAAATGGGATAACAATAAGGACTTGACATTGGTAGGGATGATCAAGTAGTACTTCTCCAGCACCCCGATCTAGAATATCTTTCTATCTACTTAAAAAAAATGGCTATCCAGAACGAAGTAATCCTTTCCACAGTTTTCTTTCTCCCACAAAAAAATACTGAAGGTTGAGATAGGTTCAAAAGCTCCTATTATTTGTAGCAGACGGAATCTCATTGGTTCGATTTATGAATATTCTGGTGCTTTTTTATTCTGTTCTTTATTTCTTAATGACCATTGAGAAGCCATATGAAGTGAAAGTTTCACGTACGGTTTTGGAATAGAGATGAAAACAGTGATGTTTCTGTCGACTATAATTATCCAATAGTTCAAGTACAATTGATATAGTTGAAGCACAATGCAGATATGGTTTTTTAGGATGGAATTTGTGGCGCCAACCTATAGGGTTTCTATCTTTTTTCATCTCATCTCTGGCAGAATGTGAGAGATTGCCCTTTGATTTACCAGAAGTGGAAGAAGAATTGGTAGCGGGTTATCAAACTAAATATTCGGGTATCAAATTTGGTTTATTTTACGTTGCTTCTTACCTAAATCTATTAGCTTCTTCATTCTTTGTAACAGTTCTTTACTTGGGCGGATGGAACTTATCAATTCCATTCATACCCATTCTGAAACATTTTGAATGGGATTCTATTTCTGGAATTAACGGGGTCATTAATATAACAATCGGGATCCTAATTATATTAGCTTTTCATCACTTAATCTCAATCTTGCAATCTTGTTACTAGTTCATACTTGCACTCTAGGGCCAGTAGTTGAACTTGCATCATTTTATCTATCATTTGCAACAAAGGAATAGAAATCCTAATAGGTAGCCCGTGGCTCTCTCTTCCACAAAAAGAAGTAGCCAATTGTGTGATACCTCTAGGCTCTTTCGTATTCCACAAGTGTGTGATTGAAAGTGAGATTAGGGCACGTTTGCTTAGTGTCACTTTTTCCCCTACACAGTATCATGTCCCTACATGTAGAGTCATGACCTCGAGTATCCTATATCATACAATGAAATTCCTTTGGGAGGAATAGATATATAGGATACGATAAGGGGAAGATGTAATAAGCAGACAATGATATATACATGATACGATAAGGCGGAGATATAATCAGCAACTAGCAATAAATAAATTGTTTGTATATAGAACTATAAGCAATAAAAGGTGGATACATATACAACAATCTTTGACATATACACATTTAGTTTGTGATATTCACTTGCATTGAATCGATATACATTTTGCAGATTGGATCTACATCATATATAGTTTGAATTGACATCAAAAGGAGATTAAAGTTCAAATAAAATTTAAAATTACCTACCTATTATAATTTGATCAAAACTTAACACAAGTTGTAGCACAATGAATCCTTCCTTCGAAAAAATCAAACATGTTTCTACTGCCTTTGTTAATGCATTTACCATTATTTCATTTGTATAGTATTTCATCTCTACAAGTTTTTTTTCGATTGCCAAAAGACACCTGGTTTAATGACAAAGTCCAAGTTGTAGGCACCTAGATGGTGTTGAGTTCAAATTTTCTTCTTCTTAAAAAATATAATTCTCTATTTATTGCCAAATGAAATAATGTACTCTTATGTGCTCAACTTTCTCATGATACTTTGAAGGCTTTGTCACGGGAACACAATTTTGCCAATGTCCTGCAATGTTTTTTTCAACCATATTGATTTGTTGGTTGATATGTATTTTACTTTTGTGTTTGAAAGAGATTGTCCATTATTTCTTACATGCCCATAAAAATGCACCTCTATTAACTGGATCTCTTGTTATCTACAATACCCAAAAAGTACACACTTAATGGACATTACACAACCTATTTAGCCTACTCCAAAGTTATCAAATTTGTAAAATAATTTTTAATCACAACATAATGCATTTGTAAAATCACAAGCAATAGTAACAATGTAAACATTTCAACCAAGATTAAATGTTAAACACAATTCTTTAATGCTTCTTTTAGTTTACAACACAACATACCTCATTCTTAACCAAGTTGATTTTGCATTCCATCATGTTGTATTTGCCTTTCTTACCATACCCACACCTATAAGATGTCTACATGTCTAGATGTTCAACACAAGCTCAAAGGATAATTAGGTACATGATTGTCATGATAAATTGTATAATTACTTCAACTAGATCAATCAGACAGTAGTCAACTACTGAATTTGAAAAGACGGACAAGGAATGCATATTAATAGGAAGGTATGGTTAGTCGAAGCAAACTCAAAAGGACAAGACTTAGGGACCAGACCTATGCCTCAGGGGCTCATCATAGATGGCCTTGCCTATGTCAAGCACAAAGACATTGCAGTTCAACGTTTCAATTTAAAACCATTTGTTATGATATTGCAAAAAACTAAACATTCACTAATACGGGTTTTCCTAGAATCTTTTTTTTTTTATCGGTAAGGGGTCGAGGCCATTAACGTTTTTTGATTGGAGCTTATGAACTAGTGAGGCCATATTTTTGAGGGATTTCATCCTTAGAGATGTTTTTGCCATTGCACATGCATGACATCTTTGCCTTATCACTTTGTTGCACGAACATGACAGCTCACCCTTATATCTCCTCTGCCTTGCACAAGCGAAACCATATCTCTCCATCACCGCGTGCAGGTGTCACCTTATCTCTCCATTGCATGTGCACAAATATCTCCTTATCTGTCCACGATGCTACCAACGGCTCCTTCCATGTCAGCAACTCCTTATCTCTCCATTGTGCTAGGTTTATCTCTCTGACGAGCACGCTATCCCTTATCACTCTGTTGTGCCAACCTTCTCCTCTCCCCCTTATCTCTCCATCGCACGCCTGCTCGCCATCCCCGATAGCAGTTTCCTAATCACTCCAACATGTGTCTCCTCATCACTTCACCAAACTCCTTATTACTCCAATCCGACTCCCCTGCCTGCCTTCTTTTGTCCTTTGCCGCAACAACGTAATGCCTCCCTTTCCTTATCACTCCAACAAACCTCCCTACCACCTAGCCACATTGAGGGAATCGCCAAGCATCCTGTCCACCATGGCAGCCAATGTGGACACCATCTTCCTTGCAACATCCACTCCTACCTCTCCTTTTGGACATTGTGCTTCCTTCTGTGAGATGAGAGGCATGAGTTTCGAACTCATGATTGCCCTATCAACAGAGCTCGTGACTTACTGTCATGCTACGGGGTCATCCCTAGTTTCCCTAGAATCTTAGTTTCAACACATATTTTTATAATCCAAATTTTAGTATGAATAATAATTTAGTGACCAGATTTAAAATCTTTGAGAAATATCAAAATCACTACCCAACCCCAATAGGTGGAAAATAGAACTTTTCTAAATTAAATTATCAAAATATACATAACTAAGCCTTTAACAAAACTAGATCATATTAAAACAGCCATTAAATTTACATTTCTTAATGAAATTTAAAACTTTAAAATGTTTTGGAAAGCTGGAAGATAGAGGAGTATAACTCAGAAGGAGTTTTTTTGATGCATAATGATGTGAGAGCAGTTTTCTCTACATTCAGCTAGTATAATAATAGATTTGTGAAGAAAAATGCTGAACAGTGTATAAGTTTCCAAGTCAGAATTTAATCCCATATATATTTGAACATTTCCTACTATATTTAAAACTGAAACTAATTTTAAGAAATCTATTCTAACATAACAAAAATTAATTTCCGTAAATTTTTTTTTCATAAAATAATACTAAAAAAGAGTAATCCAACAATCAAGATATTTTAAGGGTTGTTAATGCAGTATCCAAACATATTGAAGTCCAATATCATTTCATATGCAAGCAGCATGCTCACCAACACGACTTTCAACTCTCATTTCTCCCCACTCAAGAACAAAGTGCAGATAACTTCACCAAATCAATTGCACATGTTTTAAGTCTGAGGGATCTTGAGATTTCCTCTCCCAGAAGTTTTAAGAATATGATGTAATAAGGGGAGAACATTCAGATCATATATAGTCAGTTAGTTAATGCATAGTTAATAGTTTGCTATTGCTTTTAATGTATTATTCACTCCCATATATGATTAATTTATGTTTAGGAAAATACAACAGGCACTTTTTTACATTTCTTAATGCTCTCTCACGTTTTGATGACAGATCACAGAATGTGATCTGAAACGTTGATATAAAAAAGATTCACAATCAAATTCAGAAGTAACTAAACGATTAAAGTTGAAACCGTCAGATAATATTGAAAATGTAATAATTATATAAAATAATTTGACAAATCATTGTAGCCACATAGATCTAGATGCCTCCGGTCTCTTAATCCCTCATACTCAATTGAGACTGAGTGTAAGATCATCTATATTTGTAAAATTAATTTCTTAGTGTGAGACTAGAAGGAATGCCAGTTTACAAAGATGGAGCAGATTTGACTTCCTTCTACAATAATGATGCTACAGCCAGATTGAGATTCATAAACCACATGCTCAGCAAGTAAAAACCAGAAACAATTGTTTAAAGAGTTACAAGTAAACATCATGTGCTATAAATGAAAATAGTTCATTTCCAGCTTCATTAAGGACAAAATGAATAAAACATGTAGGGAAAGAAAAATATATGTATTACTTACAGTCACATTGCCCTACCTCCTTGATTCAGCTATTAACTTTAGCTCACATTTAGAATTTACTCACAGTTTCCATAGCCGATACCTTGCATTTTATTCTGCCCTCTCCAAAAAGCCTCTTTCCAAATGCCTCTCTAAAAGTGCCTTATAGACTGCATTGTGCAATGCCATCCTCCCCCACTTAATGGTGGCCCTTTTGAGTATACGTACGCAAATGCAGCTGGCTGATGTAAAGCCATATTGGTTTTCCTCCTAACCTTGTCGGATGTTGATGACTATCTATCCTCTTCCATGAGAATATGAACAAGTCAGAAAAAGCACAGCGCAGTTTTCCCCAGCCTGTGCTTCACGCTACTGTCTAGTACTTTCAGCATGGGGTCAAAAATGGAGACAGGGAGATGCCATATTGCATTAATGAAATAATAGGAAACTGTCTTTTCAAGGTTCTGGCTATGGGGTCGATAGAATGTACCTGTTTTTATAGTGTGTTTTTAAGATTAACTTATAAAATACAAAACTGTCTTTCAAGGTTCTGGTTATGGGATCCATAGAATGTATGGTCTTATAGTGTGTTTATAAGATTAATTTATAAAACACAAAACTATCTTTCAAGGTTCTGGCTATGGGGCCAATAGAAAGTACCCGTCTTATAGTGTGTTTATAAGACTAACTTACAAAACACATTATAAGGCCGGTGCATTCTATCGGCTCCATAGACGACGCTATAGTTTTTACCTTAAGTATATAAGATTCGAGATGCACAATTAGACTATTCCTCATGAGCAATATAATCCTAATTAAGATTGAATCATAACCAAATGTTCATACCATCAAAATCAAGTAGAGCATCTTAAAGTAACATCAAAATATAAAGCAATGTGTTCATCTATGGGTGGAGCCTCACATTATCAATGTCCCTTGCCCAATATCCCTGGCCTAATTGTCATGCCCACTCTTGGGCACGAACGGAATAATTTTTTTTTGAAATACTTAACTAATTATCCACTAACTAAATTAAAATAATGCAACTTAGTGCGATTAACTTAAATAAATAATGCATTTTGGATTAGGTCTTAATTACTTTTGTGTCAATCGGGTAATTTAAATTCAATTTAGATACTAGGTTTACTCAGTTGCCAATGAGCTAATATTTCCCCAAAGAGGGGTAATCACCTAGCTTTATTAATAAATTACAATCTTAAATACAACGATCAATATGAGCGTTTTAAATTTTATCTTATCCTCCTTAGTCCACTAGAATACTAAGTTCAATTATCCTCATAGTTTATACACATTTTATTTAATTGAATCCTCTATATTTAGGATGAAACTTTATAATCTTTTACTTGATTCGGCCCTCTTGGCCCTACCAAGAACTTAATGTTTATACCTCTTAATTATTATTATTATTCTCTTTTTTTTAAAACCTAGCCCACCTAGGTAATTAAATCATCTTATATCGTACCTCCTTCTTATCCAATACTAACAAAAGTGTACAATACTTATCTTTACATTCTATCAATTTTAATACAGATTAAATGCCAAACTAATCCTACTATTTTTATTTATATAAAAATATATAAATATATATATATTTGAGTATATATATATATATATATGTATATATAATTACATTTTTTTTAACCCATGCCTGCACTCATAACTTAATAAAAATGAGTTTATAATTAATTGTCATAAGGGAAAAGGGAAAGGTGGGATACTTATTTTTGAAAAAAACCATTTTCCCCCTATTTATTTAAAACTTTGTGAGTGTTGCCCTAACCCTAAATTAGGGTTAGGGCGAACACGCCTTATTCTCACATCTTTTTTTTGGCGTTGGTGAGAAGAGTGCATGGTGGACGGCGAAGGGAGGCTGAGCGGCAACGAATTCATGCGGGGTGCAGGGGTTTCACGCGGCGTAGAGGGGAGCAAGAGATAACCGCAGGGCTTGCTAGGAGGAAGGAGGCGGTGGTGCGGGGGCGAGGGTGCCGGCAGCGCGGCACCGCCGGCTGCGGACGGCGCTGCCCGCAGGCCGCGGCCCCCGCAGTCTGCGGGTGCCGCAGGCTGCGGCCGCCGCCGCCTGCGAGCGCGGCTTTCCTCCCCCGCGAGACTTGGGCACCACTTCCCTGTTTCGACGTTTCGCTGGGTGCAACAAAAAAAAAACGATGAGACCTGCGGGAAGATGTGGTGCATCTGTCATTTGTTTGGCGTTTGTTTTAAATAAAAGAAACAATATATATATATATATATATATATATATATATATATATATATATATATATATATATATATATATATATATATATATATATATATATATATATATATATATATATACAGGTTTAAATATTTTCAGTTACAGAGACACAGTTTGGCAGATCCTTTATTAATATATTTATATATATATTTGTATATATATATATATATATATATACATACATACATGCATGGATGTATATATAAATATATATATATGTATATATATATATTGGTGTAGTTTTATGTTTAAATGACTTGTATATCAAGCCTCTGTTTTCTGTAATGAAATGTTAACAGTGCGGTGAAATTTTTATTTCAAAAGGAATAAAACAGAAATATATATATATATATATATATATATATATATATATATGTATGTATGTTCATTTATCATAAAAACAGATTTCTACATTTCTTGTAATATTAGATTCTGTGACAAACCATTACTGTGTCATTTTGTTAAATCTGAGTTTGAAGAACTGTAATAATATATATATATATATATATATATATATATATATATATATATATATATATTTTGCATAATGCCATTAAAACTACTTGGAAACCCTTTATTTTTAATCGTAAAGAACCAGTCATATATTCATAGCAGATTGCTTAATGAAATAAAAGATCCTATATGTATTTATATTTTTTTTTTTTGAGTTAATCTTCTAAGACTAAATGCAAATCTCTTGGAAAATAAATAGACTACAATTATTAGGATTTTCTTATTGCAAATAATGGAAAGTAAATTTATGTTTTTAACTAAATTTACAGCAGCATATGTTGAGAAAGAAAAAGGTATAACAACTAAAACCTTAAATTTCAGTTTACTCACAAGTGCATACATTTCCCTTTTTTTTTCTTTATGCATAACATAAAAATCAAGATGCAAAACTAACATTTTATTTTCTTTTTGCACAAACTACCAAGTAGGAAAACACATGGGTATTCATTGTCAAAAATATATACAAGATTAAAAGGCTACAAAATAAATAATATTACAAATGGAATAAAACCCCAGCAATGTTTTTTTTTTTTTTCTTTCTACACAATAACTTGGAATAAATACAACACTCTTATTTTTTTGAAGGAGAATACTACAACATTGAATGCTTCCATTTCTTCCCTAACATTTTCTACAACAAAATCAGCCACATAGCTCTTTAATCCATCTTTTCCCAATCCCATGCAACCTGCAATTAAACACATTTTTTTGACCATGGGAAGCTCACCTCCCAGCCTAGGCTTACTAGAAGCCACCCCCGAGCTTGGAGAACCAAGCACTAGACGGGTTACAAACATACATATCCCACAACAAACTTAGAAAACACATTTACATTCAAATATCCCTTCCCAAGCTACACATTCACCACATTCATGGTGACTCTTCCATGGGTGGAAGTGGACCAAGTACCTATGGGGAGAATGCATGCCAAAAACAATACTACATTAGCCACCTCATGGCAACACAAATGCAACCCAAATACCTTCACAACCTTATGCCCCCCCAAAAAGGCTCAAGGCCATATATGCTCCCCTTATGACCCCCAAATGCATACACAAGGCTATGCATCAAGGGTCACCAAGGACTCCCTTGAGAACACTCTCCATAAGGAGAGCCTCTCACCCATGGCTGTCAAACTCCTTCCACCCCAAGATCTTCCTACCCTCCCAAGGATAGGAGATCTTGGACACTCCCAAAACAACAAGAAACACAACAAACACATAGAAAGGAAAACTATACATTTTACTTCAACACAAAAACATCATAAAACAAAATCTTTCAAGCAACTCTTTTCTTGTTACAAAACAACATAAGACTATCATTTTCAACATAATAAGAGAAAGAAGAGAGTAACCAACCTAATTCTGCCAAAAGGTTTGCTAACTTTAGTTGGGGATGAGCTGCCCAATTTTCCACTATCTTTTCTCCCAAAGTTCCACTAAAATGCCAACTCCTACTAACTTCTTCAAAACAAGCAAAATCTCCAAGAAAGGAGAGTGGGTGATTACTCACTAAGTTTGCAAATTCTTGCCTAAGAAGGCCTCTCACACACTTCCCAACCCCTTGGGTGAGGTGTGAGTTCCCATTGGTTGCCCTTCCCAAACTCTTACACATTACCAAAATTGGAAAGGGAAAAGGTGGAAGAAGATGGGGAAGAGAGTTTGACTCCTAAGGGGAAGGTTCACTATCCTAGGAAGAACTTTCTAAGTTCAATTTTCGTGCATCTTGAAAACACCACTTTTTGAAGTGACTTCATAGTCACATGGGAGGAGCCACATGTTGCAAAACACCCCTAACCCATAGGTATACCCTTAGGACCTTTGGAAAAGCCTAAAAACTTACCCTAGGAGTCCATTAAACCCTTTGGAAACTCCACTGAAGTTTACCTACGGGTCAAGCATGAGTTGACCACTCCCATGACTCCCTACCCAGGGCAGATTTGGGACCACACTCATTTTTTTGAATTGGCTTTGGTAGAAACAAAACTTCCTCCAAGAGACAAGTCAACTCAATGACACTTAATCAGCACATGTGTCAAGTGACACAACAAAAATACAATATAAAAATCACACATGGAAAATTGGTCTCTTGAAGGATTACACAAGTACATATAAATTAAATTTTACACTCAAGCATTATACACATCACAAATAAAATACATTACAAGGGGAGGGGTGTTGTCTCTCCAAATAGACAACTCCCGGCTTAACAAACGCACATCGGTCTAGGCTTGATTCTCCATAAATTCCATGGTCACATGGATAATTTCCTGCACATCTCAATTAACACATTAGTAACTCCAAATAATCACAATTATTCATAATCAAATACATGGATTCCATTGCAATTCAAACGCTCATACATTAGGCAACAATAATTCAATATCTCATTTGTTTTCACATTCAATTTCACATAAGCAAACAACATAATTTCCCAAAAATGAACCATTCATAAATATGCATCATTTTTCTTTCATCAAAATAAAATCCTGCAAATGACATTTATCATCGTAATGTAATTCTATTCTAGTAACATATCTAAGGTTCCATAATCATCATGCATGAAATAAAACACCAACAAATGTCAGTGTGGTCCAAATCATGGTATCATATGTGTTCTAAGTCCATAATGCATAAAATAAAGCATCCATAATAGTCTCAATATGCAAATAACTGAAAATGTCAAACTGAATCGGGGTAGGGCCTCACACCCTCCCCCTCTAGGCATGAACTTCCTCCTGGAGTTCATCAAAAAGGTGGGGGTACTGTGATCTCATAAGTGCTGCATCCTCCCATGAGGCTGTGACCTCATCATAGCAATCCCACTGGACTCTAACCTGGTCCAGCTCTCGCCCTCGAAGGCTCAGCGTCCGGCATGCCAAAATGCGAATGGGCTCCAAAGCTAGCTGCCCGTCCGACTCCACCTGCAAGGCATCCCAATCTAGAATATGAGACTCATCATAGATATACTTCCTCAAAACTGAAACATGAAACACATCGTGGATGCGTGACAGGCTAGGTGGCAATGCTAGACGGTAGGCAACTGGCCCTATCCTCTCAAGGATCTCAAATGGTCCTACAAATTGAGGTGCGAGCTTAGAACCCTTTCCATAACGGATTGGACTCTTATGCGGTCGCACTCTCAAGAAGACTCTGTCTCCAACTGAGTAGCTCCGATCAACCCTCTTTGCATCTGCATATTTCTTCTGTCTATCCTGTGCCTCTCCAAGACGCTTCCTAATCAAATCCACCTGCTGCTCCATATCCCGAACTACCTCTGGACCAATAGCAACTCTGTCCTCTATGCGGTCCCAACTCAATGGTGTCCTACAAGGCCTGCCATATAATGCTTGATAGGGTGGCATTCCCAAGGACGTGTGATGCCCATTGTTATAGGCAAACTCCACTAAGGGAAGATACTCTTCCCATCTGGTCTGGTGATCCATGACATACATGCGAAGCATATCCTCTAACACCTGATTAACTCTCTCTGTCTGGCCATCCGTCTCCGGGTGGTAGGCTGTACTGAAATTGAGTTTGGTACCCATAGCTGCCTGTAATGCCTTCCAAAAAGAGGAAGTGAAGAGGGAATCCCTGTCGGAAATGATCTTACGTGGAACACCATGAAGTCTGACAATGTCTCGCAAAAACACCTGTGCTACTGCTGGTGCTGTGAAGGTGGTACGAACTGGTGAAAAGTGAGCCACTTTGGTCAACTTGTCAACCGTCACCAAGATGGCATCATGGCGACGAGATGACATAGGGAGACCAATGATGAAATCCATGGATATAGTGTCCCACTTCCACTCTGGTATAGCATGAGGTTGGAGCAACCCACCTGGATGGCTGTGCTCCGCCTTAACTCTCTGACACTCAAGGCATCGGGCTACCAACTCGGCGATAAGCTATCGCATTCCTGGCCAATGGTATAGTTCTCTCAAGTCTGCATGCAACTTCTTGACACCGGGATGCGCCGCATAAGGAGCTCTATGTGCCTCTGTGATAATGAACTCTCGCAATCCCCCAGTAGAAGGTATATAGATGCGCCCTCTATGGCGTAATAAACCATCGGGCTCTAAGGAATAATCCACATATTTCCCTTCCAAAGTTTCTTGAGATCGAATAGCCTTGAAAACCTCTAAATACCATCTGTCCTCTGGCAATCGCTGCATGATCCGATCTCTCAAATCCGTGCTCATAGACATGGTGAATACCTCGTGACGTCTCCTACTCAAAGCATCTGCAACTACATTTTCTTTCCCTTTGATGTAGTGAACGTCAAAATCATACTCACACAAGAATTCCATCCATCTCCTCTGTCGTGCATTAAGATTCGGCTGAGTGAATATGTACTGAAGGCTCTGATGGTCTGAGTGCAACTCAAAATGATGACCCAAAAGGAAATGTCTCCATCTCACAAGTGCATGCACTACGGCTGCTAACTCAAGGTCATGAGTGGGGTAATTAAGCTCGTGAGTCTTGAGTTTCCTAGACTCAAATGCTATAGCTCTGCCATTCTGCATAAGTACTGCTCCTAAACCATCTAGAGAAGCATCTGTGCAAACCATGAAATCTGCTGAAGGATCCGGTACTACAAGGATAGGTGCGGTAGTAAGTGCCTTTTTAAGTTCCTGAAAGGCCTTCTCGCACTTCTCCGTCCACTCAAACTTCTTCTCTTTGCGCTGAAGAGAAGTGATAGGATGAGCAACTCTAGAGAATCCCTCAACAAAACGTCGGTAATAACCTGCTAAGCCCATGAAGCTCCTGACCTCTGTCACACTGGTCGGTGCTGGCCAATCCATAATGGCTCTGATCTTGGATGGGTCCACTGAGATCCCATCACCGGATATAACATGACCAAGGTACTTGATCTCAGTTTTAAAGAAAGCACACTTCGACAAACTGCCATACAACTGATTTTCCCTCAAACACTGCAAAACCTGTCTCAAGTGCTCCTCATGTTCTTCCTCATTCCGTGAATATATCAAAATGTCGTCGAGAAATACAATCACAAAGCGGTCGAGGAATGTACGGAATACTACATTCATGAGACTCATGAAAACTGCTGGGGCATTCGTAAGACCGAGTGGGACCACGGTGAACTCATAGTGGCCATATCTAGTGCGAAATGCGGTCTTGTGGATATCACTTTCCACTATTCTCAACTGATGGTATCCTGATTTTAGATCAATCTTGGAAAATACTTTGGCACCTTGAAGTTGGTCAAACAAATCATCGATCCTGGGCAATGGATATCGGTTCTTGATGGTTACTTTGTTCAACTGACGGTAATCCATGCATAATCGGAGAGATCCATCCTTCTTCTTCACGAAGATAACTGGTGCACCCCAAGGGGATACACTAGGGCGAATGTGGCCCTTTTCTAGGAGTTCCTCAAGCTGAATCTTGAGCTCATTAAGCTCATTTGTAGTCATTCTATATGGTGCCCTTGAAATTGGTTCGGCTCCTGGAACAAGGTCTATGTGAAAATCAATCTCTCTACGGGGCGGCATACCAGGTAACTCTGAAGGAAAAACATCTGCAAATTCTCTAAGGATAGGATGGTCGTCAATAGATGGTTCTTCTTCCTCTTCTTCTTCTCTATCACTAATGGTGATGGCAAATAACTGACATCCCTTTCGCATGCTCCGCTTAAGCTGCATGGCGGAGATCATACGAAGAGACACGGGTCTCTGAATTCCAGTGATCACTATAGGAGAGCCATGATCATCCTCACACTCGATCCTTTTCAGGCGACAATCCATCTTGGCTCTGTGGGCATAAAGCCAATCCATGCCAAGTACAACGCCATATGATCCAAGTGGTGTAACTCTAAGGTCTACTAAGGTGGTGATGTTGCCCATCTGAAGCTGACATCCCTTAACCTCTGATTCCACTGACACTCTAGCCCCTGATGCTAATTCCACTTCCCAACTGACCTCTTGCCTAGTTGCCACTAGCCTGCAACGCTCCACAACCAATGGAGATATAAAAGAATCAGTAGCTCCTGAATCAAATAATATAGATACACTGCTACCTCTGATCATACCTGCTACCTCAATAACCGTGGCCTGATGTTCTGCCTGGCGGTTGTCGACCGCTGCGAAGACTCTGTGGGACTTGCCCATGTCCCCAACTGTCGGCTCTGATGTTGTCATCCTTTGATTCCCTGCCATCTGACCCTGAGGACACTCTCTCGCTATGTGTCCCATGGCTCCACATGTGAAGCAAGGGCCTCGTGCCTGAAACTGTACTCCCTGTGGTCTGGAGAAAGACTGTCCCCTTGTCCTACTAGAACCACTGTACCCACCTCTAGAGGACTGCTGAGTCCTAGCCGGAGGTGTGTAAGGAGCCTGAGATTTCTGATCTCGCCTCTGACCCTATGACTGCCACTGCTTGGGCTTTGTGCCCTGCTGATTCTGCGGAGGCTTTTGCCTCTGGTTTTGCTGTGACTGCTGCGGAGGAGGGGGTTTGGAGAACCCCGATGAGTGCCTGTTGTTACCTTTCCAATGGGGTTTCTGAAACCCATAAGTCTGTGGTGAAGGGTTATGGTTCTGAAACCGATCCTTCGAGTCATGAGGTCTGGCCTGAATCTCCTCGGCTATCAAAGCCTTCTCCACGGCAACCCGAAGGCTTCCTGGAGCGGCCATCCTCACTGGTCCTGCTATGCCGGAATTCAATCCTCTGATAAATCGGTTGACGAGAAGCTTTTCATCTTTCAGGTAATCTACATAAGGTAGTAGTTCAAAGAACTTGTTCTCGTACTGTGTCACTGTCATACCCTTCTACTGGAGGTCATGAAACTCATCCACCCTACGCTGTCTGAAATGCTCTGATAGATACCTCTCCCTGAATCTCTCTGTGAAAATCTCCCAAGTGAGGGTCTCTATCTCTAAGCCACACTTATATTCTTCCTGTCTCCACCATGTGGAGGCTGTTCCTTGCAATAGGTGGACCGCTGCACGTGCTTTTAGATTGCTCTCATAAGAGCGCAATGCAAAGCACCTATCTAGGCTTAAAAGCCATGCCTCTGCCTCTACCCCATCGGTAGATCCCCCAAATGATGGTGGCTGAAGACGCATAACCTCCCTGATCAGATCCCCTGGATCTCTACGTGCCCTCTCAATATACACTGGTGCTACAGCTGGAGGTGGTGCTGGTAGGTGAATAGGTTCGGGCTCATGCCCAGCCTGACTCTCCACGGGATTAGGAGGTGGACTCCTACTCCGTTCCCGTTCTACTGTTCTATGACTTCCTGAGTTCTGGTGTTCAACATTATGGTCTGCTGCTGGAAGCCTATCCTGTACTAATCCAATCAGGTTCTGAAGGGCTACCAAGATGTCTCGGTTTGGGTCAACTGGTTGCTCGGGAGGAGCTGCTGGGTCCACTTCCTGAACCGATTCCTCCCTAATGACCTCTTCGCGTGCCATGCGTGCACGCCTAGGGCCTCTACCACGTTTGCGAGCTTGTCGCGTAGCTGGAGGCATCCCTTTTTAAGAAAATAAAAGAAAATGAAATAAATAACTATTTTTAGGAGAAAATATTTTAGCTAGTTTAAAAATAAAATTAAATACAATTTAATTAATTAAATAATTATAGCGAAACGTAATGGAGTAACGTTCCCTAGTGTTGGCAACCTTGTTCTGATACCAAAATATCATGCCCACTCTTGGGCACGAACGGAATAATTTTTTTTTGAAATACTTAACTAATTATCCACTAACTAAATTAAAATAATGCAACTTAGTGCGATTAACTTAAATAAATAATGCATTTTGGATTAGGTCTTAATTACTTTTGTGTCAATCGGGTAATTTAAATTCAATTTAGATACTAGGTTTACTCAGTTGCCAATGAGCTAATATTTCCCCAAAGAGGGGTAATCGCCTAGCTTTATTAATAAATTACAATCTTAAATACAACGATCAATATGAGCGTTTTAAATTTTATCTTATCCTCCTTAGTCCACTAGAATACTAAGTTCAATTATCCTCATAGTTTATACACATTTTATTTAATTGAATCCTCTATATTTAGGATGAAACTTTATAATCTTTTACTTGATTCGGCCCTCTTGGCCCTACCAAGAACTTAATGTTTATACCTCTTAATTATTATTATTATTCTCTTTTTTTTAAAACCTAGCCCACCTAGGTAATTAAATCATCTTATATCGTACCTCCTTCTTATCCAATACTAACAAAAGTGTACAATACTTATCTTTACATTCTATCAATTTTAATACAGATTAAATGCCAAACTAATCCTACTATTTTTATTTATATAAAAATATATAAATATATATATACATATATATATATATATATATATTTGAGTATATATATATATATATGTATATATAATTACATTTTTTTTAACCCATGCCTGCACTCATAACTTAATAAAAATGAGTTTATAATTAATTGTCATAAGGGAAAAGGGAAAGGTGGGATACTTAATTTTGAAAAAAACCATTTTCCCCCTATTTATTTAAAACTTTGTGAGTGTTGCCCTAACCCGAAATTAGGGTTAGGGCGAACACGCCTTATTCTCACATCTTTTTTTTGGCGTTGGTGAGAAGAGTGCATGGTGGACGGCGAAGGGAGGCTGAGCGGCAACGAATTCACGCGGGGTGCAGGGGTTTCACGCGGCGTAGAGGGGAGCAAGAGATAACCGCAGGGCTTGCTAGGAGGAAGGAGGCGGTGGTGCGGGGGCGAGGGTGCCGGCAGCGCGGCACCGCCGGCTGCGGACGGCGCTGCCCGCAGGCTGCGGCCCCCGCAGTCTGCGGACGGCGTCGCCCGCAGTCTGCGGGTGCCGCAGGCTGCGGCGGCCGCCGCCTGCGAGCGTGGCTTTCCTCCCCCGCGAGACTTGGGCACCACTTCCCTGTTTCGACGTTTCGCTGGGTGCAACAAAAAAAAAACGATGAGACCTGCGGGAAGATGTGGTGCATCTGTCATTTGTTTGGCGTTTGTTTTAAATAAAAGAAACAATATATATATATATATATATATATATATATATATATATATATATATATATATATATATATATATACAGGTTTAAATATTTTCAGTTACAGAGACACAGTTTGGCAGATCCTTTATTAATATATTTATATATATATTTGTATATATATATATATACATACATACATGCATGGATGTATATATAAATATATATATATGTATATATATATATATTGGTGTAGTTTTATGTTTAAATGACTTGTATATCAAGCCTCTGTTTTCTGTAATGAAATGTTAACAGTGCGGTGAAATTTTTATTTCAAAAGGAATAAAACAGAAATATATATATATATATATATATATGTTCATTTATCATAAAAACAGATTTCTACATTTCTTGTAATATTAGATTCTGTGACAAAACATTACTGTGTCATTTTGTTAAATCTGAGTTTGAAGAACTGTAATAAAATATATATATATATATATATATATTTTGCATAATGCCATTAAAACTACTTGGAAACCCTTTATTTTTAATCGTAAAGAACCAGTCATATATTCATAGCAGATTGCTTAATGAAATAAAAGATCCTATATGTATTTATATTTTTTTTTTTTGAGTTAATCTTCTAAGACTAAATGCAAATCTCTTGGAAAATAAATAGACTACAATTATTAGGATTTTCTTATTGCAAATAATGGAAAGTAAATTTCTGTTTTTAACTAAATTTACAGCAGCATATGTTGAGAAAGAAAAAGGTATAACAACTAAAACCTTAAATTTCAGTTTACTCACAAGTGCATACATTTCCCTTTTTTTTTCTTTATGCATAACATAAAAATCAAGATGCAAAACTAACATTTTATTTTCTTTTTGCACAAACTACCAAGTAGGAAAACACATGGGTATTCATTGTCAAAAATATATACAAGATTAAAAGGCTACAAAATAAATAATATTACAAATGGAATAAAACCCCAACAATGTTTTTTTTTTTTTCTTTCTACACAATAACTTGGAATAAATACAACACTCTTATTTTTTTGAAGGAGAATACTACAACATTGAATGCTTCCATTTCTTCCCTAACATTTTCTACAACAAAATCAGCCACATAGCTCTTTAATCCATCTTTTCCCAATCCCATGCAACCTGCAATTAAACACATTTTTTTGACCATGGGAAGCTCACCTCCCAGCCTAGGCTTACTAGAAGCCACCCCGAGCTTGGAGAACCAAGCACTAGACGGGTTACAAACATACATATCCCACAACAAACTTAGAAAACACATTTACATTCAAATATCCCTTCCCAAGCTACACATTCACCACATTCATGGTGACTCTTCCATGGGTGGAAGTGGACCAAGTACCTATGGGGAGGATGCATGCCAAAAACAATACTACATTAGCCACCTCATGGCAACACAAATGCAACCCAAATACCTTCACAACCTTATGCCCCCCCAAAAAGGCTCAAGGCCATATATGCTCCCCTTATGACCCCCAAATGCATACACAAGGCTATGCATCAAGGGTCACCAAGGACTCCCTTGAGAACACTCTCCATAAGGAGAGCCTCTCACCCATGCCTGTCAAACTCCTTCCACCCCAAGATCTTCCTACCCTCCCAAGGATAGGAGATCTTGGACACTCCCAAAACAACAAGAAACACAACAAACACATAGAAAGGAAAACTATACATTTTACTTCAACACAAAAACATCATAAAACACAATCTTTCAAGCAACTCTTTTCTTGTTACAAAACAACATAAGACTATCATTTTCAACATAATAAGAGAAAGAAGAGAGTAACCAACCTAATTCTGCCAAAAGGTTTGCTAACTTTAGTTGGGGATGAGCTGCCCAATTTTCCACTATCTTTTCTCCCAAAGTTCCACTAAAATGCCAACTCCTACTAACTTCTTCAAAACAAGCAAAATCTCCAAGAAAGGAGAGTGGGTGATTACTCACTAAGTTTGCAAATTCTTGCCTAAGAAGGCCTCTCACACACTTCCCAACCCCTTGGGTGAGGTGTGAGTTCCCATTGGTTGCCCTTCCCAAACTCTTACACATTACCAAAATTGGAAAGGGAAAAGGTGGAAGAAGATGGGGAAGAGAGTTTGACTCCTAAGGGGAAGGTTCACTATCCTAGGAAGAACTTTCTAAGTTCAATTTTCGTGCATCTTGAAAACACCACTTTTTGAAGTGACTTCATAGTCACATGGGAGGAGCCACATGTTGCAAAACACCCCTAACCCATAGGTATACCCTTAGGACCTTTGGAAAAGCCTAAAAACTTACCCTAGGAGTCCATTAAACCCTTTGGAAACTCCACTGAAGTTTACCTACGGGTCAAGCATGAGTTGACCACTCCCATGACTCCCTACCCAAGGCAGATTTGGGACCACACTCATTTTTTTGAATTGGCTTTGGTAGAAACAAAACTCCCTCCAAGAGACAAGTCAACTCAATGACACTTAATCAGCACATGTGTCAAGTGACACAACAAAAATACAATATAAAAATCACACATGGAAAATTGGTCTCTTGAAGGATTACACAAGTACATATAAATTAAATTTTACACTCAAGCATTATACACATCACAAATAAAATACATTACAAGGGGAGGGGTGTTGTCTCTCCAAATAGACAACTCCCGGCTTAACAAATGCACATCAGTCTAGGCTTGATTCTCCATAAATTCCATGGTCACATGGATAATTTCCTGCGCATCTCAATTAACACATTAGTAACTCCAAATAATCACAATTATTCATAATCAAATACATGGATTCCATTGCAATTCAAACGCTCATACATTAGGCAACAATAATTCAATATCTCATTTGTTTTCACATTCAATTTCACATAAGCAAACAACATAATTTCCCAAAAATGAACCATTCATAAATATGCATCATTTTTCTTTCATCAAAATAAAATCCTGCAAATGACATTTATCATCGTAATGTAATTCTATTCTAGTAACATATCTAAGGTTCCATAATCATCATGCATGAAATAAAACACCAACAAATGTCAGTGCGGTCCAAATCATGGTATCATATGTGTTCTAAGTCCATAATGCATAAAATAAAGCATCCATAATAGTCTCAATATGCAAATAACTGAAAATGTCAAACTGAATCGGGGTAGGGCCTCACACTAATCTACATAACAAATCAGTTGTATGCTTAAGAGATTCTTCTAAACTCCCATTGAATGCAATCCCTTGCTTAGTTGTTACATGAAAATGTCAAAATTCTATTCATGTTTACCCAATGTTGTGTTCCAAGATTGTTGGAAAATTAGATCACAATTCTTACAGCATGCAATATTAAGTCTACTATATATTAAACTCCCACAAGAATTCTAATATAGAACTAGATTCATAAAAGCATCTTCTTGTGTTTTAAGATACGTTTTTCAATGAAGGTTTCTTACCTATTTCAATTGGAGTACTTATTTGCTTGCAATATCTCAAGTATTTTGAGAATGTTTGAATATGCATCTCTTCAATTAAGATGGATTTGCCTCTTCTCATTCCGTAAAATTTGAATGCCTAAACAATAATGAATTTCACAATGTTTGGCCATTTTTAATTTTACAACAAATTAATACTTAAACAAGTCTTTGACATTTTTAGATTATTGTTCACAATGAGTGTTACCAATTATAGAGCTAAAAAATATTAGACTCACCAAAATGTTTGATGTAGACATTCAAACTAGTATTGCAACTAACATACCCTTCATTTTGGAAAAACCCATCAATATGCTAATACCATGCTCTTGAGGATTGTTTGAGTCCATAAAATATCTTTAGAAACTTGAATACCAACTATTCTTTTCCTTCTTGGATATAGTCATCTAGCTATATTCTATATAATTTTCTTCATTTAAAAACCCATTTAAAAATGTTGTTTTTAAATGTAATTGATATACATGAAATTCTAAGCGTATGCAAGGAAATGTGCTTTCTAAATAGATTGAAAATGTAATAAATTCAACCAAAAAGACATAAATCAAAGTAACAATCAAGTTTAGGCTAAAAGAGGTGAAAAAGACAATTTACCACCGAATCAGAGTATATCAAACCTCTTGTTGTAACAGTTTTCCCCAGATGATCCATTTTAGTATGTGTTTACAAGATTTTGGTAGAATAATGATGCCTAATTGATTTGGATGAATGACAGATGAAAAATGGTAAGTGTTGGTAATATTGAATGAAGGAGGAAATGATTGGATGGTTGAGATGGAAGGAGATGAGATCAACAGATAAGGTGAGTTTGGTTCTCTCAAACCATAAGATGATGTCAAGTGGCATCATGAGAAGGCTTGATAGGATATGGTACTTGGAAGGGTACCTTTGGAATGTGGCAAACTCTTGCAATAAAGTCATTTCTTGTCCCACATTCCCAAGGTATGGGCATGTAATAGGATAAAGGAATCAAAAATTCTTTTTTGTAAGGTATTTGGGTACCTTTTGGAAGAAAAGCTTATTAGAAGCATGAGCTTGTATGGTTGTCATTGATGTCAAACCTGGTTATCCAGATGGATATTGGTCTGGATATGCTTTGTCAGACCTTGGTTATCTAGATAGAGTTTGATTTGGATACTCTTTTCGTGTTGGTTGTGATATCATGTATTTAGGGTGATCTAGAAAGATTTTGGTACCCTTTGGATATGTTGTTAATTGCATTATGGTTTAGTGGATCATGTTCTTTTGGTCTAGCTATGTGCTAGAAGATGTGTTAAGGTGATTATTTGGGTCTCACTTTGGCTTGTGGAGATCCACATGGAGAATTTTGCATCAGAAGTGGTTATGTGGCTAACTGGTTGGTAATATGTACACGTTATACATTGTAATGTCTTTTGGGATATGTGTTAGCATGTGTAGTTTGTTAGATTGTTCATGGGATGATGTATTATAATATGTTTTGGTTCCCTCTTTCTCCTAGAGTGGACCGATCTAAGTATTTTTGGTTCGAGTGGCTTATTTTGTCTTGGTTGACCCTTGCTTAAGATTTTAATGTTTTATCTCATATATAAGATGTGCGGAAGGATGAATTGAGTATGGATGAAAAGTGAATTGTGTGAGAAGTGTATGCAAATGATTTGGAAGTAGATTTGAGTTTGTGGTGATACAAAATATAGTTTGGGAAGAGCTTTGAAGCTGATATATTCTACTAGACAAAGTGTTGTGACATTGGAGATTGGCATAGATGTTTGTCATGCTATTGGTTGCTTGATTACTATTCAAGGACAATTTCATGATTAGGAGAATCCTTCTCAATTTTAGTTTAGCTATTTCATTCATTGTCAATTGACAACGAGTCCTCAACAATAGCTTGTATCTTGTCCTAAATAAGTGCTCTTTAGTTGCACAAGTCATTTGTATCTTGCCTAAGGTAGTGCACCTTATTTTCGCAAGTCCTTCAAGTGTTGGTGCTCATTGGCTATAAGCCTACAAAGTTAAAAAAGTTGTTATTATATTGTGAGTTAGATTCTCATCGTGGTTTTTTCTTTTTTGGGTTTTTTGTTTGATGTGTGATGATTAAATTTTTGATATTGAATAAGTTTATTAATAATTTCTATTAAAGTTCCATACTAATTCACTCCTCTAAGTCCTAATGGGTGTTCAACAATTGGTATCAGAGCAAGGTTCTATTGTGGAAAGCTTAACCGCTTGAGGTAGATCTAAAGATGGCGTAGGACCTTCATGCTAAAGCTCTGATGTTTGATGGAACTAACTACAACTATTGGAAGGAAAGAATCTAGAATCATGTGGAAGCATTACAGAATGGAATCTAGGAGATTATCCAAACCAATTATCAACAACCACATAATAGATCATCAACTCTAGATGAGATCAAGGCTCAGGAAATAAATGTGAAGGCTAGAACAATTTCGATTAGTTGTCTTAGTGGTGAAGTTTTTGGCAAAGTCAAAGGAATGAAGGAAGCTAAGGAAATTTGGAACAAGTTGAGTTATGCATATGAAGGTGTTTCAAAGACACAACAAGAAAGACTCTTGAACCTGAAGTATAAGTTTGAAGGTTTCAGAATGGCTAATAATGAAAGTGTTGAAAACTTACATACATAGAGTAAATGATATAATAAAGGCTATACGAGCTATTGGTGGAGTTCTTGAAGAAAGTGATGTTATAAAAAAGATATTGTTTACTTTAACAAAACCCTATAAACCAAAGAAGTGTGCAATTGAATAATGTCATGATCTGAACAACTACATAATAGATCAACTTATTGGTATAGTGTTTGCCTATGATATTGGTGAGATGGAAGATATAAAGTACTATTAAAGAGAAGATGCATTTAATGTCTCAAGGATATCAAGAGATGAACCTAAAACTAGTGAGAACCTAAATGAGATTGAAGCAAAATTTGTAAGAAGGCTGAAGCGAGGAATTGGGAAGTACAAAGGTAAGTTACCCTTGAAATATTTTAATTATGGAAGAATTGGTCATTATGCTTTAAAATGTACGTATAAAGAAGATTATAGAAAGTCAGAGGATGATGAAAATAAAAGTAGTTATAGAAGAAATGATTTTAAGAGAAGAATGGATGATAAAGAGAAAATGAGTTTGTATTCTACTAAAGCACATTTATCTGAAGAATATGTTGAAGACTTGAATGAAGAACCCCTATTTCCGGCAATAGAAGAAAAGTATCAAGAATGTATCGAAATATCAGAAGAGAAGACTACAATACATGCTAAAGTTGAACCTAGATCATGGATCATTGATTCTAGATGCTCAAATCGCATGACTAGAGACAAAGAAAAGTTTATTACCCTGAAGAAGTATGATGGTGGATCTGTAAAATTTGAAGGAGAGGATGATGCATTGAACTATGTGATAGGAAATACCTATATTGAAGGTAAGCATAAAATTGATGGTGCTTATTATGTAGAGGGATTGAGAAAGTTTTTTGAGTGTTAGTCAAATGTGAAATAGAGGTTATGAAGTTATGTTCATAGAAATTGGATGTATGATTAGAAAAGATAAAATTGAAAAGTTGGTAGTGGAAAGAATCATAACAAGTGGAAATGTTTACTACATAAAGGACAGAAGTGGAAACACATGTTATTAGAGTCAGAGTAATGAATGATGGTTATGGAACAAGAGTAATAAATAATGGTTATGGAACAAGAGAATGGGACATTTTAATTTTGACAACATGATAAAGATCAATAATTATAAAGCAGTGAGAGATTTACCAAGGATTATCAAACTTATTGACATTATGTGTAGGAAATGTTAGTTAGGAAAGAAAACAAAGAGAAGTTTCAAGAACAAGGAGTATTCTACATCACATCCATTGGAAATAATTGACATAAAAGTATGTGGACCTACAAGGACGTGAAGACTTAATGATGAAAGGTATTTTATGCTACTCATTGATGATTTCTCTAGAATGACATAGGTTACATTTTTGAGGGAAAATTCTTAAGCTTTTGAAAGATTTAAAGTTTTCAAGTCAATGGTAGGAAATCAATTTGATGCTAGAATCAAGTGTTTGAGATTTGATAGATATGGAAAATTTACTTCAAATGAGTTTGACAATTTTTGTGAGACATATGGGATTAGGAGACATCTTTCTACTCTGAAAACCCCTTAACAGAATGGTGTGCTAGAAAGGAAGAACAAAATTGTTATTGAAAGATGCTAACTTAGCTAATGTTTATTGGAAATAAGTTGTGCATGTTGTTGTTTATATTCTTAACATAGTTTAGATAAGGATAAATCATACAAAGACACCTTATAAGTTGTAGTATGGAATAACACCTATTGTGAAGTACTTTAAAATCTTTGGAAGTAAGTGTTATATTAGAAGAGATAAGAATGATCCTGGAAAGTTTGATACCAGAGCTGACGAAGGGATATTCTTAGGATATGCAACGAGCAACAAGGCTTATTGATGTTACAACAAAATATTGAACAAGATAATGGAGAGTACAAATGCGAAAGTATGAGAATCATGAGATCAAATTGCCCTGGAATTTGTTCAGGAAGCTAAATTTGAGATCATACCTACTGCTATAGAAAAAATGATTCCTTTAATAGGAAGCAATGAGGAGAAACTAGATGAAGCAGCAGAAGAAGAAGAAGACAAAAAAAAATTGGATCAAGTAATCCAAACCTCAAAGTATGTGTAGAAGAATCATTCAAAAGATTAGATAATTGGAGACAAAAATAAAGGAGTTCAGACAAGAAGAAGAGTTTCAGAGGTAAATGAGAAAACTGGTTGCTATTTTCATTTACTTATTGAATCGAAATCATATGAGGAAGAAAGAAAATAAGAAAGTTGGTTTAAAGCTATGGTAGAAGAACTAAATCAGATACAAAAGAATCAAACTTGGGAACTGTTACCTAGATCAATAGACAAGAATGTGGTAGGAATGAAGTGGGTGTTCTAGAACAAACTAAATGAACAAGGGCAAGTCACAAGGAACAAGAAACAAGGCAAGATTGGTATGTACAGGCTATTCTCAGGTAGAAGGTATTGATTTAAAAAAAAACTTTTTCTCCTGTTGCTAGGATGGAAGCTATTAGAATGTTTCTTGTATTTTCTACCTACAGAAACTTTAGAGTTCATTAGATGGATGTTAAGTCAGTGTTTCTTAATGGTGACTTGGAAGAAGTGTACATTGAACAACTAGATGGATTTAGATTGTGAAAAAATCTAGATATGATTTATAGGTTAAAGAAGACATTGTATGGACTTAAACAAGCACTTAGAGCATGGTATGCGAGACTAAACAAGTACTTGTTGTAACAAAATTTTAGGAAATGTACTATTGACAACAATCTTTACTTCAAGGTTGAAGGTATTAAGTTGTTGATTGTTGTTGTCTATGTTGATGAAATTGTTTTTAGAGAAAGTGATGGTTTGTGCAAAGAGTTTGCTGAAGAAATACAAAAAGAATTTGAGATGTCTATGTTTGGTGAAATGTCTTTATTTCTTGGGCTTGAAGTACTCAATTGGATGATGGAGTTTTTATTTCTCAAAATAAGTATATTAACAAGATGTTGAAGAAATTTGATATGGATCTATGATTGGAGGACTATTATATATTACCACTTCTAGACCAGATATTATGCAGGTTGCATGTTTGGTTGTAATATTTCAAGCTAATATGAAGTAGACTCATGATCAAGCAGTGAAAATGATCTTATGATATTTGAAAGGAAATTAGGATTTTGGCCTACGGTACAAAAGAGATGGAGATTGTTACAATTGCGATTGTCGTTGCACCAAAAGATTGACCTATTAATGCCTGATACAACCACTAGACTTATAGAGTCTACAAGAGGTGGCTAAGCCATGCCACAAACCCGAGTGTTGTGTTGCACAACACAAGGAGACCAAGGGTGCACACCTCGCAACAATCTCCCCCAGTGCAAGCGAGGGGTTTGAACATGTGACAAAGTTCTGATACCACTTTTTACAAGTGTGGTTGCTTTTGCACCAAAAGATCAACCTATTAATGCCTGATAAAACCACTAGACTTATAGAATCCATAGGAGGCAATTAAGCCATGCCACAAACCCGAGTGTTGCACTACACAACACAAGGAAACCAAAGATGCACACCTTGCAATAAAGATTTCATGTTGAAGGTATATACAAATGCTAATTGCCCTGGAAGTATTGATGATAGGAAGATTGCAAGTGGTAGAGCATTCTTTTTGGAGACATATTGGTTTCATAGATGAGTAAGAAACAAGAATTTGTATAATTGTCTATTGCTAAAGTTGAATATATTGTAGTAGTATCTTGTTGTACTCAATTTTTATGGATAAAACAAACCCTTAAGGATATCAAAGTTGTATATGATGAAGCTATTCCTATCATGTGTGACATATCTAGTGTTATAAAAATCTCAAAGAACCCAGTTATGCATTCAAGGAATAAACACATTTCAATCTGTTATCATTTCTTGAGAGAGAAGGTTGTTGAAAAAGAAGTTAGGTCAGAATACATTTCTACATCAGAACATATAGTAGATATTTTTACAAAGGCTTTGGGGAAGGATAATTTTTAGTATCTTAGACAAAAGTTAGGGGTCATTCCCCCCCCTATTCCAACTAGGTTCAGTTTGGTGGTGCATCTTTCTAGGGGGAGACTTAGTGCTTATCTTTTTCCTTGGATTGATGTTGTTTCTTCTCTTAATGGTCAGTATTTTTCTATTTATGTTCCCTTTTTCATTGTTGTCAAAGGGGGAGAGAGTTATTGTGAGATTATCAATTGATGTCTATTAGTTGTTTATTGGTGTTGCCATCAATGAAAAAGGGGGAGATTGTTAGAAAAATGAGCTTGTATGATTGTCATTGATGTCAAACTTTGTTATCTAGATGGATATTGGTCCAGATATTCTTTGTTAGACCTTGGTTATCTAGATAGAGTTTGGTCCAGATACTCTTTTGATGTTGGTTGTGACATCCTATATTTAGGGTGGTCCAAGAAGCTTTTGGTGCCCCTTGGATATGTTGTTAATTGCATTACAATTTAGTGGATCATGTTCTTTTAGTCTAGACATGTGTTGGGAGATGCGTTGAGGTGATTATATGGGTCACTTTGGCTTGTGGGGTATTTTGTAATGGAAGTGGTTATGTGGTTGTCTAGTTGATTATATTTATACATTATGATTTGTAACATCATTTGGGATATGTGTTAGCATGTGTGGTTTGTCAGATTGTTCATGGGATGATGTATTATGATATGTTTTGGTTCCCTCTTTCTCCTAGAGTGGACTGATTTAAGTATTTTTGGTCCGGGTGGCTTATTTTGTCTTGGTCAAGCCTTGCTTAATATTTTAATGTTGTATCTCATATATAAAATGTGTGGAAGGATGAATTGAGTATGGATGAAAAGTGAATTGTGTGAAAAGTGTATGAAAATGATTTTCAAGCAGATTTGAGTTTGTGGTGATGCAAAAGATAGTTTGGTAAGAGCTTTGAAGTTGATATATTCTACCAAACAGAGTGTTGTAATAGTGGAGATTGTCAGAGATGTTTTCCATGTTATTGATCACTTGATTACCATTCAAGGACAATTTCAGGATCAAGAGAATCCTTCTCAATTTTAGTTTAGTTATTTCATTCATTGCTAATTGATAGTTAGTCCTTTGGAAATAGTTTGTATCTTGTCTTGAAGAAGTGCTCTTTAGTTAAACAAGTCCTTTGTATCTTGCCTAAGGTAGTGCACCTTACTTCTACAAGTCCTTTAGGTGTTGGTGCTCCTTGTCTATAAGCCTAAAAAATTGTAAACACAATTTTTATATTGTGAGTTAGATTCTCAATGTGGTTTTTCACTGTTTGGGTTTTCCATGTATATTTGGTGTTCATGTGTTTCTATTTGATGTGTTGATGGTTAAAGTGTTGATATTGAATAAGTTTATTAATAATTATTTTAAAGTTCTAGACTAACTCATCCCCTCTCAATCATGTTGGGTGTTCAACAAAGCTCATGTGGGGATTTCTTCTTAAGAGAGGGGACAAGGTGCATTAAAATAAATGACAAGGAGTTGACCCCTCCCTAATCCAAAATTAGGGAAATGTGCAAACAATTAGGGGTAAATTAAGTGGGATTAAATGAAGATAGGATTAGGATTGAATGCAAGTCAAGGAGTTGGAGGATGTGACTAGAGAGAGGGAAAACAATGAATTAAATATTACATTTAATTCATATTTGGAGAAAAATAGGATTTGGGGATTAAATTAAATAAATTAGGATTTTTTTTTAATTTAATAGATAGAAGGGTTAGTGTAGGCTACCAAAGGTAATTTAATTAAACTAATTACCTTAGTGTATGGTCTAAGAAAATAGAAAAAAAAAGGAATATTAATTAGATAATAATGTATTATTTAATTAACATAAGTGTTGGAAAATAGACGAATAATAGAGATAAACTGACCAAACAAGAGTGGTCAATTTTATGTGTCTACATCTTGCCCCTCCTCAAAATGACAATAGAATAATGTTGTTTCAAAGAAAAAAACATAGTTGACATAAATAAGAACTAGGTGGAAATATGCTCTAGTGTGGAAAATATAAAATAAAATGGAAAGGATAGGTGATTCCCCATTGAGAGGGTAGACAAGAAAAAAAGGGCCCAAATGACCTGTCAAAAGATAAAACTGATGAGAAAAATGGATATAAAAGGGAAAATGGAACCGATAAGAGGAAAAATATAAATGGACCTACAAGGAGAAAATGGTTAAACAAATGGTGATTAGGTCATTATAAATAATTATTATTCATTTTAACCTAACTAAATAGTAAATTGGAAATGAGTGCAAAAGGAGCTTAGAGAAATTGGCCAAGATACTCGAGGTGGAGTACTGTGTTGATCTAGTGAGAGCATCCAAGCAACAAAGAGGATGAGGTAAGCAAGTAGGTACCTCAAAATATAGCTTTGGGGTAACCTAGGGTAGCATTTATTGCTAGGATAAAGGGAACAATAAGCATATTCACCAATTATGAAAAGGTTAATTTGATAGGAAAGACGCAGATGCACCAAAATAGAGGTGAATGCACACAATTTAGGTGAATCCACAAAATTAGAGACAAATATGCCAGTAGATGGGTGAATGGAATGAAAAAGAGGTGAATCTTCCCATAAAGGGTGGATATGTGAAAAAATGAGATTTACTTGGAAAAGGGTGAATGTGTCAGGACAACTATGATTTTGTCAGATGGGTGAATGAAAAAACAAAATGATGAATTTCCTTGTGAAAGGGAAAATTCATTGATAGGAAGAAATTTTTTTGATAGACAAATATGATCAAGAAAGGTCATTGTGCCCTATTGAGGGGTGAATTTACTAAGGGTAATAAGATGAGAGGGGGGGGGGGATAATAAAACATAGAATAAGATATTGAGTTTACTAGAAGTTGATTGATTAAATGATGTTGTGTTTTCTAGTGGATAGTCTAGGGTGTATGTAAACATGAGAGAGATTGATGATCCTAGGGATAACCAAATAATTATAGGATGCATCTTGGGATCAGCTAGAGTTGTGTATGATAGCATACATCTCATGCATGTGACACATTAGAGCCCATAGGGAATTATTGGCCACATTAATAGAGAGAGATGGAACAATGAGACCAACAATGTTCATCTCCTAATAGAAGAGATGACTGTGACCTTGGAGGACATGTCGAGAATCTTGTAGTTTCCCATCAAGGTACATAGGGTTTATAAAACGAGAAGGGTGGTAGTGACCACCTTACAACAATTTTTTTGATAGACAGACATGTCGATTAATGAGAGACAATTTGTCTTAGATTGAGTTAAACCTACAGTACCAGTAATGGTGCTATTTTTGTGTGGATTAGTTAGTTGGATCCTCCTACTTGATAGGAGTGGACAAAAGTTTAGACTTGCCTAGAGGAGTGCGTAGAAGATATGGTAGACCGTAGATGAATATTTGTATGGTGGGCATGCACTCTGAAATACCTTTATGGAGATATGCACAATGTCTGCTACCATGGAGAATAAAACATAGAAAATATGACATAGCTATATATTTGGACTTAGGAGTACATCATGGTGACAAATTCAATTCGATATATGGTGGATTAAAACCTAGAAAAACCCATAGTGTTTCGTTGGGGTGGAGTGCTATGGTATAGGGAGTTTTGGGGGATGACTCATTGAAGGAGAGTATTAAATTATGTGAGGAATGGGGACATCGTGTGGAGGCCATATAGGGTAGAGAAAGGATGGGATGAGGATCACTTTTATGTGAGGTATATGATGACCCCATGATACATTATTAGGAGGAAGTTCTTTATCATTGAGATAAATAGACTAGATAGGGTGGTGAGATAGTTAGTGTTGTAAAAGACATCACTAGGGGGGCTCACATTTTCATATAATTGACTAAAGAGGTGGAAAAGTGGGGGCTATATGTGGATTAGAGGGAGGTAGCTCAAGAGAGGAGGTAGCTATCCTAGATTATTTGGGACATTCACGGGGGTTGGCTGATCTTGAGGTCATATATTGGTACAAAGATTATTAGTCTAGGCACCAACCATAGAGGGTATCACAGACACTAGGGGGAGTATTGATAGGTTGCATGTAGGAAATCATGAAGGAGGCAAAAAGGATTCAATAAAAGGTGAGGGTGAGGGCCCGAGGGAAGGGTGGTTGAGTTGGTAATCGAGGAGGTAGGAGGAGGGAGAGGGAGAGGAGGTCAAAGGGGGAGAGAAATAATAGTGGATTTTTGAGCTCAAATGATATGGATGTGAATGCCCAAGGGACACTTAGATAGGATTAGGGATAACACTAAGCACTAGTAGTAGTAGGGTGGAGGAGGGGGAGTAGATGATGATGTGGCAAGGAGGTTAGAAATAGCCTTGATCAAGATAGATTAGATGTGGAGATAGATGAAGGGTATGTGGGGGTAGATTAACAATTTGACTACCAAGTGAGACAACCTAGCTATAAGGTGATGAAATGGGACTTCACTAGTTTATCTATGTAAATAAGGAATAATCTTATTTCGCTTGGTCATTACATTGAAGGGAGATGAAAACCAATAGATTCACCTCCAAAAGAATGGATGTTGATTGACTTCAGGTGGCTCCCTATGTGGGAGTGAATTGGATACCAAAAATATGAAATTTGAATGCTAGATCTAGGGATAAGGAAAATTGACATAATTGAACATGAAAAGACAATTGTAGATCCGATATGAAGCTATAATCACTAATTAGAGATGAGGAAGATGAACAAAACCTGTGACAAGAATTTGGGTCTAAAAAATTGAGACAAAGTATCTTCGAGCAAATCTATCCCTCGTATGTTGGATGTAGTAAAACTTTATTGATCTAGAACTAGAAAGTTGCTTAGAGTCTATCCCAAAAATTTCATGGAAAATTCATCAAACATTGCAGTGTGGGCTAAATCTATCTTCCACTTTTTGCACTTGCAAAAGTTGGATCTAATTGTCCTTGTCTACTATGTTATATTCTAGATTTATAGCTCTTGAACTTGTCACTTGCACATAGAAAGAGAAGAAAGATGTTGGGAATAGGGGTTTGCCTAGGTCAAACCTCAAGCTTGGAATTAACCCTTGAAATGAATTGACATACTAAAGTAAATGTTGAATTTTATACCCCAGATTTGTTGTAGATGATTGCAGGTTGATGATGTAATTCTCTTTGAATGTGATCACAAGTGTTGATGCAATGACATCACATAGCAACACGACACATGAATGACCTAATCAAACTCACATGCTTGCATAATGATTGATGCAATTTTCTTGCTCTGTGGTGTGTAGATCGTGAGGAATTCTTGAGGAATATGGTGGGATGAAATGTTGCCTTGATACGTAGGGTGATCCCACCATATTAGGTTACACATTTTGGCCAAACTTGATACTCAATTCAATATTTTGCACAAAATCTTTAGTTTCTAACCCTTATACTAGTTGAACCATTAAGAATTTAAAGATGAAGTAAATGATTGATTAGTGAGATTTTTTGTGTAGATTCTCTCTCTCTCTCTCTATATATATATATTGTGGATATTTTTACATAACTTTTAATAACTTCATTTTTACAGTAATCAACATTTTTCAAAATTTGCATTTATGATGTCATGCATAACAATTTTTTATAGAAATAATGAAATTATAATTTTTAAAATATATATTTGTCATACCAATATCTAATGTATGGATATTTTTCATAGTTTTTTGATATATATATATATATATATATATATATATATATATATATATATATATATATATATAGTGAATTTTTGAAGTTAGATTAAACGTAATTTGGACAAAGGTGTATGGCATCATGCGTAACTTTTTTTGTATGCTTTGAATTAAATTCTTTTTTTTTGTGTTGAAATCAAGATATCAATACCTAGGGAAAACATTTTTTTAATAATTTTTTTCTATATTTTTCCTATTTTCTATCATGTGTGAAACAAAGACCTTAATGTTCGATGAAAAACCTACATTCATAAGAAATAAAAAATAAATATATTAATGAAATTAAATATATTCAAAATTATACTTTTTTGAAATCTTATAATAAGGACTACATACAAAATAAAATATCTAAATGAATTCATTTGACCCCCCAAATGTTAATGTGAAAGTAATTTTTTGTGTATAGTCCCCATGATGCTTGTGATATGGAGTGGAGGACTTACACTATAGATATTACCAAGTTGAGGCAAGAGAGAGATGTTGCATGGAGAAAAAGGGGTTGGGAAACTATAGTGGTGGAGCTAGCCCAAGATTTAGCTAGGGTGACAAGGGAGGCAACTTATTAAAGGGACCTCTATGAGTTGGAGGTGCCACTAGAGCATAGGATACCATTACATTTTTCCAAGAGTGGATCCTGATTGGTAAGGTCATGTTGTCCTCAATTCTAAATTTTCAAATGGCTTTGGACCCTCTAAGTTGGTCTCTTGTAGCTCACCTTGATATTCATGAAACTGAGTCTTAAAGGTTTTTGTTGCTTTTGAGTCACTTTTCTTACCTCTTATGCTAACTTACAATTCAGGTTCTAAAACTCAAAATACAAGTCTGTATGTGCCGCAACTTGGTAATAGAACCCAAATCACAAGTTTTCTTCTAGCCTATCGAAAGTTGCATTTCAGGTTTTAAAACCCAATGTGCAACCTGATACACATCAGGTTCTAAAAACCAAAATGTGTGCATTAATGTCACTCATGTGCTTTAATTGTTTTACATGTCTTATTTAGAACTATTTTATTTGTCATTTAAATTTATGTTTTTTCCATTTGCTTCTCATTGTTCATCATTCTTATTTTCTTCCCTTGCCATGGTCCTGCTTGTGTGTTGAGATTGGGCTTTTTGGTTTCCAGTACATTTTGACGGATCTTCTCCTTTGTAGGTGCAGTACTTTCAAAACCAAGATTTATTGTTTGGGGTTTCTTTCCTTTCCATTTTATTTGTTTGTAGAATGTTCAATGTTTTGTTTTTAATCTGTAATTTGTTTGTGTTCATTATACCATTCTTTTACACTTTATTTTCATTGTGGTCTTTCATGTTCTAAAATACAAAGGCTAGGTTTCAAACCCTGACCAACATGTTTTTGTGTTGAATGGGGTTTGAAACCCATTCCTCATGTCTTTCTTAGAAATATTTGTTGAATGTTGAGATTCAAATCATGACCAACAAATTTGTCTTGCCTTTGATGTACATATCCTTTGCATGCTGGCCGGGGTTTAAAACCCGACCAACATGTTATGTATGTTGGTTGGGTTTTATGTAAAGACGTAAATTAATCTATAAGACTTAATCTACTCTTTATTCATAAATAAACTCATAGGTCAATTAAGAAGTCTATTTCATAGATAATATAAAGAAATGTCAATAAGTTAATAAAACAATCATAGATATCATAAAGTTAAATACAATTTTCATGTAAAATGAAAGATACAAATTTCTCATTATATATATATATTCCCTACTTAGGCTTTCATATTGCCTTAATTAATATACAAATAGAACAAAGATGAGATACATCCGTCGATCTCCATTATGAGTTGCTTCCTTTTAGTCCTTTGAATGAAGATGAGAACAAGATTCAAACACTTTTTCCACCCAACCTTGAAGCTTATGCTTCCCCGGAATTCTTGGTCAATCAAGAATACCTGAACCTGCACGAATTGTTTTAACCAAAGAATTGGAAAGACAAGATGGAATATGGTGCGTGCCTAGATGATACAAGCATTTTTATTTTTCTAATTATTTTAAGAAACAAGCATTCATTATCAATCAAGGATATGGTAGAGAGCATAAAATAAATAATTCCATCTATTTCTATGGATAATTCAAATCATTACTCAGCCAAGTATAATGCCATGCATAGCAAAAATAAATAGTTGGAAAAGCAACCATTCTCTCTAAGATTCCATATTCAGCACCCATCCCGAAAGGTAACTTTCTATACACAAGCCTTTCCATAGTTTGGTTCCCACAAACAAGAATATATTTTAAGAGTACAATCTTTTGACTAATTGAAATAACATCTTCCCTATTACTGTTGTAAAATAAACACTATTTAATCTCTTTCACCTAATTGAATACAATCTTTCAAAATTTGAAAAGCAATATAGTTTCAAAAGCAATATAATTTCATCAACAATTTTTGAACAGATACACGTAAAAAGGTGTAACACAAGTATGATTTTCTTTCATATAAAGGAATGAAGTATGAGAACACATTCTTTAATTGAAAATCTAACCTAATCTATAATAATCACTATTTTGATCAAATAAATTATCTATCTTAACTATTTCAACATATATTTCTCCTAATGATTTCCTTCTTCATCTTTTCAAGGAATAATAACACATTTTCAATAAAACAAATAACATATGGAAAATCATAAAAGAAATCTTATACTACATACAAAGCTTTAATTCTCTAACTTTCCTTATTGCAATTATAACCAAAATAAATAAGATTCCAACCTCTTTACGCTTGAAACGGGTTTGAAAGATCTTTGTCGTGCCTCCTCTAAATGGATCTATGTCTTCCTTGATTGCTTGAAAATCTATCACCAATCTCTTATCCTTCTTCTAACTATGTTCTAAAACAACTCTCTCTCTCTCTCTCTCTGTGCAATTCCATCTTACTATCTTTCTATCTGCTCTGCTATTTTCTATCTCTTTTCTTCCTCTCTCCGTGTCTGTTTTCCTATCGTTCCTATGCCTCTATTTATTCTAATTTTTCCCCCATGTTATCTCCTAAGTTTGAGGCTTGGTAATGGTTATCAAATTAAAGTATTTTCTTGCATTTCGATAGGTCTCCAACTTAACTCTCTCAAGTCTTCATCATGCTATCAGTTTATCTATATCTCTAGTCTACACGTCTTGGAGAGATGGAAGTTTTAATTACATCTTCTATAGTTTGGGGTAGATGAGTTGACTTCTTCTCACCATGCATCGTGGAGTTTGCAGCTTCCTAACGTTTGCATCTCTAACTCTATGGCTCCACATGCTTGCTAACTTTTCCCTCCCATGGTTACAAGCCAAAGATCATGGACTATATTCCAAAGCTATCTCTGTGGAACTAGCAGTCAACTACAATCACCGTGGGATGAGGGAGTAATCTGTGGTTTAAGTTAGCCATAAGATAAGGGTGAGGAGTGTCTGTTGTTCGAGGAGTTTTGCAGTTACATGGAGTACTCTCTTGCTTGGTGCGGAGGTTGACCTTGCCAACTATCACTTCTACTCCAAGTCAAACCATTCTCTATTGATGGTAGATGAAATGGTTACATTACATCTATTGACTTCCTCTACTAAACCATTGGGTAGCATGCAATGTTGGATTCTACTACAAGCATGATTATCGCCATCGTTTCCAAGTCTCTAAATCTGCGTTTACTATTAGTCATGGTACCTAGTTGACCACCTTCATCGGCTTCCCTACTAGCATGCGACATAGTCACTGACTTAAGTCTAAGTCTAAAACCCGCCACCTTTGCATTACAAGGTTAAATTAAATAAAAAAATATTATGTTAAATAAAATATATATATCACATTCAATAAAAAAGAAAACCTAATTAAGACTTTTAAGACATTTAATAAATTAACAATATAAATATATGCATATATATCTATATATATGTGTGTGTGTGTGTGTGTGTGTGTGTGTGTGTGTGTGGGTGTGTGTAAGTATGTATGTATGTAGATACATACATACATACATACATACATACATACATACATACATACATACATACATACATATATATATATATATATATATATATATATATATAAAAAACGTTTGATTTATTCATAGAAAGATAAAATAGAAACATGATAATATATATATTCATGCATAATTATAAATCTATCATTTTGAATTGACAAGATTAATTACTTTCAAAGTATAACTTAACTTATAAACAATCATCAATTTTTTATGCATGCAAAATCCATACAATCATCTAATTGACGAGACCATAATACTTATTTCTCAATGAGAAAAATAATCAACTTCATACCATTGAAATCATGTCGACATAAAGTTTGCATTCTAAATCAGATTTAATAAAAAATGTTAACTCGCTAATTAATTAACCCTAATTTTCAACTATTGAACATTTTCAAATATGCAATCAACATAACGGCTAATTTTTACTCAAATTATTTCAATTTAAAATAAACATTGATGAAGTCACAATTCAAACACTGATGCCTTAACAAAGTCACATTTGCACAAACAATTTTTTATTGTGCTGTGTGAGATTCCCCTAGTCTATTGAAGTCATAAGTTAAAAACAACTCTACCTGAGTCATGTTCTCGCCTTCAACTTCATTCACCTGTCCCTGCATCACTTGCACTCAATAATTCATCAGCATTGACAATCCCCAATTAAGATGATACTAGTTATCGAATTACATATCAATTGCATGAATAAAATGCATACATCATTTCCTTACAACTGAATTATCATAAAAATGAATGTTCAAATGTGTTTCAATTTCAATGCATAAATAAAAACCTACATTACATCTCTTAAATACATATTATCAAGAATATGGTTTGTGACATTTTAAATCCTAGTTAGTAGTAAACTGTTTTTGTTTTATCTATTGTATATATGTTGATCGAGGTTTAAAAATCAACCAACAAGCCTTAATCTTCCTTGCGTGGTGAGTTGTTCATTAGGTTTTGAAACCCAATGAACAACCAATCCTCCCAATGGTATGTTCATCGGGTTTTAAAACCCAATGAACAAGTTTTAAATATTTGCAAGTTAAGCAAAGTTGCAAATTGGGTTTTAAAATCCAATTTGTAAATCTTACCCCAAAACTTGCAAATCAAGTTTTAAAACCCAATTTGCAATCATTTTGGAACTTGTAGATCGGATTTTGAAACCCAATTTACAACTTTTCAACCCTATTGAGCTGTAAATTAGGTTTTGAAACCTGATTTACAAGTTTGTTCAAAAGATTAAATTTTCTAACATTCTGAAAAATTTATTCAAGTAGATTTCAAATTCCAAATGTCAAAGCCCTCTCTTAGGAAAAGTATGAAGTACAAATATAAAAAATATCTCAATATGTTTTTGAAGAGCTTAGTCTCCTCCAATGTCAAAGATATCAAAGACATTGAGATCAGGCATGTGGATATGGAAGATTTCTTGAAAAGGACAGAAAAGAAACCTCAATGCTACAATATCCATGTGCTCATCAAGAGAAGACTACATTTGGTGGCTTTATTTCCAGTGGTGGCCCATGACCTTGATTTCATGTTAGCATTTACAACCTACTTTCACAAAGAGACAAGGATTGCCAAGAGCCCTAATGGTGAGGTGATAATCATACTTGATGCATATTTTTTTCATAGAATTTTCAGATGTCTTGACACAAAGGAGTAAGTAGATATAACCTTTGAGATGACTCAAGATTACTATGACAAGAACACCAAAAAGTGTAAGAAAGACATCAATTCCATGTTACTGTAAGCATCTAGACTCACAACTACTAGATGGCCTAAATTCCTCAATAAGAGTGATTTCAAAGAAGAAATAGGAGATTTGATTACTCTCCTAAGCAGAGTCAAGGGTCTGCCAACATCCAATGTGTTACAAGAATGGATGTATCATTTCATATAGATTATTAAAAAAGGAAGAGACATGATCTTTTGGGGAGAATTGATCAACAACTCAATTTGTGAGTAGCAAACATAGGTAAATACCACTCTAAAATTTTATATGATATCATACCTAGTTTATGTTGTTGCCTCAATGAAATATTTCCTAGGGATCATAATAGAAGGGGACAAGAATGTGGTCCTAGTGTATAGGTATTACCCACAATTGACCTACAAACAAATTTTGAATCATTTTCGAAGGGTGAACGATTCATTCTTTGGAGCATTGATGTGTTCATTAGATCCAACCTTGGAAAAGAGAAGAGTCTCTAATCAGGATTTGGATGCAATGAAGAAATATGGTTGTCTCTTCCTCCAATTTCCCACCTTCAGATATATCAGGATTGGAAGCTATGAAGGTGAACCCTTCATGTTACCCAAGTATTCAAGTGATAAGATCATCCTTATGGAACATGGTAGAAAAATTACGATTGTATCATGGTCAACAATCAGAAGTACATAAAGACGATTTCAAATTCCCTCTTGAGATAGGTTGATATTCATTGATCACATCTTACAAAGATAAACAAGCGGAAAATGAAATGTAGTGGGTGACAACAAAAAGTTTCAAGAGAAGAGAAGACTTTGATTACCGAGGTATGAAAGATAAACTTAAAAAGACCTATACTCATGTGCATAGAATTGAAGACATCTGGGCAAAATGTAGGATAAATGAAGATGTGAGGAGGCTGGATTACAATTGACTTACACTTGAGTAGATTGAAAATATAGACCTTGTGGATATTCTTGATACCATGGAGGACTGAGATGATATAATAGACCCATAGTATGTTTAGAATAAAATTGTTGAAACTCCACTTTCTAGGATATAGTGGTCTTAAAAGGAATCTACTTCTATCGCAGATAGATTATGGTTGCAAATACAAATGTCTGGCTGCAAAAGAAAGGGATTATAGTAAAGCCTTTCAAAATGGGATATGAGGAAGAAACTACTGGGCCTCCAAGGAAGAAATTAGAGCTAAGGACTAAGAACAAAGAAGATCCTTCCAATCCTAAGAAAGGTCCTAAACTCAAGTTTATGGTGGAAACAGAGAAAAAGAAAGATAAAGATGAACCACCTGCACCAAACACAAGTAGATATCATGGAACTTGATGGAGAGTAGGAACCTAAAGAAGAGGAACAAGGAGAAAAACTCTTAGAGCCTTCTTTGGAAATGGGTCAAACATCCACTCAAGAGATGACTTCTGAGGCTTCAAATCCTCAAGTCATTATAGGTATTCCTATTGTTTCTTCCTTGTCTAAAAGTTCTACCACACCCTTGGTCACTATTTTTTACAGTGATAATCATGTTGCCTCAGTTGAGGTTGCCTTGGAGACATCTCAAAATAATGTGATCAGTGTTTTTTGATCTCTTTCTTCCTTTCTAAGTCTTTCATAAGTAACAACTACCATGCTTGATGAGGCGTATCTTGATTTTGATAAATTCATGCTTGAAGCCCTTCCAAGAACATTAGCTAGAAAAATTCCCTCTGATATAATGACTCATATAGAGTACATTTTATTTGCTTCAGTTTCTCAGTAGGGCACGTTAGTTTAGACTATAGTGGCTTGCATAGGAGCAACTTCCACTTCCCCTCCTTGGTTATAGTTGGTAGATCCAAAAAGGAAGAATCTAGTCATCTCTCTAGATAATTTTGATTTAAGAAACTGGTACCCCCTAAACCCAAACGAGTTAAGAAGTCAAAAACTTTTTCAAGGATCAAGGTAGATGAATCAAGGAATAAGTATGCTAAAATTGTCATTCTTCCTCTAGGAAAGTCAAGAGATGAAATTCAAGATACAAATTATGAGGTTAGGATAATTGATCTTGGAAATAAAACTCATGAGAGTCTCAACACTAGTACAAAAACAACAATATATGACTAAATAAACTACCAAAAATTGTAGATAAATGACTAATTTTAATCACGTGACCACTGGTAGTTTATTGCGAGTCATAAATCAATTTGGTCATGTGACCACTAGTTGTTTTGATTGATTAATTTGGTCATCTATTTGGTCATTGATTTGGTCATCAATTTGGTCATTCATTTAGTCATATATTTAGTCACTAATTTAGTCATTAATTATTGTTATCTGGTCATTTATTTAGTGATGATAGTCGATATTTTAGTCATATATTTAGTCATGGTAGTCATTTATTTAGTCATATATTTAGTTATTAATTTAGTCATTGATTGTTGTTACAGTGATATATGAGCACACAATAATTACAACCATAAAAATACCAATTGCATAACTAAACAATTTATAAATAGAAAGCAAGAAAAAAGAGCTCTATAATAATGAGCAGATACTCTAAATGTACATTGTATGCATTAGAAAAGACTTTGTATGAGTACATAATAATCACAAGTTATACATGAAAAAAATTTATGCTCACATTTTTCTAAATAGTGAAGAATGAACTATAATAGGTTTTCTAAGAGCTATTACAATATGAGGGAAGTGATCATTTGTGTCTAAAATTCCATATTACCACCATCTAATTGGTATCAAAATTTCATTTCTATTAAAAAAATTGTCTGTCAGTCAATCACCTAAGGTATAAATACATCGACTCTTCAATGGTACCAAAGATTAGAAATATAGTTTGTTGAACGATCTACAATTTTCATCAATTTTGTGGCAATGGACCTTGCATATTCACATGAGCCTTCATAGATCTGCATAAAGAAAACAAAACCAACTATTTCTATTAATATATAGAACATATGAGAAATTCATACAAATTAATATATTATTTGAATGTTGAAATAAAAATCTGGTTTTTATAGTTTTCTCTAATATTTCCTAACTTGCACAAGATTTATAGAAAATTGGTATAAAACTAAAGTTGTTATTAGAGAAATATAATCTAATGTTGTAATAAACTATCTCTGAAAAAAGTTGTAGTGATTTTAATTTTGAGCATGTGTGTGTGTATATATATATATATATATATGTGTGTGTGTGTGTGTGTGGAGTTCATCAAAGGGCCACTATGGGCCGAAACCCATAGGGTGGCTTCGGCCGCCATTGCGTGCTGTGATCCATAGGGGCGGCTTCGGCCACACTATGGGCCGTGACCCATAGGGATGACTTTAGCCACTGCGGGTCATGACAACCCACAAGGGCAGCTTCCTTTCCGCTCGAACCCTTCAAATAAACACAACCACCCAGGGGGGAAAGCTTGGCCTTCCCTCCACCTCCTAGTTTTCCTCTTGCCACCCTTCATATCTCCGCCTTGCAAACAAGAACCCACAAACAAGAATAAAGGGTAAGGAGATACAGATGCCTTAACTTAGTATTATGTTAGGGCATTGATAAAATGGGTTTAAATTTAAGGTTTGAAATCTTGTAAGTGGAATTATATTTCTTTTAAGAATATATATATATATATATATATATATATATAAAAGAATGTGTATTGTATAAATATATAAGGAAAATATATATATGTTCTGATTTCTTGATTATTCTCAAAAACTTGCCAAGACTCAATATTGTCAGAAACATTAGGCCAGTATACCATTTTGATCCTATAAAAATCTCTTTCAATGTCAAGATGAGGGAGAAGTAAGGATGTTGAAATGGATAGAGAGTCAACCCTGGAGTTTTGATCTCGTCCCATAACTTATTGCAAGAGTGCTTTAGTCTCTTAGTTTTAATAGTAAACACATTCCTCACTCGTTTAATAATTAATTTAGTTTTTTTTATTATCTTTATCATTTGGATTCCTTTTTCTTTAATTTCTACTAATCTCGGTAGAAATGCCTCATACTCAACAATTTTATTCCTATTCTTGAATTCTAGTTTACAAGAAAAGGGAAATTTATCTCCATTTGGTGAAATTGATACAATCCTAGCACCAGAACCAAAATTAGAGAAGTTACCATTTAATTCCAAGATCATTGATTAAGAGGAAATATTAGGTCATAATGAATCTCCATTGAAAGTAATAAAGTATCATTAAAAAAATTATATAATTACCAAACTCCATTTCTTTGTAAAGAATTTGAGACGAAGGATCATTAGATTTTAACATTGTGAATTTCACTATAGCCTCAGGTTCCAACAATACCTTCTTGTTTCCTAATGGAACAAGTGCATGAGACCAATCCATTTGAATTTCACCAACTAAATCTTTACAAAAACTTTGACTAAGGAGTATTTTGTAATTGGAAGGTATATCAACCACCAAGATGGTCAACTTGAGTCTTTTGCTTAGATGAGTTGCTAAGGTCAGCTGGGAATCTTCGATTTAACCAATCAAGGGAATTTTCTTTCAACTAGAGGTTTTAGTCAAATATAGACCAAGAGATCTAGCTAGGAATACAAACATTTAACATTATCAGATGCTGCAAAATTGATAATACAATTACTAAGCATGTGATCATTAATGAAGAGAGAGATATAAAATGGGTTTGGTTTTAAATCAATGATAGTATATGTGTGATCTTTGGTATTGGATGGTGGGGTAGAGGTAAGGGATTTAATGTTAACTAGCTAATCATCACACAAGTTGACTTTGGCACTCTCCGATTTGACAAATCTAATAATCCTATCTAGTTCATTGGGTTTTAGCTTGAGGTACTTAGCAGGAGAGATTTGTATTTTTGAGGATTTGTAAAACTCAACAATATCAAAGGGGCTACCTTTTTTGCCCACTAGCTATAATTCTAATAATTTGGTAGCATTTTCAAAAACTTTAAGCAAAAAACTATTACTTTTAGACACAAAAAATGGGTTTATGAAAGACTAGTGTACCATTTTTATTCACACCTTGTTGTCTTCTGGTGATAACAACACAAGAAGGGTCACCCATGGTGGTAAAAATATTTCCTCCTATTTTTGAGTTAGATTCATGCTATAGGAACTTAATTATATAGTCACCATGCGGTTCTGGTAGACTTTCCTCATTCATCACTTATTCCATTGTCTCATTCAAAGTAAGAATCTACATATACCTACTCATTTATAGGTAGATGTTGTTGGAATCCAAGAACACAAAGAGAGGGGGGGGGGGGGTACTGAATCAATGTTCTATGATAAAGTTAGTTTTGAACTTACTCCTTATTAACCGGTTAACAGTAAATAAGATTAGAATGCATACAAAAAGTAACACAATGAAAGGCAACACCATAACACCAAGATTTATATGTGGAAAACCCTACAGAGGGAAAAACCATGGTCAGGATGATACCCACAATATCTATATACTTGATCAAGGTATACAAATATTACATAAGAGGTTCTACACATGTAGAAAAGCCAACCGCCTAGAGCCCACTGCTCAAACACAAAATATAAGAAGTCTCACTGACTTACAAAACATTTACAAGTGTTTACAAATGATAGTGAACTTATAAATAGCATCTGATCATGTTGGATAAGTTTTAGTTAATGCTATGATAACCTCCTCTGTATTCCAATTTTTTAATACTCTATTCTTCTATCAGTGAAGTTGTGCACGTGAAACCGCGCACAGTTGCTTCCAATCACATACCAAAATGCATACCAAAACTCACTAAAATATTTGCAATCAAAAGTTCACATTCCATCACACATATGATCTATTGCTAAAGTGATCTTCTTAAATATCCTTCTAATTTAACCATGTCGGCTTCAACAAGAAATATAAACAAGTCGGCTATCAGAACGTAATGAAAATCAAACATAAATCCAATGACCATGTCAGCTATCACACGTTACCACAAAATCCATGAAGACATAATCGAGACCAAAAGATTTCCTAGCTAGGTCCTATCTATTACTGGGTTCCATATACACGTTACCAGGATTTGGACATGTTACCTCAATGAAGACTCAGGCGGGATGAAGTGAGTGCTGGTGCTAGTGTAAAACAATGTGAATACCAATACCGATTAGTGCAATGAATGGCGATTAACCAAACAATGAAACCATTTACCCTGAGATGGTGAGTTTCCATCAATGACAACCCATAATGCCATTAACCTTACCGGATGAGTGTCAATTGCCAACAATCTCCCCATTTGGCATTGATGGCAACACTCATGTGAAAAATAATACCATTTGTGAAATTGCCACTAAATCTGAATCACCTATAACCTTCTATCCTGTATATGAATCTGCTATGTACATCCGATGCTCCCCCTAAAAAATAAATACATTTTTCACTTAATCCTCCCCCTTTGACATCAATGACAAAGTGGGGAACCCACAAATAATTCTGTATAGTTATAGACATGAGCCTGTTCTATACAAATTTTAAAATATCTATATACATATTCTTCAAAAATGAAAAGTAGGTATCCCAACCATTTTTAAGAGATTCAATAATGGATATGAATCCATTCAAGATGCTGACATAATATTCTATTTCATCCGAAGTAGTGGGATCCTCGTTCTGCAAGTTAGAAATAGACTCTATTTTATAAATAACAAATTATCAAGCTAGGGACCAATCAAATTCTAGAGATTATTTCCTTTCATTATTAGTTTGTCCCTATCCTTCTCCAATTCCAAAAATTGATCCATAACCATCAAAATTGGACCATCCAAAGAGTTTGTCAAATTAACTATCGAGTTGTAGGAGTTAGAAATTTGAATTAAGTTTTTCTTACAGTCAGACAATTGCTTGTCTATAGAGCTGGTTAGCTTATCAAAATCTAGACAAGTCTTATAAATATTACCTCCTTCAGTCAAAGCCACATCAATGGACTGCAAGAAGGTCTGGAGTTTCTCCTTGTCCATCTCAATCATTTGCAAAAATGTTATCTTCCGAGCCACCACAAAACTTTCTTTAGCCTCTGTTAGTGAAATCTTCAGTACAGAATCATAATGTTTGGGGATAAAATCAATTATTTCTTCTAATTTTACTCTAAGAGCTTGCACCATCTAGAGCTTGAAATTTTGGGACTAACTGGTTCAAAACCTCAAAACTATGTTCAATCAATTTTCTGTCCTTTGACTCTACTTGAGCCAATTCCCGAGTAGCTCATGCTTGAAGAGTTGTCGCTGCCAAAATATTCTCTATCAATGATATTTAGTGGTAGGGTTTGTCAAAACTGATGGAAAGTTGTGGTAAATTTCCTTTAGCTATGGCAGAAGTGTCAATTGCCAAGCCAGAGGAGATATCCACCACAGTCTCCTTACCCTTATCAGCCAAAGAGATAACCTTTGTATCCTTTAGCTCTTGTGCATCGGTGGCTTCGCCACTTGGTGCCTCACCCAAAACTTGAGTATCCTCTACACCTGTATCCTTATTTACATTTGCCTCTGTATCCTTTGTTATCTATACATTATCTGTTGGGATGTCCTTTGTTTCAAAATGGGACTCAGGTAACTGGTACAATGGTATCTAGTTGATTGCTTGCCAGTTTCTCAATATTTATGGTTGGTTTATTAGCTGGTTTCATATCCTTAGGTAACTGAATGTTCTGTGATTGTTCAAAACTGGAACTTAACTCGTAGCCAAGACCCAAAAGAATTCTCACCCATATATCAAGTGTCTCCTTTCTAATTTCTTCAAGTCTGTCGAACATTAGACTATTAATTTTGTACTTGGGATTGAATTCTAATGATCTGGTTTTATTTATTAAATCATCCATTTTTGAAGGAGTTATTGAAGGACAAAGATTGACCAATTCAGTCTCCTTAATCTGTTTATCCAAAGACTGAGTGTGTAGCTTTCTAACCTCTAATCTATCAAATAACTCCTCAGGCATAAATTTCTCTAATTTTATCAATGCCCTACTAAATGAATCAAGATATAAAAGAATGTCCTCTTCTATTTGCTTCTTGTCCTCCTCACCAAAATTGTCAAAGAATGAAGAAATGTTATCTAAATTACCATCATTTATAATCTGTTCAATCAAATCTTGTGCATTCATCTTTTTCTTACCGGTTCTCCATTTAGATTCAGGTTTAGCTTGCTCATCTAATTTGGGTTTTCTCTTATGTACAATGGTGATCTTTTGCCTCCAAGGAGTCTCCTTGATAGGTTCAGCCTTTTGTTCTTCTTTCTTCTCCCTTACCACTCTAACGAAAACACCTTTCTCTTTGGGAACCTCCTTGATCTCATTATCTAATTCTATTTTAGAAGAAACAATCATATATTTTCGGGTCGCCCTAGGTTTCTTCTTGGGTGGCTCTACTAGTGTTTGACTAGCAGGATCAACTTTCAGTTGTTTGGATGTCTCTGATGTAGCCAAGACCACATTGAGTGTGGCATGAGCTGCTTTCTGGGCTTCCCTTTCCTCTTTCCTCTTCTGTTTCAACTCTTTCTTCCTCTGTTCTTCCAAAATTTTAACATGCTGCTCAACCTTAGATCTGTGATCACCTTCACTTATCAATGTCTCTGTTGCTAGCCGATTCATCTTCTTTTGGATTGTCGAAGCTACCTGTTCTTGGTGAAATTTAAGTCCCTTATCCTTAGCAGTTCCAAATTTCTCTTCCTTTTCATCTACCGGTACCTGCAAAAGCTGTTGTGCATAGGCATCCAAAGTAGCTTCCTCAACCTCATAACCCATAGACATTATCCATATAGTCTTGGGTTTTACAACCTCCATCATACATTCATCTTTATCTACCATAAAGAAAATTGTGTCCTTATATTTCTCAACTATAGATTTAGGAATCCGGGACCTATTCTTCATTTCCTCCTGAAATGTTTTGAAAAATTCCCATAGATTGACTTTCTTATCCTTATCACATTGTCTATCCAAAATTTGAGCAATCTGGGTTGCTACTGGGTAGTCAAAATCCCATCGAGTCTTTCCAAAACTAGGAATAGTGCCCAAAAAGTAAAATACTAAACAAATGATGAAGGAGCCATACCAGAGGGTATTATTTTTGTCTTGCTTGATATTCTGTAGGTTAGTCATGAGTTCCTTTAGTATTGCATTGCATAGATCATAATGGACATCCTCCTTTACCATCTGATAAGAAACCAAAATGTTGTTGCCAACTATAGAGTTTAATCGATTTGACTAATATACCTTATAACCAATAGCCATTGCTGCAAATTTAACATCTATGTTCCTGACATCATCTACCCTCATAGACCTTCGATCAAAAGTTGCACCGGTACGTTTATTCATGTCAGTGTGAGATAACTTACATCTAGTACTGGGAATGCCTCTCATTTTGTGAAGACATGTGACATTCTTGATAACTTCCTCAGTAATCTTGTATGGCTAGTCCAACCAGATGAATTCTTCATGAATGCGGCTCAAAACATAACGTACCCATTCCGCCTCATCAAAAGTTGGGAAATCCATAAACTGCTTGAAACCCTTCCTTTGTAAATGTGCAAATTCTGGTTTCACCTGGTTGTCAGAGATTAGATTTTCGGTGAAAACGTAGGACAACTCATATCCGCCAAGTTCTTCAATGTTGCAGTTGATGTATTCCCTGATATCCTTTGTATGAAGAAATCCATGATAAATTTGCAAAAATGCACCTAATGGCTCATCCAAAAGGGATTTGTATGGATGCTTCTTGAAAATGGGATGAGGGTGGTTGTTTATCTCAACCACCAAAGGAGTATCAATGTTGGATGAAGATGAAGCTATTGCAACCAAACACGAAAGCTAGGGAATCTACAAACATGAAAATACCTTGAAAATATTGTCGAGAGATCAAATTGCTCGAAAAAATGTGCTCTCTCAATACACTCTAGAACTCTGAAATGCTCTAGAAATTTGCTCACTTGAACACTCGATGGCTGTGTGAAGGAAACAACTTAACTTCCCCTTTTTATCCCCTTTAACCCTAATTTTCCATTGTCATAAATGTTGCCAGTTAGGCTTGCCCGGTTCACATGATCTGCAAGTAGATTTTGGTAAACCACTGAAATCTCTTGAGTATCCATCTAGAATCAGAATCTTCTGACTACAGACCTAATACAAGGTATCTACACGATCTTCAATGATTTGCATACCCCTAAGGCCGAGTGCCTTAGTTACCAGTTGTATCTACTACGAGTGTAGGACCTTATGACTTTTTTAGTTGTTCTATCGGTGGTGTATTAGATCTTCTTACCCATCTTATCTCATGTTGTTTTCTGATGTCTTCCACTTTTGCTTTTCCCTTCTCATCTGCATTTCCATTAGCTGTCGATGGGTTCTTACTTCTACAATATATGGCAATGTGCCCAATCTTGTTACATGCATAACACACAATATTGTTTTCTGTATTGCCTTGTTAACTCCTTGATTTACTTGATTTCCTTTTGATCTACATTGGTTAGCCATATTTCCAAATCTACTACATGCATGACATCTTACATTTCCAAGACCGGTGAATGATGCATTGTTCTGATTATTCCTATTTCTACACTGACTAGCCATATGACCATATTTATTGCAAATAAAGAATGTACCATTGAATTTGTGAACATTAGGTTGTCTTACTAGTGATTTCTAGTTCCAGTTGACATTATTCTACTTCTATCCAGATGATTGATCTTGTTGTGCAGTACAAGAGCTTTCTCCTTCTTCATAACCAAGACCTCTTTTGTCATTAGCATCTCTTTGATTCTTCAAAAGTTCATCAAGTTTAGTAGAGCTATCCTTGAACTTGTCCTTGTACTCATTTGCAATAACCAAATCATCCCTCATGATTGTAATCTGTATTTCAAGTTCCTGTTCATTGTTCTGAGACTGGGTCAACTCAAATTTTAGCATATCATTCTCATGAGTCAATCTGTTGCATTCCTCATATCTACCCTTCAATGCTTGAGCTAGGTTTTCTTCATTTTTCTTGTTATCCTTGATCTCCTTTCACATCCTCATAGTTAGGGCTTGCATCTCACTCTTCATGACAAAGTTCTCTTGAGTAAGTTTCTAACAAGGATCCTTCATAGCATCTTCCTCATCACTGTTCTGATTTTGCAATTGATTACAAAGTTCCCTTCTCTTAGCCTTGACAATAGCAAGCTTTTCTTGCAATAAAATGATGTGTTCATGGGCTTGCTTCAATTCAGTTTTTAGTTTATTGTTTTCCATCCCAACATTATCAAGATCCTCAAGAGAAAGTCTAAGTTGTTGCTACTGACCAGTTTTCATTGATTCTGAATTCCAGATCTTCCTTAAGTGGTTAAAATTCTTTCAAGGAACGAAGCTCTGACACCAATTATTGTAATCAAAGAACACTGAGAGGGGGACGGGTGGTGAGTTAGTGTTCTACCTATAAAGTTAGTTTTGAACTCATTCCTTATTAACTGGTTAATAGTAAATAAGATTAGAATGCGTACACAAAATAACACAATGGAAGGCAACACCATAACACCAAGATTTATATGTGGAAGACCCTGCAAAGGGAAAAACCATGGTGGGGTTGATACCTACAATATCTATATACTTGATCAAGGTATACAAATATTAAATAAGAGGGTCTGCACATAAAGAAAGGCCAACCGCCTAGAGCTCACTACTCAAACACAAAATATAGGAAGTCTCACCGACTTACAAAACATTTACAAGTGTTTACAAATGAAAGTGAATTTATAAATAGCATCTGACCATGTTGGATAAGTTCGGGTGAATGCTCTAATAACCTCCTCTTTATTTCGGTTTTCTGACTCTGTTATGATACTGGTTAAGTTGTGCATGTGAAATTGCACACAATCGCTTCCAATCACATACCAAAATGCATACCAAAACTCACTGAAATATTCACAATCAAAATTTCACATTTCATCTCACATCTAATCTTATCGCTGAAGTGATATTCTTAAATATCCTTCTAACTTAACCATGTCGGCTTCAACAAGAAATATAAATAATTCAGTTGCTGGAACATAATGAAAACCAAACATAAATCCAATGACCATGTCAGCCATCACACATTACCACAAAATCCATGAGGACATAATTGAGACCAAAAGATTTCCTAACTGGGTCCTATCCATTACCGGGTTCCATATACACATTATCAGTATCTGGACATGTTACCGAGATGAAGAATTAGCTAGGATGAAGTGAGTGTTGGTGCCATTGTAAAGCAATTCAAATACCAATACTGGTTAGTGCAATGAATGTTAGTTTACCAAACAATGGAACCATTTACCCTGAGATGATGAGTTGCCATCAATGACAACCCATAATGTGTTCACATTTGATTGAAGATTGCATTTATGTACTATTGTGTTGTCATTGATGTCAATTGTAACTGGTAATGATGTTGTAATGATGTTTTTTTATAACCCGTAGTTGAGCAAGTGAAGGAAATTGGTATTATCTTAGAAGCAGTGAGATCAATCGGTAACCCAACCTGTTGATGTGCCAAACCCTAACCGATGGAGCTTGGTGAATTAGTTGTATTGGTTTATGATCAAATGGTGATTGTTAATGATTATGCCACGTATGTATGTTGTATGTGACGAGTTTCAAATGGTTTTTGGTGTGCGGAGATAACAATTTTATCTTGGGAATGAGTGAGTACATTGCATGAAGAGGAAACTACGTGATGATTTGCAGGAATCGATGAGTGGTGATCAAGGAGCGGTCGAGGTTGTCTTGAACAATGTGCTGATGATTTCTATGTAATATAATGGTCATACTTGAACCGATTTGTTTGTAATCTCTATGAGATCTTAGGTTTGTGATGTGTTACCAACCTATTGTTTTTCTTATAAGGTCGATGAGTTGTTTTGTTGTAGTTTTGGAAATTTTGGTTAAGTGTCAGTGTGATTGATTTCAAAACTAGAAGGAGTATCTATAGTATGTGTGAAGGCAGATAGGAGCATGAAAATGATTTGATCAAGCAGAGTAGTGCTATTTACCAGATCAACAAACCCCTATTGTTCTTTAATAATTACAATAGTCAAATCCCTTAACCGGGTAAGCTTTAACAGGCTTAGTGCTATCTAAATCGTCTGACCAGGTGATCCATTAGCTTGGATTTAAAATCCTCTATCGAGGTTACTCCTAATAGGGTATTGCTTCTAACATGACATTATAGTCAATCCCTTAACCGGGTGGTCCCTAATAGGATTTGTTCCTAACATGACATTTTGTAAAGCTTTAACAAGCTTGGCTCCTAATAGGGCAAACTTCAGAAGAGTCAGAATACTTGTTGGTATTCATCCCCACCATGGTTTTTCCCATTTGGGTTTCCATGTCAAAAATCATTGTGTCAAGTGGTGAATGGTTTTTGTGGTTATGTTTGATATGGTTAGTTTGCTTAACTGTTAAATCCACTTAGTTATATTAAGACGACTGACAGTAATCTGAAATGTGCTTTTACTAGTATCAGTAAAGTATTTTGATGTATTGGTTAAATGGTTTGGGAGTTTCAGAGCTGTTATATTGTTATTTTGATATGACAATCAGCTAGTATACTTGACAATGCTATTGTAGTTTATTACTCAGTGTTTTAACCAGTTTGTTTAGTAATTGACTTGTGAGATTGTTTTTGAGTTTGGTGAAAGTTTAATCAGTTTTCCATCTACTGATTCACCCCCCCTCTCAGTAGTTGTTTGGATCCTTATTGATTAATCATATCATCATAATGCCATTAACCTTACCAGATGAGTGTCAGTTACCAAGAAATGTTTCCATCATTATTATTTTTCAAATGAAATTACACATATTATTCCTCTTCGCTCCACGTGACGCTTCTATAGCTAATCTATGACAAGTAATAACTAATTGCAATTGCTTGTTATTATTCCTACGATGCCGATTAAAATTCCTCTTAGAGGCATCCTGATATGGTTTTTCAAATGAATGGTTTAGTTTTGGTAACTACCTCTTTAATGAAATAATAATATTGGCTAACCTCTAGACTATAGGGTCTAAAAATATTGAGGGTTGAGTATTATTGTATTGCAGTTATTTCTTCCACTTTGTTGTGGTTATGAGATCATCTTCAAGTTATATAGAGGTGGCTTGAGAAATAGCCACATCCATCACCCTGACTCTTCTAAAGTGAAAATTTATATCTAGATTCATTGAATTAATGAAGTAAAAAATATTATCAATTTTTGGTCTCTTCACCTAGGGAATTTTATTTAAGATTTTATTAAACTTGGACAAAAATTACCTCATAGGCTCATGTATCTCTTTTTATTTGTGGAAAATGAGCCAATAAATAATGTTCATCTTCAACACTTTAAAATCTATCTTCAAATTTTGTTCTCATATAATTCCATGAGTAAATTGATCTAGCATGCAATTGATAAAACCATTCTATAACACCTTTGATTAAATATTTAACAAAAAGTCTTATTTAAATGTCTTCATGTTGTATGTAAGGACTCCTCATGCAAAATTAAAGGCTACCAAATGATTTTTAATAAATACCTTCCCATCATGTCTTAATGTAGGTAAGTTATTTCTAGACCCTTTAAGGAAATCATTCAATTGTGCCCCAAAATTAAGAGGACCAATTTGTGCTCCCCACAGTGCTAGTTGAGCCATTGCTAGAATTTTTTTTATATTAGAAGAGAAAACAATCTCGGGTAATACTAATTCCTAACAAGTAGAAGGTTTTCCAACTGCCTCTCTCTCATTGTGCCATGCTTCCCAAAAATATCGGTCCGAAGAATGACCAAATTTCACAAGGCAACATTTACTCCTAAAAGTGAAAGTTTAAATCAAATGGAATTAATTGTTATATAAATCCCTTGGCTTCATCATTGTGGTCATGTGATTGATGAGTAGAGTGTTGAAGGATTTCCTAGGTAAGTTTCTCATTTCTAAGAAATATTGAACTCCCTTCTTGTTTACTAGAAATGATAGGAGTGGAAATGCTCAATAGTATGATATTACTTGTTATAATTGCAACAAACAAGGATAGATTGCACAATCCTGCAAAGGGAATAATTTGAAATCTTTTGTACACCAAAAGAATGTTTATTTAGTTCAAAATAAGGAGATACACAAAATTTGGAAGATGAAGGAAGATGGTGAGGTGAATGATAGATTTTTACCTCAGGATGGTGCAGATGGTTCTTCCAAAAACTAAATGATATAGTATTGGTATAAGAGGTAAAATTTGCATTTTTTCCAAATCATCTTGTAAAGTAGAGATACTGAAATCTTCAGCATAGTGGTCAATGATTATAAGAAAATGTTTGGTTGGTTTTCTTGAGCCATTGGGTTGAACTTCCAAAGAAAATTCTTTCTTTATGGAGGTTTGCTAAGTCTTTGATAGATACTTGTTATGATAGAAGTGCTAGAACTTGCTTAAACCTAAGAATATTTGATTCGACTTATAGAAGAATTATTTATGTAATAGTTGCTCATTTTTTACCTCATTCATATCATTCAAGAGTTTTAAGGAGATGAGGCATGAAGTAAATTTTGAAGAGCTTTTGTGTGCAAACCTTAGCCTTCGAATATCCAGGTATTTTTAGCGTTTTCTACAAACCCTAAGTCTTAAAAGTTAAGAATCACTATTTCTAGGGTTATAGACATGGACAAACCAAGATCTAACTTTAAGAAGAGACCATAAAAATCTACTACAAATGACACTATCAGTGCATTTTCTCATGTGCCTATTTATGTAATTCACACTGAGGATGTTCACATATACATTTATGCTCTCTTGGATGAGTATGATGATGTGAAAATGGAAGAGTTTAGAAGAATATATAGCTAAATCCTATAGTCAAATACCATAAGGAGGACATTTTTCTTCAACTGCCCAACTCTCCTAGGGCTTGTTGTTGGGACCATTAGTTGTGTTATAATGTAATTGATGGGACCGAGTTTGATTCTTTATATGCATGTTAGATTAGTTAGTCCCATTTCCCTCCATTAAATTTTGGTGAACCCTTAAAAATAATATTGAATAATTGTCTCTACTTGTGATCTTTTTCATTGCTAATGGAACCCATCACCCTTAAGAATGTATTAAAAAGAATAGTGATAATAAATATTATAAATTATTTTCCTAATACATCCTAACTACCTAAGTAAAATTTCAAAGGATTTCAGAACCATGCAATATGGCATGGGATTTACAAGGTAGATGGAATATTTATCCTAACAATATGTGAGATTAAGTATATTTCTTTATGTTATTAATTGCCCAGATGTTTATTTTGTGACCATTTCTCTAGTTTTTGGTCATGTTCTTAGCTATAGAACTGTTTTTCAATGTTTAATATATGTTTCATATACAATTGAGAGATGAATCCTTGTGTTCATACTCTTTTTGGTCCATTTTTTAATATTATTTCTACTTTTAATTTCCTTACATTTCCTACTTTTTGGTTAAAATTGTGCCAATTAAAATCTAAATTTCTTCATAGAAGGGATTTGTACCTCTAAAATTTAGAGAAAGACTTCTAACCCCATAGAAATATCTCTAACTATTGATTTACTTGTATTTGTTTACTAGGTTATTCAAGTTCATTTCTCAAAGAAAAATTGTAATACTAAATTTATTTATCAACATACTCATAGCAAAACTCTATAGCACACTCTAAAGGGAACTTTAGAGTTAATTTTAGAGTTCATTATCACTTTAATTCTCAAGATAAAGGATATACTTAGATATTATTCTAGAAGAAAATTTAGAGATCACTCCCATGAGAAAATAGAATAAAAAGACACAATTTCATGTAATCCTCAAATACACCCTCCAAAATTGACATATATGTCTCAAGACTCATTCACATGGGAAGAAAGAATAGAAAATAGAATTCAATTAGTGCAAAGTGGGGAATACCTCTTAGATGATTCTCCATTGATTGTACATAGAGTGAGGAATTAAATTTATCCTCTTAAAATGTATTGAAACACATACACAATCTCCATGAATAATCTCCTCACCAAGTCTGTTTTATATTCACATATAGATCTAGGTGAATGATCCTTGGTAATTTTACTAAAAATAAATCAAAAGAGTCACCCTTCCTACACAAAATCCCCATCAATAATAAATATCTAGCCTAACTGAAATATGAATTCTATCAATGGGTGCTAAACTGATTATTTCATACTATACTCTAACTATAAAACTATATTTTCTAGAATAGGCCAAGAAAGGCCTCGGTATGGTTGAGAATGGGTCTCTTAAATTTGGCCTACACTAGTAAAAATCCTAATGGAGAGGAGCATTGGCTTGGGAGGATGGTTGTTAATTTCAACATGATGTCAAGATTATGTCACTTGATAGAACATTCCAAAATCATTAGAATATTTTTTATCACTACCTTTTAAAATTATTGTCATACTATGAGACAACCTAATTTAAATAAAAAAAATGCCGCATCCTAATGAGAAGTCACTTTGGGAAAATAGTGGTTTACTAGAGAATATTTCTTGAATATTCTCTATCAACCATAATTTTGGGTTTTGTTATGTTGTTGGCAATTGACACTCATTTGATTGGTTTCATATGTTGTCATTTATGGCAACATGTTACGACTTCATTCTTTGGTTTGGTTGTTCATCGATAGACACTTCACCAACACCGGCACCAACATGTATCTTCATTGGTAGGAAGGATTCTAGGGGTATCGACATTGGAGGCCGACATGACTTACAATAGGGTACTAGTATAGGAGGCCGAAATCATTGGGAGATCCAAAAAATGTCAATTCATTTTGATATTTATGTATATATGTAATGAGCTAACACGTATATTCATTTTGTAATTATCTATGTAAGTCGACATGAGTCATGAAATATTGTAAGGGTATATAGGTTAGTTGATTAGATCATTTTTTTATATGATAGGACATGATTGTAATGATTGTAGTGAGAGAAATGTTGTAATGGGAAGATTATGTAAGATGTTATTCTGGTAAGGGTTTAGGGTTTCAGAACTGAAACAGTTAGAGCTTGAACTAGAACTCAATCAGGCACAAAAGATGCATTAAATGAGTTTAGTTTTATGTTTTCTTATTCAAAGTGACTGTAGTTAGTGAGACTCCTTTGTGATAAGTAGTGTGCTCTAGGCTATAAGCCTTCCTCCAAGTGTAGGCCCCCATATTATGTAATATCTTTTCATATGGCCAGTGGATTGATATTGTGGGTAACAAATGCCACCGTGGTTTTTCCTCTTTGAAGTTTTCCACGTATAATTCTTTGTGTTATGGTATCCATTTGTGTGATTGTCTTATTGATTTCTTTACTTCTTTCAATTATATATGTATTAATTTATCAGTTGGTGAATGCCTATTATAATAAGGTTAAAATTGAATATTTTGGTAGAACACTATTTCACCCCACCCCCCTCTTAGTGTTCTTGGATTCCAACAATTGGTATCAAAGCCTTGTGCCTCAGAGGAAGTCTAACAACTTGAGGGAGATCTTGAATTTGGAATCCATGGATATGAGTTTGGAGAAGCAACTTGAGGTAGCACTTGAAGATTATGATACTAAAAGGATGAAGAACTTGAAGTTACAAGATGAATTGGATTCTTTCAAGGAATTCATTCTTATCCTACAAGAGAGGCTATCATCTATTCAAGCTAGGAGGAAGGAACTTCTACAAAATTAGGATAATGAAGAGAAAGATGTCCTTAATGAAAAATGTTTGAAGCAGAGTTAGGAGAACATGGTCATGAGGAATTAAATACAAGCCTTAACTACAAGGATGTCAAAGGAGATTGAAGACCAGAAGATGAATCAAGAAAACCTTGAGAGATCTCTGAAAGACAGATATGAAGAATGTATTTGGTTGGCTCATGAAAATTATATGTTGAGAACTGAATTAGTGCAATCCCAAAGCAATGAACAAGAACTTGAGAGACAAATGATAATTCTAAGAGGTGATGTGACTATTGCAAGTGAGTACAAGGACAAATTCAAGGCTAGTTCAACATAGCTTGATGAATTATTGAAAAGCTCTAGTATTGCAAATGAAGATCAAAACTAGAAGAAACTGGTAAGGTAGCTTAATTCTTACAAATTTAATGGTAGATTCTTTGTTTGTAATAAATTTGGTCACATGGCTAGGCAATGTAGAAATAGAGCAAATAGGAACTATAATTCTACTCCAGGTCAATGTTCTAAATGCAATAAGTATGGTCATAAGACATAAGATTGTAGAATGAATGTTAAATGTCATGCATGTGGAAAATTTGGACATATGGCTAATCAATGCAGGTCAAGAAATTATACCGATTATAGCAAAGCAATTCTTATAGCAAAGAAATTCAAAAGAACAATATTACATGTTATGCATGCAACTAGATTGGACACATAACTAAGTTTTGTAGAAGCAAAATCCACTAGTTAACAATGATGGATCAAATGACAAAGGGAAAGAGAAGGTTAATGAAATCTAGCAAGATCATATCAAGAAATAGGTTAGGAAGTCAGATGATCAATCAGCATATGGGAATGCTCTAGTTACTCAACCAACAGAGGATATTTCTCTTGCACTGACAGGAAGCTCATCCGGTAATTGAGGAACATGCCTTAGGGGTAGGAAAAATTCATGATAATACTACTTAAGCCCTGGGAAGGAGTTCTAGAAGATGTTCCAGACATTGGAAATGTCTATCTGGCATGGAGATGTTCAACCGACATCTAGTATGTTTCACCGGAAGTCATTCATATCAATGACGGATTAGGGTTTCTTGAATGTTAAAAGGTTGAATCCACTTCAGTTTTGATCACCTTGCATTCAAAGTAATTAAGAGTGATTTAGAGATAGTCTAAGGTGATTCAATGTGATCAGATATCTTCTTCAGCGATTCCACCAGCGATCAAAAGAGTTCTTTAGGGTTTCACTGGCAACCATTTCTCAAGTACTTATCGATATCATCTTTCATCATGGAAGAGGGATCATCCTCTGCACCTACTTTCATTGCAAATCCTACTGTTGTCAAGGTTAAGGATCATCCCAAGCCAATTTTCAAGTAATGTCCACATATTTCTACCTTGGATGATTCAATTGGTGCATTTTACCGTGTTCTGAAAGGAGTTGTATATGTGGAAGACATCAGAGCATACATTCACTACCACATTGAGGATTTGGGTACCAGTGACATCAAGAGCATGTATATGAGCAAGTTGATGGGAGAATTTGAAAAGATCAAGCCCAAGTATAAGCACATTGAGGATCTAGGGTTTATTGGTATTTTGTATATCCCCAAATTCGAAGATGAGATCATTAGATATGTATTGAGTAGAGTTCAAGGAGAATTCATTTGGCTGGATAGACCTTATAAGATCACAAAGGAGGCCATTAGGGCCATCATCGGTTTGCCACAAATTGGTCAACATCTGAAGAAAAAGATTTCAAATGATCATGTTAACAAACCCATCAGTGCAACTCCAGGCTGGCGATCAATGAGGGTCACCACCATCACTGATAGAGATATCAGATTTGGTAGCATGATCATTAGGTACAAGGTAACTCAATCCAATTGTCTCAACTCTGTTTCTAGCTCCTACATATATATTGCACATAAGATTATGAGGGAAAATGAAAAGATGGATCTTTGTGGATGGATGTTAGATGAGTTGTTAGTCAACCTAGGGAAGATCAAAGGAGAGAAGAAGGGGACATTATGGTATGGGAATCTTATTGTCTTCTTGATGCTATTTTTAATTAATGAAACTCCTAGTTTTGGGAAGAGACAATGGGCATTTGATATCTCAGTAGGAAGACAACTGAAACAATCTATTGCTACTCTAGGTAGTCAGCGAGATGATAAGGTTTGGGGTTACTTTAAGGAATCCCAAAAGGTAATGAAATCTAGAGAGAGGGTTCCAAAACAAATTGTTGAGAAATACTCAACCAAGATTTTCTTTATGGTTAAAAATGATGAAACCTTGATGGCAATAGTCAAACCCTGGAAGATATGGATAGAAGAGATGGGAAATGAGGTTGATGCTTAGATTATGGATGCTTATGCAAAGATGTTAATTGATTCTCCTTTTGATGAGACTGAAAAGTCTTTTGGTACTGAAAAACAGAAGGAGCAAGAGGTTCAAACTGAGTTCAATCAGAAGAAAAGGGAGAAACAACAAGACAAGGCCAACAAAATTTTTGAATAGGACATCAAGGCATTAATGGATGTTGTTTTGAATAAAGGAAGGAAGATAAAAGAGCCTGGATTTTTTATTGAGCCTATTCCATCAGACTCTGGAACTGAAGATGACACACCCTTAGCATTAAAGAGGGTATTGAGGAAGAAAGGTGAGGAGTCTAAGGAGGAACCAACAGTAATTGATAATGTACCAATTAGTGAATCCACTGATGCAAAAGAGGAAGTTATTAAAGTTAATCAACCATCAGAGGAGAAGAAAGAGGAATCTGACAAGGAACCGGTAGTGAGCACGTCATTGTTGTCAATTGACACCTCACTAGCAGAGTAGAAGAGCATAACTGAAATGAGTTCTACTGAGCTCATGATGATGGTTGCTCAGAAGATGATGAAGGAAGGATCCGTGGACAAAGGAATTATTGATTAGTCAATCCTAATTTTGCATAGACTTGTCCTGAAGTGCCATTTTGACGAAGGAGAAAGCCCATCTGGCAAGCTCAAAATAATTACTAAGCACATTTTTAAGGATTTTTAATCTTTACAACAAATATCTAACCAATAGGCATTGGAGAGATTCACACAAGCTAAGAGAGATACTTTTGATCAGATGATTGAATCGGAGAAGAAAGAGATTACTGATAAATTGAAGTTAATTGATAATTCTTTAAGGAAATGTAATAATATATCTAGAGTATGATGTAACTCAGGATTACTTACTGCAGATATAGATAAAGGGATTAAGGATTCTCAGGAGAAAATTGTAGGTATAGTCAATTCTTTTGATGGTTCCAATTATTTGACTACATCTATTGATGGAAAAATTTTGGTATTAGAAGCTCAAGTTTTAGCTCTTGAAAGGCAAAAAGACAAAATCATAAGGAGAGATAATGGGCTCAAAGGATTGGTGAGTCCCCAATTGGACTCACCGAGTGTACATAAGAAGGAATGCATTGATATGGTTGGTAGGCCCACATCTACAAAGCTTAAAGAGAAAGAGTCTTATGCTCACATGCTTAATGGACTTGTATATATTTCTGGCACATTCAAATCCAGTTGGGATACTTATCTAGAGATTTTAGAGAAAGCCTATCTAGAAATTTTCAAGTATATTTAGCTTTGGTAAGGTGTTTTGGGACACATTCTTTGTATAAAATTTCATTCTTCGTCCCAATTTCTGGTATTTTTATTGGAATTGATGTCAAAGGGAGAGGTATAGGTGAAAATAATATTCTTGACATCAAGAGATATGAAGTATTTTTACAGATCATGATCACAGATGGATATTTAGCTTAGGGAGAGCAGTCTCAAGGTGAAATCGACAGATGGAAACCATTATCATTTTTCACATGATTGTTACCATCAATGCCAAAGGGGGAGATTGTTGGGAATTGACACTCATTTGATTGGTTTCATATGTTGTCATTGATGGCAACATGTTCCAGCTTCATTCTTTGGTTTGGTTGTTCATCGACACTGACATCGACATACACTTCACCGACATTGACACTGACATCGACAAGTATCTTCACCGGTAGGAAGGATTCTCTAGGTACCGACATTGGAGATTGACATGACTTATAACAAGATATCAGTATAGGAGGCCGACATCATTGGGAGATCCGACAATCAACACTTCATTTTGATATTTATGTATATATGTAATGAGCCAAAATGTATATTCATTTTGTAATTATCTCTATGTAAGCTGACACGAGTCATGAAAGGTTGTAAGGGTATATAGGTCAGTTGATTAGATCATTTTGTGATATTATAGGACATGTTTGTAATAATTGTAATGAGAGGGATGATGTAATGCGAAGATTATGTAAGAGGTTATTTCGGTAAGGGTTTAGGGTTTCAGAACCAGAACAGTCAGAGCTTGAACCAAAACTCAATTAGGCATAGTAGATGCATTAAATGAGTTCAATTTTATGTTTTATTATTCAAAGTGACTGTATGTTAGGATTCCCAAATATACTGAGAGGGGGGGGGTGGTGAATCAATATCTTGCCGGTTAATGGATTTTCTTAACTTATTAAATGAATTGCATCTCAAAACAGTATACCGGTAAATAAGAATTAATGCAGTAAATAAGAACAAAAACCACAACATAGAAAGAACACCATAACACAATATTTTTAATGAGGAAACCCGGTGTGGGAAAAAACTTGGTGGGATTTGTGACCCACAATATTCGCTCACTGGCCAATAAGTGAATATTACTATTACAATAGGGGCCTGAACATCTAAGAAGGCCAACTGCCTAAAGCTCACTGCTTAAATGCAAAAGAGAAGTCTCACTGACTTACAAAAATGGATTATATAAATCCAATGCCATGTACTACTTCAGATCAACATCTGCTATGCCAGGTTCAGTACTGGTTTAAGCTCTGCAATAATCATAAACCTTACTTTACAATCTGCCTAAATATTCGCACACGATATCCATCTACATATCCTCATTACAAATGTTCTCTAAGATCTCATACTTATATATGAGCCTTATTACAATATGCCTTGTCGGCTTACAAAGAGACATTACAATTAATTATAAAATACAATAAACAAAATCCTATCGGCCAGGGTGCCGGTAATCAATCTTTTCAGTGTCGGTGAACTGTATGCCGATGTAGAGTCTGTCGGTGTCGGTGCCTGCCAAAGTCATATGATTGTAAGGTTGCCATCAATAACAATACCTTCAATTACCTACAATTTCTCATTGGAGTGTGCATTTTCCAACAATCTCCCCCTTTGGCATTGATGGCAACACTCATGAGAAAAAGCCAAAACGTGTATCCAAAAAGTGTTTTACCAAAACTGTCAAAACTGTGTTATCAAAATTGTCTGCTAAAAAATGTGTGCTCTCCCTGAGCTAGTGATATCTTCTGTCATATCCTTTTTCTCATGTACTACTCCCCCTTTGACATCAATGACAAAGGTTGTCATTCAATGCCAATTAAGTGGAGTTCCTGTTATGATCCCAGTAACCAATGGGTTACGATCTGATATAACTTTGCTAAAGCAACATCCAGACTGTTGTAGAATCTCTCAATGTCTTTTAGTGTTGCTTCAGTCCTCTGAATTGTACTGGTGAGAAAGTGAATTTTCTCTTCCAGTGTCTTAAGTCTTGGAACAAGAGCCTCAGAAATATCTTTTCTCAAAGAGATGAGGATAACCAGTTTAGGACTTAGTCTACACTTCAATTATTTTGCCTTAAACCTTAATCTTTCCTTATCTTTTTCAGTTTTTTCTATTTTCGCTTCAAATCTAGTAAATTCTTGTTCTACTATTGATATTGAATCTGATGAACCTATCAAGTTGTCAGCAATATCATTGATTTCCTTTTGAGCTATGCCGATCTCTTTATCTATATCTTTTGTCAAAATATGTGTCTTGCAAGTATCTTTGTACAGTTTCTTGAAGTCCAAAAATGTTTTCCCTAATATCGGTAATAAGGTCTCGATATGTTCCTTATTTTTTTTGACTGTCTCCTCAAAGAATTTTTCCTTCTCTTTATTCATTTTCTCTCTGATTGTCTCCTCATTGATTTGATCAATTGTCAGTAGGTTATTGGTTATATACTTAGACAATGTGTCTAATTGGCTCAAAGAATCTTTATTTTCTATGTTACACTTTGGAGCTATCATCTTCAAAATTGGTAAAGTGTCATTAATAGCCTTATATGCCTGTGCATTACACTCTGTTATTTTCTTTATTGAATCTAATAACACCTCTGTTACATTAGTAGGCCTAAATTCCGTTACAGATGTTTCGGATGACTGTCAAACTATCTTCACAATCTGCAATCTGTCGGTGGTAGTAATAGCTTTGCTTTCCTCTTTCTCTGTAGGATCTGTTTGAGTTTGCATTTCTAATACCAGAGGTTTGGGCTTGTCAGATGTAGCCGGTGGCACTGTTTCTGAATGTACCTATGAAGAAGCTTGTTGCTCTACCTATTTCTCAATGTTTTTCTTAGTGTGAACCTGTTGTTCTGTCGGTTTCTTTGTGTTCTCTCCTGATGGTGTCTATGTTTGTGCCTTTGATGATTTTACCGTGTTATCCCTACCGGTTTTTTTGATTGTAACTCTGATTTATCTATCAGTTTCTCTTTGTTTACCTCTATACTATTTACTACCAATGATTCAGTAGATTTTTTAGTCATATCAATTGCCAGTTGCTCAGTAGATATATTAGTGTGTACACCTGTGGTAAATGCCTTTCTTGTATCCATGGGATCATTTGATATTTCAGTTTGTTGCTCATTTCCAGTTTCAGTGTTATCAACTATAATATTTCTTGTCAGCGGCTCTATTGCCACATCCCTCTTGTCAATTGTTTCCTTATCCACCATAATATTGACTTCCTATGTGTCAATGTTCATTGTGTATAACACCTTAGAATTAGGGTTGGTGTCCTCATGTGGTGTATCCATACTCCTTGTTCCTGGTGGAGTATCAGTAGGTTGTACCGGTGGAGTATCAGAAGGAGGTGGGGGCAAGTTATCAGTTATCTTTGTGCTTGGATATCCACCTACCTTTCCTTTCCCCTTATCCTTGTCCTTTTCCTTTTGATAGACTTTAAAAGTCTTTGGTCTCTTAAGCTCTTCTTGTTTTTCTTTCTCAACAAAAAATATATCCCACTTATCTGTAGTGTCTTCTGATATCTCATTAATTCTTCCTACCATTAATGCTACATGCTGGTGACCGGTTGAGAATACAGTCTGGTTGGCCTCACTGATCAACTCATCAATCTCTTGAGTTGAGTTCACTGGGTGAACTGCATGTAGTTTTTCTATTTTGATCTTTTTATCTAATTCCACAATAGCTACCCTTTTATCTTCTAGCCTTCTGTACAAGTCATTTGGTACATCATCAACAATTTCCATCAAAAAATTCTTATAGATATCAAGATGTAGTATAACACTATTCTCTATACTTTCTTTTTCATCATTTGAAAGTGTGTTGTATAGCTTGCTGAAGTTTGTCAATTTTCCATCTTCAGTTATCTCATTCAGAAGTTTGTCAAAAGGAGGAATAACTTGTTTCACTTTTCTTTTATTTGGGGTCAATTTCTTAACCGAAGGCGTAACTACCTATTGTTTTTGTCTTGTCCTTCTGGGTGTAGGTGAGGGTACTAGTGAGGGTTTTCTCTTTCTTTCTACCCTTTTGAATTCAACAGGTATCTCACTGTCTAAGGAAGTAGCAACCGGTGAAAGATGTGTTTCCAGTTGCAGTCCTTCCAATTCACTCTCCTTAATACCAGTTTTGTTCAATATATCATCTTTGATTGCTTTGGCCTGCCTTGTTCCTTTCTTGACTATCTATTCAGTTTTCTTAATCCTTTTCTCTGATTGGATTTTGCTTTCTATGGTTTCAGAATTGCCAAATACTTTTTCTTTTGGTTCCTTAGGGGCTTTTAAGAGGGTTTTTGCATAGGTTTCAACTATGTTCTCATCTACCTCATATCCCATCTCTGTAACACAAACAGTCCTAGGGACAACTGCCTCCATCCAAATTTCATCTTTTTTTATCACAATGCATATCTCCTTTTGGTATTTGTCAACAATAGATTGAGATAGCCTTATTCTAGTCTTCATTCTAGCCTTCAATGCTTGAAAATGTTGATTTATGTTTTTCTCCCTGTCATCTCCCATATTGTTTAGTATGTCTACAATTTGTTTTCCTAAAGGTATATCAAAACCAAAGTCTTTTTTGCCAATACCGGGAACTTCCTTAGTAATGTACAACATTAAACATACAAGCAAGTTGCCAAATCTGAAAGTCCCTTTCTTATCTCCTTTAATTTTCTTTAAATTGTCTATTAGTTCATCTTTTATCCACTCACATACATCAATCTTAGCATTGTTATTCACCATGTCATATGCACTTTTGATACATAAGCTAGAGACTGAGTTTAGTTGGTTGGCATGTGTAGTCTTGTATCCAAGAATCATGCTAACAAATCTAACATTGATATCTTTTACATCGTTTATTCTCGGGGATCTTTTGTCAAAAGTTGCATCAGTTAGGGTCATTACAGTGCCATTTGGAACCTTTTTCCCTTTCTTAGGTCTGCTACTGGTGGAAGGTAAATCTGTCACTGTCCTAACTACCTCTTTGGTAATCTTATGAATGGAATCCAACCAAAAGAACTCCCCATGTACTTTCAAGACAATCCTTATCACATCCTTAGGAAAATAAGGGATATTAAGAATGTCCACAAAACCTAGGTTTTCCACTATCTTGTGTTCTGGTTTAACATTTCCATGTTCATCACAAATTACAGTTCTATACATGTTCATTATTTCTTCAACTCCTAGGTCCTTAATATGACAATGTATATAGATTCTAGGATCCTCAGCATAAACTACTCCCTTAGGTATTTTTGAAAATGCTCTTAGGGTATCATCCTTCTTCGCAATTTCGTGAATGATTTTAAACATGGGTCTAGGGCGCTTAATAACTTCAACCACAATAGGGTTTGCAATGAATTTAGGTGCAAAGGAGGAAGCCATAGTTATAAATACCTTAATCTACCTTTAGGATGATTTTATTGGATGATTTGCTTCACTTCTCCCTGTGGATGCCTTCGCTCAGGATTTTAATGCTCTTAGGAAATTTGAATGCTTGATGAATGAAAAAAAGAGCCAAAACACTTGATTTATAATGTCATTTCCTTCAACTGCCATATTTAATGTCCGTCAGTTAAGTGAAAACTTAACTCATCTTCTGGTAAAGAAGTATTTCAACTTCTCACCATCAACCGAGGGTAATCTAGCATGTTTTTTCAATTTGTTGCCATACCCCCAAAGGATTATTTCTCAGTTAGATGAAGAATCTCCTATCGGTGAAGTGATACTCTGTTCTACCGGTGAAGGAATAGCTTCACTAAAATTCATATCTGACTTTCTAATCCATTGTTTTCAAAATTCTTTCTTTACCTCTTCAACCTTTTCTTTACCTTTCAAACTGGGTCCTTTGTTATTTGTCGGTGATGTCTTACTTCTACAAAATTTTGCAATATGTCCAATCTTGTTACAAGCATAACAAGTCACATTGTTTTTCTGAATAGCTTTTCCATATCCTATGCTGGTGTGTGTTCTGCATTAATTAGATAAGTGTCCAAATATTCCACAAATATAACTTCTTACATTCATTCTGCAATTTTCTAAACTATGTCCAACTTTGTTGCATTTAGAACATTGACTGGTGGGTGCATTGGTGTTTTGATAGTTTCTAGATCTACACTAATTTTCTCCAATGGCCTTGGCTTTGAAGTTGGTGAAAGCTCAGGTATCTGAACTTTTCTTGAATTTCTCCTTATGTTGATTTGCAGTAGCCAACTCATTTTCCAAGATTCCTTTCTGTCTCATGAGTTCAATTCTATCATTTTATGTATGCATCAAATCTATCTTCAACATATTATTTTCATGACCAAGTCTTGTGTTTTCATTTCCAGCATCATTGAGTCTTCTAACCAAGTCATCTTCATTCTTCTTTATATCTTCAATGTCTTTAGAAAATCTCATGGTCATATCTTGCATCTCATTTTTCATTGTATTGTTTTCTTGTCTTAGCTTGTTCACAAGGTCATTAAGAGTTTCTTTCTCATCATCATCACTTTGCATCGTCTCAGAAAGTTCTCTTCTTTTGTTCCTAGCAATAGAGATTTTTCTGAAGTCCTTGAATAATTTCCTATGTAGCCTTTAGATCATCTTCAAGTTTCAAATTTTTTAACTTTTCTGCATCATAGTCTGCAAGAGATGTTTCTAGTTGCTTTTTCAAATTTTCCATCTCTACCAGTGTCAGAATCTTCCTTAAGCTGTTAGGCTTTTCAAAATAGAGGACCAGGCTATGATAACAATTGTTAGGATTCCCAAAGATACTGAGAGGGGGGGTGAATCAGTATCTTGCTGGTTAATGGATTTTCTTAATTTATTAAATGAATTGCATCTCAAAACAATATACTGGTAAATAAGAATTAATGCAGTAAATAAGAACAACAACCACAACATAGAAAGAACGCTATAACACAATATTTTTAATGAGGAAACCCGATGTGGGAAAAACCTCGGTGGGATTTGTGACCCACAATATTTGCTTACTGGCCAATAAGTGAATATTATTGTTACAATAGGGGCTTGCACATCCAAGAAGGCCAACTTCCTAAAGCTCACTGCTTAAATACAAAAGAGAAGTCTCACTGACTTACAAAAATGGATTATATAAATCCAATGTCATGTACTACTTCGGATCAACATCTTCTATGCTAGGTTTAGTACCAATTTAAGCTCTGCAATAATCATAAACCTTACTTTACAATCCGCTTGAATATTCACACATGATACCCATCTACATATCCTCATTACAAATATTCTCTAAGATCTCATACTTATATACGAGCCTTATTATAATACTTCGTGTCGGCTTACAAAAAGATATTACAATTAATTACAAAATACAATAAACAAAATCTTGTCGGCCAGGGTGCCGATAATCAATCTTTCCAGTGTTGGTGAACTGTATGCCGATGTAGAGTCTATCGGTGCCGGTGCTTGCCGAAGTCATATGATTGTAACATTGCCATCAATGACAATACCTTCAATCACCTACAATTTCTCATTGGAGTGTGCATTTTCCAACACTGTAGTCAATGAGACTCCTTTGTGATGAGCAATGTGCTCTAGGCTATAAGCCTTCCTACAAGTGCAGGCCCCCATATTATGTAATATCTTTTCATATGGCCATTGGATTGATATTGTGGGTCACAAATCCCACCGTGGTTTTTCCTCTTTGAGGTTTTCCATGTATAATTATCTATGTTATGGTATTCATTTCTGTGATTGGCTTATTAATTGCTTGTTTCAATTATATATGTATCGATTTACCATTTGGTGAATGTATGTTATAATAAGGTTAAAATTCAACATTCTTGTAGAACACTGATTTACCCCCCTCTCAGTATTCTTGGATTCCAACATATGTCACATGTGTTATGCCTGTTGAACACACCACAAGAATGAGGGGGGCGGGGTGAACTAGTCTAGACCTTAAAACACTTTACTTATTATCCTGTAATATTCAAACCACAATTAACTTATCATGACAAATATGAAACATGAAATTACAAATCACAATGCACACAAGGACACGAGATTTACATGGAAAATCCAAGAAGGGTAAAAACACAATAATAATCACACTCACAATATAAATAATTGATTATAATGTTTTAGGCTCAAGGTTAATTATGTCACTGCACCTGATTGGACTTACAAAACTAAGGCACACAACCTTAGGGCAAGACTGAGACACATAATCTTAGGTCAATGTACAAATAACTACATAGGATGCCAAAGGACTCAATGTCTTTCAACAGGTATAGGGAATAATGAATTGTAATGAACACGATCTCCTGATCATGAAATTGTCCTTGAATCAATGGATCAAGTGAGAAATATCATGACAAACATCACTAACTTCATTTATTGTCTCAACACATTATCACACTGAAGATAAGATCATCAAAGCTCATCCTAAACCAAAATTCATATTTCTACTTCTTGCACCTAATTTACATCCAATTCACAATAATAAACACACATTTTATACCTCAAATCATACATCGACACACCCATTTATACAAGGTTATACATTAAAATTCTCAATGACTAGGTTGGTCACAAACTTAATATACATGAATTACATAAAGTTGGACACCCACACCAAAAATACATAATGTGGTTCACTCCAAGAGATAAAGGGGACACAAACACATCACAACACATCTTCTTAAGCTGATTCCAACAAATCACACACACTAACACTTCCTCCAAAGTTGACATCAATTGTAACATGTAGAATAACACTAAAACATGTTGAATAGCTGACCCAAATGCATCACCCAAAGAAAAATACTTGATGTGGATCTACACAAAACTGTAAGACCCATATCAACATTCTAAATCAACTTCCAATGCATATCCAAACCAAAGAGTATGATCCAAATAAGATACGCCACCTCGATTAGCTAGAGACTAAAACAACTAGCAATACTAAACACATAACAACATAACATCATATGTTGATCAAACCAACACCAAAAAATTAAAACTAGAACACTACACTAACCATATGAACATGTTCTCCAAGCTACAATATATGAATCATCATTGTAGAGCAATGCAAAGTGTTCTTCAGACCGGTCTTGATAGACCGCCTCACTATCAACAAGTCACCATAACCAACTACATAATTCTAGCAATTGAGAACCAAAAAATATGATAGTGTAACATGATCCATAGAACATAGATATTATATCCAAAACCATAGGTCATGATCATCAAGAACCAAAGAAATGAAAAGAATTATTCCATGAAGACATTAAATACTCTTTCCTCTATATAAATATTGTTTCCTACATATTGAAACTTCCACTATAGTAGTCTTCCATAAACACCTCATACATTTAACATCACCACCAGACCATGAAACAACATTTGAACACTCACTTTCAGACCATGTACAAAATCCACACCACACACAATGACATTAATGACAACACCAGACAAGTTGACATCAAAGACAACATAAGCAAGATAAATCAAGTTTCCAACAATATCCCCATTTATTATTGATGGAAATACTTATACCACCAATCAACAATAAATGCTTTCTATCCCAAACATATTGTAACTCTTTATCCCCAACAATCTCTCTCTATATCTTTCGATCCCCCTTTGACAACAAGGACAAATAACATCTACAAATAAAAACTTTATCTTCAATTGTATAACTCTCTTATAACAACAATGCTCACTACTCCTCTTGAGAGAAGCCACCACATCAATATAGTAGTAAACAGATAAATTTTTTTACCCCCCTGGATAGATGTACCACTTGTATGCATCTATTTTGAAGGAGCAGAAATGAACCCTAACTTTGGCTTGACATACTCAAAGGTATCCTTCGCTAGTGCCTTGGTAAAGATGTCTACAATCTAATCCATTGTAGGGGCATACTCCAATCTGGCTTCCTTCTTTGCAACCTTCTCTCTAAAGAAATGATACTAGATAGAAATGTGTTTAGTGCTTGAATGCATTGCCAAATTATTTTAAATGTTAATTGCACTTGTATTGTAACACATAATAAGAATTGCCTCATCATACATCACCTTGATATACCTAAGAGTTTGATTCATCCACATAACCTAAGTACAACAAGATGATGTTGCAATATATTGAATCCTACTTTTTAATAAGCCAAGAGACCAATATGTCTCACAATAAAAATTCCCCACCACTTTTACTTCTTCTATCATGAGCCCATCCAACCCAATTAGAATCTGTGCACGCCTTTAAGGTAAAATCATCATTTTTCTTGTACCACAAACCATAATCTGGAGGCCCTCTCAGGTATTTGAATATCCTCTTCACTATTTTACCATGTGATTTCTTTATACTAGCTTGATATCAAGAAACCAAATAGACAACATGCACAAAATCTAGTTTTGATGTAGTCAAATACAACAATCCTTAAATCATAGACCTATATTATTTCTCATCAACTTCTAGAGACCCATCATCCTTACTTGGCTTACAACTAGTAGTCATAGGAGTGTCAACTGCTTTACAATTCTTCATACCAAACTTCTTTATTATCTCCTTGATATAATTGGTATGAGAAATGAAAATACCTTCTCCTGACCATTTCAGTTGAAGACCAATGAAAAATGATAACTCACCAATCATGGACATCTCAAATTATTTTTCCATTTCTTTAGAAAATCTCTTACAAATACTATCATCACCTCCAAAAATGATATCTTCAACATACACAAACACTACCAATATTTTGTCACCTTCAACTTTGAAATAAATATTACTATCTGTTGTACCTTTTTTGAAGTTTTGCTACAACAAATATTTGTCCAACCTTGCATACTAGGCTATGGGGGCTTGTTTGAGTCCATAAAGAACCTTTTTGAGTCTGTAGACCATAACTGGATCTTTTTGACAACTTAAACCCATCTGGTTGTTCATTATACACCTCTTCTTCAAGTTCTCCATTCAAGAATGTTGACTTGACATTCATCTGGTATGCCTTAAATTTCTTATATGCAGCAAATGTAAGAAACATTTTTATAGCTTCCATCCTAGCTACCAGAGAAAAATTCTCCTCAAAGTCTATACATTCAACTTGTGAATATCCTTTACAATATAATCTTTCCTTGTTCCTTGTGACATTTCCATCTTCATTTAGCTTGTTCTCAAACACCCACTTTGTTCCTATCACATTCTTGCCCACCAACCTAGGTACCAATTCCCACGTTTGATTCTTTTTAATCTAATTCAACTCTTATTCCATAGCTTTTATCCAACCTTCATCCTTGCTAGATTTTGCAAAATCTTTTGGCTCCACCCAAGATAAAAAATAGAAGTTTTCTTGTTCACTAGTCTAAGGAACTCTTCTTCTTGTTTGAAAACCTTTTTCTTTGCCTCCAACGATATGATCTTTTGAATTATTTTTCAACACATACTTTGTAGGTGTATTAGGTGCTTGTTCAGATTATTTCTCTTCTAAAGTTGTCTCTTCTCTTCTAGAACTTCCATCTCATCCATTACAATAGGAGAATCATCCATCTCAACCTTAGGTTTAGGTGTAACATGATTCCATTCTTCACTCACTTTTACATTCATACTTTCCACAATACTATTCATCCTCTTATTGTAACATTGATAGGACTTGCTTCTTGAAGAGTATCCCAAGAATATTCCTCCATCTAATCTTGCATCAAACTTTTCCAAGTATTCTAATCTATTCTTATGTAGCACTTGCTTTTAAATATTTTGAAATACTTAAGAGTAGGAATTCTTCTACACCATATCTCATAAGGTGTTTCTAAATGATTCACTCTTACTTATACCCTATTAAGAATATAGACAGTAGTATGCATAACTTATTTCTAGTACACAATAGACAAGTTAGCATCTTTCATTATAGTTTAAGATGTCTCAAAAATAGTCATATTATTTCTCTCAACAAATTCATTCTATTAATGAGTCCTAAGCATAGATAATTATCTCCTAATACCAAGTTATTCAAAAAATCTATCAAATTCATTTGATGTAAATTCTCCTCCTCTATCAGACTTTGAACACTTAAATTTAGCATCTAGTTGATTCTTAATCATAGATCTGAATATATTAAATTCTTCAAACTTCTCCCTTATGAAATTAATCCATGTCATTCTAGAATAATCATAAATAATAAACATAAAATACCTTTCATCATTGAGTCCTCTTGTCTTTGTAGGTTTGTATAGGGTTGTATGAATCAACTCCAAAGGACTCATGGTAGAATATTCCTTATTCTTAAAAAAATTCTTTGTTTTCTTTCCCAATAGACATCCCTTGCACACAATATCTACAGGTTTGATAATACTTGATAAATCTATCACATCATGAGTTGAATTGATAAATCTATCACAACATGAGTTGAACTAATCTTTACCATTTTCTTAGAGTTAATGTGTCCCAATATTTTATGTCATAACCAACATTCATTTTTTTGTGCCAGTAAATAATTTCTTCATCTATTTTTCTTTACATAGTAGACATTCCCATTTTTTCTTATTTCTTTTGCCACTAATAGATCCAAAACCTCCTTTTTTGATCTCACATCTAGACCTATGAAATATGAGCTTGTAATATTTATTGCACATCTAATTCACACTCAAAATATCATGTCTCAAACCCTTAACATAATAAACACCATCACTCTTATGCTTACCATCAATAGTTATGGTTCCTTTGCCATAGATAGATGCAACCTCCTCACTAGCAAATTTTACTAACCCACCATCATACTTATCAAAGCCTACGAACTTCTTTCTATCACACCTATCATATAATTTGAGTATTTAGAATCAATTATCCAAGCTTTAGGTTCCACTTTTGCATGTAATGCAATCTTCTCAATCATTGAACTTTTAAAGTCATTCCCATCATCCAAAGTGTCTCATCTTTCAATATCCTTTTCTTATATGGCTAAAACAATGATTCTTTGTTTAAGTCATCACCATCTTCATCTTTAGAGGACTAGGTGTTCATTGAATCATATCTCCTCTTAGACTTTTCTCTTTCATCTACTCTTTTTTTATCATCTCTCCTAAAATTATCTTTTCTTTTATCACCATCATATACACTCCTATAATTATCATCCTTTAAAGTACATATAGAAGCATAATGACCATTTCTTCCACAATTAAAAAATTTAAAGATAAATTTACCTTTGTATTTCTCAATTCCTTTCTCTAGTCTTCTCAAAGTTTTCTTCCACTTCATCCATGTCATTGGCATTGCTTGATACATATTCATCTTCAATCTTCTTGGTAACTTTTAATGCTTCTTTCTTCTTCTCATTTTGTTTCTCGCTAAGTTCTACAACCTCAAAGGTAGAGAGTGATTCATAGAGGTGATTTAAGGTATATTTATCCAAATCATGTCTTTCTTCAATGGAAAACTTCTTAGGCTTATAACTTTTAGATAGTGTTCTCATTACTTTTCCTACAACATATTTTTGTTTAACTTTTCCATCAATGCCTTTGATTATATTGAAAAAATTATTCACTAGTTGTATGCAACTTTCAATGTTCTCATCTTTAGATATCTATAGTGTCTAAAATATGTGCTTTGGATTCTACAATTTGACTTGCTTGGTTTTCTCATCACATTCATAAATACTGCTCAATTTATCCCAAATTTATTTTGCACTTGTTCACCCTTTGATCTTAAAAAACTCTATTTCACTCAACTACTAACAAGTATATTGCTTTTCTTGACATTATTTTTATGATTATTGACTTCATTAAGAGTAGTAGGACCACCTTGTGGATCAACATAACTAGTCTTGATAATGTATCATATCCCAAGTGGTAAATAATTTATATGATATTTCATTTACAACTTCCAAGAATAGTAGTTTGTACCATCAAACCTTGGTTACTTCAAATAGACTTCTTCTGCCTTTTTAGACCTTCCTCAAGCGACTAAGCTTATTTCAGAGGAACATCTCTCTAATACCAATTGTTCAACATACCACAAGACTCATAGGAGGGATAATTAGTCTAGACCTTAAAACAATTATTATTTTTTAATCTTCAAACCATAATTAAATTAAATCACTACAAATATGAAACATGAAAGCACAACACACACAAGAACACCATATTTATGTGGAAAACCCAAAAAGAGAAAAACCACAATGAGAATCACACTCACAATATGGATAACTGATTACAATGATTTATGCTCAAGGCCAAGTAACTAATTGCACCTAAATGGATTTTTAAAACTAAGGCACACAACCTTATGGAAAGATACAAAGGACTTGCAATATTGAGACACACAATCTCAAGGAAAGATACAAATAGCTACATAGGTTGCCAAAAGACTCACTATCTTCTAGCAGATAAAAGGAATAATGAATTATAATAAACAAGATCTTATGATCATGAAACCATCCTTGAATCATTGGATCATGTGATTAATATCATGGAAAACATCATTGCCTTTATTCATAGTCTCAACACATTGTTACACTGAAGATTTGATCATCAAAGCTCATCACAAACTAAAATTCATACTTTTTTGGCTTTCACTTCATCTACATCCAATTTAAAACAATCCACACACATTACATACCTCAAATCATACATTCTCACATCCATTTATACAATGTTATATATTTAAATCCTCAACTAGGTCAACCATAGACAAAATATACATGAATTACATAAAAGTTGACCACCTGAAAAAAATACATAGTGTAGTCCACTCTAGGAGATAAAGGGGACCAAAACACATCACAAAATAACTTCCTAAGCTGGTTCCAACAAATCATATACACTAACACTTCCTCCAAAGTAAACATCAATCATAACATGTAGCACAACACTAAAAATCGTTAACCAGTCAACCCAAACACATCAACCAAATAGAAATAATCAATGCAGATATATACATGTTACCTTGATACCTATATAAACATTCTAACTCAATCTCTAATGCATATCTAGGCCAAAGAGTATGATTCAAGTAAGATACACCACCTCAGTCAACCAGAGACCAAAACAACTGATATCACTAAACATAGAATAACATAACTTCACATACTGATCAAACCAACACCAAAAAAATAAAATGGAACATTGCATGGATAATATGAACATATCCTCCAAGTTGTAACACTTGAATCACCATTGTAGAGAAATGTACAACATTCTTTGGACTAGTCTTGATAGATAGCCTCACTATCAACAAACTACCACAATCAACTACATCATTTGACCAACTAAGAACCAAAAAACATGATAGGGCAACATCCATTGAACATATATATTATATAAATAACTACAAGTCATGATCAACATCAAGAACGAGAGGAATATAGAGCATTCTTCCACGAAGAAATTAAATACTCTTTCTTGCATATAAATATTGTTTCTTACATATTAAACCTTTTGTTGAACGCCTGGGCAACTAAGAGTGGGGATGAATCAATTGAAAACAAATTTTTTACTTAATTCTTTCACAAATCTAGAATTTCCAATATAATTAATTAGAATAGATTTAACATGAAATCACACACAAATAAGATCAAACAATGAACACTAGATATGATGTGGAAAATCTAAGAGAAAAAATATGAAGAATATTAGTTCTCAATATATAATATTGGTTAAGGTGATTTATACAAAAGGTGGCTCACTACTAGAATTATCACTGTAGGAGGGCTTACTACCTAGAAAGGCTCATTGTTGAAGGAAGAATAAAGAAAAAAGAATCCACCATTAAGACATAATCTACAATACCAGAATAGTTTTTGATGCCTTGCAGCAACAACACACTTCACACATCACCATCAATCAAATTTTTCTTTTTTAATCTCACACATCTTCCACACATCCTATGCTTATTTGTTTATATTATTCTTTTATTTATATACTGATCTCCTGATAAAATAATCTTCTAAGTTGACCAAACAAATATTTGAAATAGGTCAACACTAAACATTCTTGTGGTGGAAGAAAATAAGAATTAGACAACACTTCATTAGACAGATCAACACGTTACATCCATCACAAATACCAGGCCCAAAAAATGACTCATACGCTACATAAACACTGTTACTCATTCTCCAATTCTAGATCGAACCAGACCCAAAATAACACTACTCAACTTAACAAAAATTAAAATGGAACCAAGATATTCATGAATACAATTGATCACACCATATTCGGTAAATGGAGAGATCTAAATCACCATTAACACGATCAATCAACACTGATTATCAACTACAGCACATCTTCTAGAGCACCAATCATTTCAAGAAACACATCTTCTGGATTAACAACTTAAGGAACCAATCCCAAAACAATGTTGACATCAATGGCAACCATCAACATTATATTTGCAACAATCTCCCCCTTTCTCATTGATGGCAACATCCATATACAACAAACACACAATCATCAAACACACAACTTACTCTGCATCATCAGATCATAGTGTCATCACATCTTATAGCATCCCTCCCCCTCTGACATCAAAGAGAAATGTGGACATAACTCCCCCTATGAAACTTACTCAGCTTCCCCTAAAAGGAAGCCTTCAGGAATCACTCCAAAAAAGAATGTTCATGTAGTTCACTGGACCAATGCACTTCCAAATGTACATTAATTCAAATTAGGAAGGGGTAATATCCCTAACTTCTATCGAAGATACTCAAAAGTATCCTTACATAATGCCTTTGTGAATATATCTGCAATCTTCTCTTTTATAAGTACATACTCAAGATTTACTTCATTATCGAACACCTTTTCTCTCATGAAGTGATAGCAAAGAGATATATGTTTTGTTTCATAATGTTGTACCAAATTCTTAGAGACATTTATGGCACTAGTGTTATTACACATAATTGAGATGGGCTCATCAAACAATATGCATATATCCTTTAAAGCCTACTTCATCCATAATATCTAAGTGCAACATTAAGATGTATCAATATATTATGCTTCAACTATAGATAGAGATGCATAATTCTGCTTCTTACTTGACCAATCAACCAACTCGGAGCCAAGAAATAATGCCCCACCACTTGTACTTTTCTCATCATCAACACTTACGACCCAATCTACATTTGTATAAGATGTTAGGGTGAAATCTAATTTTTTGGGATACCACAATCAAAACTGTTATGATCCTTTTAAATATCTAAAAAAAATAAATTATTGCCACAACATGTGATTCTTTTGGTTCTTGCTAAATCAAGCTGCCAGAGAAACTACATACATGATATCCAATTTGGTAGCAATCAAATATAGAAATCATCCAATAATTGATTTGTATTGACTTGCATCAGCTTTAGGGGATTTTTCATCTTTTGTTAACTTGCATTCGATGGTCATAGGTGTACACACCAATTTAGAATTCTCCAACCCAAACTTCTTCAACAATTCTTTAATGTATTTAGACCGAGAAATGAAAATTCCTTTGTTATTCTGATATACTTGCAAACCAAGTAAGAAATTTAACTCACCAATTATGGACATCTCAAACTCCTCCATTTCACCAACAAAACTTATGCACTAGCCATCATTACCTCCAAATAAGTCATCAACATAAACTACAAGAATTGAGATTTTGCCTAAGTCGATTTTGAAATAAAGATTACTATCAACAGATCCCTTTTGAAAACTTTGATCAACCAAATACTTGTCTAGCCTTCCATACCAAGATCTAGGAGCTTGTTTTAATCCATGCATAGCCTTCTTCAATCTACAAACAATGTTCAGATCATACTTCAACTCAAATCCTTCTAGTTGTTCAATACAAACTTCTTATTTTAGTAGTCCATTAAAAATTGGTGACTTTACATCCATCTGATTAACCTTGAAGTTATTGAAAGTTTAAACACAAAGAAACATCCTAATAGGCTCCATTCAAGGCTCAAGAAATAGGGGCATATTTGTCCTCAAAGTCAATACCTTCAACTTGTGTGTAACCCTTGCAAAACAACCTTACTTTGTACTCACAACTTTTCCATCTTCATCCAGCTTGTTCCAAAATACCCATTTTGTTCCAATTACATTCTTGTGTATCAGTTTGTGAACTAGTTGTAATGCTCGCCAAAATACACTAGAGAAATAAACATATCTAGCATACTAATATATATATATATATATATTTAACATCAAATAATACCACATATAATATTACAAAGTACAATTGCATCTATCTATCCATCCATAATGTGCAAATGAACTAAATAAGATAAACACATGATCATAACATGCAAGTGGAAACAAAAACATAATTCTAACAAATCAATGCATACATCCACTCTTCCCTAGGGTATCTCAACACCATTACCTAATATGTCCATAACACAAACCTTAGCGAGAACATTTCATTATAAATAAGATATCATAATTACTTTCATATTCCGATGCACACTATCCTACTAACATTTACTCTTCCCATGCATATATTTATGATCATTTACTAGGCCACCTATCATGAATACATTCATTACAATGCAAAACCATTTAAACCCCATTAGGTTCATTTTAAAGCACCAATCCCAAATGTCCCTAATCTCAACCACTTATTCAACATCACAACACAATAACCCTATTTCCAATGTTATTTACCATGTTACTAATCTATTTCCTTAAATCACAATAGTCAAACATAAAACATTAAATGCATAATCATAGAGCCAATTCCATCATTCCATTTAATGAGCATTATCCAAGATACATAAAGATTACAATAATTAACACAACCTATTACATGTACATTCTCTACAATATAAATCATACAATGAATAACTCCTCTTTCTAACATAATCTCAACTACATAATGTCCTAATACATATGATTACATGATATAAGAGTACATAATATCTATTACATTTATATCTTCATGATACATTAATACAAGAATATGCTCCAAGATCCATTCACATAAGAAGATACATCAAATCCAAATCCATGCATGATAGCATCAAAGAAGATCATCCAAATGGAAGAAGGCATCAAACCACCTGAATATGTAGAACCAATAAGGAACCACCCCTCGTGTTAGGTGATGACACAAGGTTCCAACTCACACTCTAGATCTAGGCTGACACCTAACAACCAAGAGATAAAACAAACTCTCAAACTATCAATCACAACCATGGAATATCCAAAGCCTTACCAGTCATGATGGCATAAGGAAAGTAGGACCAACATGTAGGGAAGAGTGTAATCACGTGCTATCATGAATAAGGATATCCTATAACTCAGACTAGCATCCATGATACACATGCGAAACTATCTCAACCTTTGAGGAAATCAAGGGAGTTCGGTTTATCCGGTTATCAGATCTACCACCTCACTTCGGATTTGAAGCCAAATAGGGAACACCAAAACATTTATTATCTTTCTTAAATGAGTTACTACTACCCAAACCACCTAAGATTAATTATTAGGTTATCACTTGGTTATTACAATAAACCTCCAATGAGCTATCCAAACTGTCTAGACCCTGACTCCAAACAACTAGGAATCCTAGTAGTCCATTCCTCCTGACCATGAAAGATTCATGGAAGCCCACTCTCCCTAATCATGCTCCTAGACCTTAAGGTGAAACATAAACCATAATGACATCACAATAACATCACAAAGTGGCTCATACAAATAATACATCAATAACCACATTACTGATAAAATTGTCAAGCATAACAAGAGACATAATGCCAACAAATGAAGCAAGAGTCTTCGCCCAAGCAATGCAATAATGAAGAAAGGGAGAACATGAATCTAAGAGATAATACATATGAAAATACAATCCTCAACAATGAGGCACAAACAACCCATTGGAGGTCACGTAAATCATTTCTCAACAAGGCATTCTTCCTCTTGCTGGAGCTATACAACACATAAGCACATTCCTCAATGGTAAGGCATAAAACCTTTTACTAGAGCCCAAATCAATAATGAAATGATCAATACAAAATCAAAGTACCTCTCTAAGAATTCAAAACAACCATAAGAAGCCTTTGGTAAAAGCACAAAATCCTTAAAAGTGACTTCATAAGACCTAACTAACAAATCTAGCAACTCAGAGTAGGACTGCACATCAAAAACCTAGTTTAGCATATCCATAACATCTTTTGGCATTTTGGTGCCATCTTTTAGCATTTGGGGTTCAAAGAGAAAAAATGGCATGAAACGGGAGAATTAAGTGATAAAACATCAAATTCTTGAACATAAGCTCACAAAATGATCACACAGTGCTCCCAGATGGTGTGAGAGGACATAACAAGGCTAAAAAAATACATAAACATGAGAATAAGATCATTCATAGAGGATTTGACATCAATCCCCTGCATGTATTTAACAAAAATATTCCCAGATTTCCCTAGAAATGTACCAAACTCACATTACAACATATGGGATGCCATATATCACAAAGAGATACAAAATAGTAATACAAAAGAACTTGAAAGCCCATCAAAACCACAAGGAAGGAAATTCACAATCCATAAAGAAAAATGCAGAATAAACATTCCTGACTGCACCTGAAATTCCCAGTTTGCTAACCATATACATATACACATATATAAATAAATCTTTCCCCAATTCAATATTAAATAACATAATGTCAAATAGCTATCCCCATTATCCCTAAAGACAATCTTTGAGAAGACACAAAGAAGACAAATCTTTTCTGGAAATTGAAATGTAGAATAAGGATCGAGCTCCAACCTAGAAAGAATTGAAGTGATGGCCCAAAATTTTGAAGTAGAGCAACAATCCAAGCTCAAACAAACCAGAATCCAAAATTCATCAAGCAACAATCGCAGAGATGCCAACCACAACAATGCACAAACAAAGCAAATAAGTAGAAAAATTTACCCAGAACTATAGAAATGCATCCACCAATAAGAAATTTCCAAAAACTATATAATATACCTACCTTGCATGATTTTGAGGTAATTAATATAAAATAGTATTATTTACCTACCCTCTCAAAATTACCCAATAAAATAATAGGGTAATTAATATATATGATTTATCCAAAGGATAAATAAACCAAGGCCCAAAAGGTAAATAAATTAAATTAAAACCAGTATAAATAAACTCCACAATTATTAATTAAATTGAATCAGATAAATAATAAATAATTAAGGACCATTTAAATAATAAATTATTAAATCAATAAAATAAAATAAAGATTAGATCCAAGTAAATAAATAATACCAAATCAATAAAATAAATATAAAATAAATAATGAATCATCAAGAATATTATAAAGTCAATTATTATTATAATCAATAACCACTCACAAGACCACATAACAAGGGTCCTACTAACCACATGCACCACAAGACAATTCTAACCAGGACTCTAACTGACAAGTGAAACAACTTAAGCCTAGAGTATGTGAGGTAAACTCATGCCATCTCTGATGAACTTGCCATTGGGATAAGACACGCTTAGACCTGTGAGACCAGGTGGAGTCGATGTCTGGTACATGGAGTCCTACAACCACCAATAAACACAATAGGACATATATACAGTACATATACATCATAAATGAGCAAACAAGTGAAAGAGAATCGTGGCACCATATCATGCTCTTAATGAGTGATATAGAATCGTCTCTTACCATGAAGATAGTAAGACAGTTACACAACAATATCGTCAACTCATCTCATGTTATCATCATCAAGAAATAGGGGTTAGTATCATCATAGTATCATGAATAGTATAATCTTGATTAGTATCAAATACATATAGATCATGAACATATAAATATATCCATCAAGATAGTTCAGAAGTATTGAATCATGGATCATCAATTATCACATGTCACATAGTATGTCTAGCATCATCAAGTGTCAACTAGGATATAAATAGAGTCATAAATAATCAACAAAATATCAATATCATGTCTAAATAGGTCTATAAAATCACAAAAGGAAAATATGAACTAGGGAGGGGCACTACATCCTACCCCCCTTGGGCTCGACTTGCTCCTAGAAGTTGCAAAGGTTAAGTTGAAAAAATGTTCGCATTAATCCAAAATTTCTTAATTCAATGATTTTCTAGTTCAAAATTAGATAATGACAACAAAATTTTTCTCACTATGCTACAATTATTCAAGGTAAAAGCATTACACGAGAGACAAAAAAAGTCACAAAACCCTTACTAATTATAATAAGAATGCTAAATCATTAGGATACGTTCAAGAGTACTTCATTTAACCATATTTTGCAAGATAAGATTATAACTCCTGACACTGAGTTAGCATCTATAGACAATAATCACAATAATTTACACCATTCATTTAGCATCTAGTTACACGTAATTAAGAAGAGAGATTTACATTTGCACAACATTTCACACATAGGCACATCCTTAAACTATTGAAGAAGCCATGCCATAAATTTCACTAACAACACAAACATTCAATCAAATTATCCAAAGGCACCCTTATCCATTAATTACACATGATATGCATACATAATCTCTCATTGAAGATAAAGAATTAGCATTTCATTTTCATTTATCTATTTCATATATTACAAATTTCTCAATTCTAAATGCACTTGTATCTAATTGTTCACTAAGTCTTGTGCACTTCTCCATGGTGTCCTCCCTCACACACACTATTAGAGGTTCAAAGTGAACATGATAGAGACTTCTCGTAACACAAAGCAAGGGCCCACAATAATAAATGTTTAGAATAACCACTGGAGACAACATTCAACAACAAAAGAGAAAGTCCAAGAAGAAAAGATCATCCAATTCAACATTAATCACGAAAAATTATTGGCGAAATCAACAAGAAATAAGTGTGACAAGTGCCACCACATAGAACAAGATAAATGAAAGAAGAATTAAAGAAATCCAAAAACAAAATTAACTCCAATGACACTCCATTCAATCACTAAATAACTCAAGAAAATATAGCCAACTCATCCAAATCTTCATCATAAGGTGACCATTGTGAGTCACAGCAAAGGGAATAACCACTACATAGCCTCCAAGGGTATAATTCCCTTGATGTGTTAGAGAGTGTGCACCAAGCATTTAACACCATAAATTTGTTATATATCCATATTCCATTATTATCTTTAATGCAACACAATCTCTTACGAAAGCTTAAGCAAATGAAAGAGAACATATACTACAAAAACAAAAGTGTCTCATACAAGTAAAGCTTAAGAAAAAATACATATGTTGCCCACAATTATGATTTATAGGGAGGATTAGAGAGAGAGAAAGAATAGGTTTCTACAATCCAAGTTCTAGTTATCACTTCCAAACACAAAACTCAAGAACAACTCCAATTACAACAAACATCATAGCACAATATGCAAGGCAAAGAGCAACAACCTTAACTAGAGATCCTAGTCTATGAACATGAGCTCTGATACCAAATGTAATGCCCACCAAAATACCCTAGAGAAATAAACATATATAACATACTAATAGAGATAATAAATTTTTTTTAACATCAAATAATACCACATATAAGATTACAAAATATGCATGCATCTATATATCTATCCATAATGTGCACATGACCTAAATAACATTAAAACATGATCATAACACAAGCGTAAATAACAACATAATGCTAACATATCAACAATTATTCTCATTCCCTAGGGTATCTCGACGCCATTACCTAATCTATCCATAACACAAACCTTAGCGAGAACATTCCATTATAAACATGATATCATAATTACTTTCATATTCTGATGCACACTATCCTACTAACATTTACTCTTCCATGCATATATGTATGATCATTTACTAATCCACCTATCATGAATACATTCATTTCAATGCAAAACCATTTAAACCCCATTACGTTCATTTTAAATCTCCCCAATCCTAAATATTCCTAATCCCAATCACTTATTCAACATCACAACACTGTAAATCTATTTCCAATATTATTTACCATGTTACTAATCTATTTCCTTAAATCACAATAGTGAAACATACAATACTAAATGTATAATCATAGATCCAATTACATTATTCTATTTAATGAGAATTATCCACGATACATAAAGAGTACAATAATTAACACAACCTATTACATGTACATTCTCTACAACATAAATCATACAATGGATACCTCCTCTTTCCAACATAATCTCAACTACATCATGTCCTAATACATATGAATACATGATATAAGAGTACATAATATCTATTACATTTACTTCTTCATAATACATTGATATAAGAATATGCTCCAAGATCCATTCACATAAGAAGATACATCAAACCCAAATCTGCACATGCAAGCATCTAAGAAGATTAGGCCAATGGAAGAAGGAATCAAACCACCTGACCATGTCGAACCAATAAGGAACCACCCCCCATGCTAGGAGATGAAACAAGGTTCCAACTCACACTCTAGACCTAGGTTGACACCTAAAAACCAAGAGACAAAACAAACTCTCAAACTACTATTCATAACCATGGAACATCCAAAGGCTTACCAATCATAATGGCATAAGGAAACTAGGACCAACATGTAGGGAAGAGTGTAACCACATGCTATCACCAAAATGGATATCCTATAACTCATCCCGACATCCGTGATACACATGCGGAACCATCTCAACCTTTGAGGAAATCAAGGGAGTTTGGTTTATCTGGTTACCAAATCTACCACCTCACTTTGGATTCCAAGCCATGAGATGGGGAACCACAACACATTTCTTATCTTTCTTAAATGAGTTACTAATACCAAACCCACCTAAGATTAATTATTAGGTTATCACTTGGTTATTACAATAAACCTCCAATGAGCTATCCAAATGGTCTACACCTCGACACCAAACAATAAGGAATCCTAGTAGTCCATTCCTCGTGACCTCGATAGATTCATGGAAGCCCACTCTCACTAATCATTCTTGTAGGCCTTAGGGTGAAATATAAACCACAATGACATCACAATAACATCACAAAGTGGCTCATACAAATAATACATCAATAACCACATTACCGATAAAATTCTGAAGCATAACAAGAGCCATAATGCCAACAAGTAAAGCAAGAGTCTTCACCCAAGAAATGCAATGATGAACCAAGGTAGAACATGAATCCAAGAGCTAATCCATATGAAAATATAATCCTAAAAAATGAGGCAAAAAAATCTCATTGGAGCTCATGTAAATCATTTCTCTACAACAAGGCATTCTCCCTCTTGCTGGAGCTATACAACAAATAAGCAAACTCCTCAATGGTAAGGCATAAACTCTCTTACCGGAGCTCAAATAGATAATGCAGTGATAAATACAACATAAAAAGACCTCTGTAAGAATTCAAAACAACCACAAGAATCCTATGGTAAAAACACAAAATCCAAAAAAGTGACTTCACAAGACCTAACTGACAAATCTGGCAACTTAGAGTAGAACCACACATGAAAAACCTAGTATTGTTACTATTTACTAAGTTGTCATTAGTTTTATATCCAAAGTCATTCTATATACCCTAGTTGGTTATTACTACTGAAATACTTAGTTGGTAAGCACAGAGCAGTCGGTTACAGAAGATACAAGTCACAACGTTTAGTATACACTGAGTTGTCTACCGAGTAAAGTTCTATGACTACCGAGCAGCAAAGATGGTATACCAAGTTAATACACACTGAGTGAAACGTGTTACCAGATTCATTGAACCTAGACACATATGGGAAACGTGTTACAAAGATCAAGGAACAAGGAACCGTTAACACATTGGAAATTGCACTTATAGATTTTGTATGATTTTGAGGACATCTGTCCAATGAATTAATTTTGTATGGTTATTCATTTAATGAATCATGTTTGTAAGATTGAAGCATGAACAAAATCACCATTACAAGAGATCTATTTATACAACATGAATTGAGGATCAAAATGTGTGTGTGAAGCAAGACATATGTGAAAAGCAAAATCATGGGAAAGCACTGAGTGTTATGACAGTTACGATTGACAGAGATACACAGAGGTCACCAAGAAGGATTTAAGAGAACAGTAAAGGAATAGAGTAAACAGAAAGGTTTACTGAGTTAATTTATGAGTTACTGAGGTATGCTATAAGCAAGGTAATTTCATTTTGAGCACATAGAATGTGCTATAACATTTCAGATGTGAAGTTGCAGATATTTTGTAAGATTTTGATTGTAATATTTTGAGTTGTAAGAGAAACCTTTAACAGGGTAAAAGACTCTAACAAAGTCTATAAATTGTAAAGCCTTTAACCAGGTGCAACATTTAGAATAAGTGTTGTAAAATCCTTTCGCAAAGTAGATCTAAAGATCTTGATACTCCTAACAGGGTAAGCTATCAGAAATAGCTAAACATGTAGCTCTAACCGTGCAACCTTTATTATTGCAGTAGTGAAGTTGTGGGTGTCATCCCCACTGCAGTTTTTCTCTCTAACCAAGAGTTTTTGCGTAACCAAAATATATGTGTTATGAAGTGAATCATGTATGATTGTTACTTATTTGTTTTAGCATTATATTATGTTATAGTAGTTTTCGGTTTATGCTTAACAGTAAAGTTATTGTTGAAGAAAGGATTTAAAGTATCAATTCATCCCTCCCCTCTCAGTACATTAGCTTTCCATATTGGGCCTAACAGTTTAGTGTATCCATGACATATTTTGGAATTTTTGGGTCTTCTTTTGGCATTTTGGTGCCATCTTTTAGCATTTTGGGTTCAGAGAGCAAAAATGGCATGAAACGGGAGAATTAAGTGACTAAATTTCAAAATCTTGAAGATAAGCTCACAAAATGATCACATAGAGCTCCCAGAAGATGCAAGAGGACATAAAAAGGCTAAAACAACAAATAAACATGAGAATAAGATCATTCATAGAGGATTTGACATAAATCTCCTACACCTATTTGACAAAAACACTCCCAGATTTTCCTAAAAATGTACCAAATTCACATAACAACATATGGGAATGCCATAGATCACAAAGAGATACAAAATAGAAAATCAAAAAGAGATAAAAAATAGAAAATCACAAAGAGATACAAATTAGCAATACAAAATAACTTGAAAGCCCATCGAAACCACAAGGAAGGGAATTCACAACCCATAAAGGAAAATGCAGAATAAACATTCCTGACTGAACCCAAAATTCCTAGTTTGCTAACCACATACATATACAGTTATATAAATAAATATTTCCCCAATTCAATATTAAATAAGGGTGAACTCACAATACTGGTTCCCAGTTTTTGACCACTTTTGACACTTATATGAATATTTTGACAAAAACCTTCACTTTTTGACACCTATAACTTTTAAACCATTAAGAATTTGAAGATGATATAAACTAGTGATTTTTAACATCTTGTTTGTAGATTCTAAATATTTTTTTTTCAAATTTGTTTGAATAAAATTTTATTTATTTTTCCATCTCCCTCAAAAAGTAGTTTTTTACAGTAAACAACATTTTTTAAGAGTGATGTGTATCCTGAAACGCATAATTTTTTTTCTATAAATGATAAAAGATTAATTCTTTTGAATTTTGGTTTGTAACATCAATACCCAAGGCATGCAGTTGGTTTGATAGTTATATGTTGAATATTTTTCATTTTATTAAGTTTTGAAGCTCAACTAATTATAATTTAGATATAGGTGTACGTTTGAACACATAACTTGTTCTATATATATCAAAATTCATTTTTCTTTTTTTTGTTAGAAAGAAAACATCAATACCTAGTGTATAAATATTTTTTAGAATTTATTTGAATAAGATTACTATTTTTCCCAATGCATTGAACAAAGAAGTTCATGTTTGGTGAAAAACCTACATTCATTAGAAATAAAATAAAAATATATTATTGAAATTAAATATATTAATTGTTATACTACTTGGAAATCTTATAATAAGGACAAAATACTTTTAAAAAAAAAACTTTTAAATGAATTAATTTGACCCCCCAAAAGCTAATGTAAAATTGGTTTTTTATTAGCATTTGATAGATGCAAAGGAGACTCCATTGCAAGTATGATTTAGAAGTAGAAAGGTTCTATCCAACAAATTTTGATCTAAGAGCCTTTGATTTAACTCTCTTCATTAATTACTTAAAATGGGACCTCTTAAAGCTTAAATTGTTATTATTTTTTTAAAATGTACGATTTCAGCAAAAATCAGGTCGTACCAAAAAGTGTGAACCAGCTTTGTGAGTTCACCCATAACATAATGTCAAATAGCTATCCCCATTAATCCTTGTGTTGGCATATGCACACTCCAATGAGACATTGTATGTGATTGAAGGTTTTGTCATTGATGGCAACCTTGCAATCCTATGGCACTCATAAAGGCATTATACTGGCATCAGCAGATCACACTCTACACCAGCACTCAAGACACCAACACCGGCACAGTAGAAAGGAAGTATACCGACATAGAGGCCGACAGTATTTTGTTTTATTATATTTTGTTTATTATTGAAAAACTTTGTAAGCCGACTTGGCAAATTGTAAAATGACTCTTATATATAAAAGAGATCATTGTAGACATTAAAAAAAAAGAGACATAAGCATAAGGAAAATATTAGGTAGACCTATTGTGTGAAATATAGGTTAAGGGGTATATGTAAAGAACATAGTAGGAACTGGTACTAAATCTGGCATTGAAGATGCTATTGTAAAGCAATACAAGTTATTGGATTTGTATAATCCTTATTGTAAGTCAGTGAGACTTCCCATTGAGCAGTGAGCTCTAGGCAGTTGGCCTTCCTGCATGTGCAGGCCCCTATTGTAAGTAATATTCTCTTATTGGCCAGTGAGTGAAAATTGTGGGTCACAAATCCCATCGAGGTTTTTCCCACAATGGGTTTCCTCATTAAAATCTTGTGTTATGGTGTGCTTTTCATGTGGATGTTCTTGATTCTATTTATTGCATTATTTCTTGCATACCGGTACACTGTTATATTATGTTCTGCATGTTTTAAGTTAAGAAATTCCATTAACCGATTAGATACTGATTCACCCCCACTCTTAGTATCTGTGGGATTCCTAACAATTGGTATCAGAGCTTGGTCCTCTATTTTTAGAAGCCTGATAGCTTGAGGAAGATCTTGACACTGGTAAAGATGGAAAATCTAATGAAGCAACTTGAAGGAGCTCTTACAGACTATGATGCAGAGAAATTGAAAAATATCAAACTAGAAGATTACTTAGGGTAGCTCAGGATATCATTCAGGCACTTCAAGAAAATTTTACTGTTGCAAGAAATAAGAGAAGAGAACTTTGTGAAAAATTGCAAAATGAGAATGATGAAAAGGAATCACTTAATGATATGATAAGCAAGTTGAAATAAGAGATCATGACAAAAAAGAATGAGATGTAGGATATGACTATGAGATTTTGCAAAGAGATTGAGGATAGGAAGAAGAATGAAGAAGAATTGACTAGAAGACTAAGTGATGTAGCAAATGAGAACACAAGACTTAGCTATGAAAATGACATGTTGAAGACAGATCTGATGCATACTTAGAATGACTCAAATGAATTGATGAGACAAAAGGAAGTCTTAGAAAGAGAACTAGAAACTGCAAATCAACATAAAGAAAAATTCAAGAAAAGCTCAGAGGAACTTGGAACCTTGCTGAAGAATAAAAAACCTAAAGGTGACACTTCTGGAATTGGCTTTGAAATTGGTGAAAGCTCCGGTACTGCAAATACTCAGGATCACAGCAAATCGGTAAGACAACCTAATGCTTGTAAATTCAATAGAAAATGCTTTAACTGTAATAAGTATGGTCATAGAGAAAATGAATGTAGATCTAGAAATTATCTGAATATCAACACACCCATTGGTCAATGTTCTAAATGCAACAAATTTGGTCACAACTCTGAAAACTACAGAATGAATGTGAGATGTTATGTTTGTGGAAGATTTGGACATTTATCTAATCAATGTAGAACACAAACCAGCATAGGTTATGGAAAAGCTATTCAGAAAAATAATGTAACTTATTATGCATGTAACAAGATTGGGCATATTGCTAAATTCTGTAGAAGTAAAGGAACACTGGTAGACAACAAAAGTTATAGCTTGAAAGGTAAAGAAAAAGTTGAAGAGGTTAAGCAAGAATTCTCAAAACAATGGATTAGAAAAGCTGATCTAAATATTAGGAATACTCCTCCATAGGTAGAACAAACCAATGCTTCACCGGTAGGATAGAGTGATGCTTCACTGGAAGGACAGAGTAGTGCTCCACTGGTAGGAAGTTCTTCATCCAATTGAAGAAAGTTTCTTTGAGGGTTTGGCAATCTAATGACACATGTATTATTATTCCCTCGGTTAGAGATAAGAAATTGAAAATTACTTATTACCGGCAAACAATATTAAGTGAATACTTAACCAACATGCAATTAATGTGGTAGATGGTGAATAGACACTATAAAATTAAGGTTTTGTCTCCATTTCATTTCACCGAGATTTAAAATTTACGAAGAGTGTGAAGATTCTGAGCTGAGGCATTTCGAGAAAGAAACAAGAACACTCCAAGCAATCATCCATCCTAAAAGCAGTAAAAGGTATTTAATCATGGCATCCACCTTTGCAATTGAATATATAGCAAACCCTACCGTTGTTAAAGTGATAGAAAAACCTAGGCTCGTATTTTAGTTGGTTCCCAAGATAGCAAAGAAAGATGATACCTTAGGTGCTTTTTCTCAAATTCCTAAGGGATTTGTTTATGCTGAAGACCCCAGAATGTACATCCATTGCAACATTGAGGAACTAGGAGATGAAGAAATTAAAACCATGTTTAAAACTGTGATATGTGATAAAAATGACAATGTAAAAGATGAACACAAAATCATTGAGACCCTAGGATTTACAGATATCTTTAGCATTCCTGAATTTCCCAAGGATGTGATTAGGATAGTCTTAAGTAGGGTACATGGTGAGTTTTTCTGGTTAGATGTAGTCCACAAAATCACCAAGGAAATTGTGAAAGTTGTCACAGGGTTATCGACCACCGGTAAAAGACCAGATAAAACCAAGAAGGTTTCCAATGACCTAGTTATAAACCTAACTAGTGCAACATTCGACAAGAGGTCCCTAAGAGTTAATGATGTAACAAACATTAATGTGAGATTCATCAACATGATATTAGGGTATAAAGCTACTCATGCAAATAGACTCAATTCAGTTTCAAGTTTATGCATTAAGAGTGCTTATGATATGATCATAGATAATGCCAAAATTGATGTATGTGAGTGGTTAAAAGATGAATTAATTGACAACCTTGGAAAGATCAAGAAGGACAAGAAAGGAACTTTTAGGTTTGGAAATCTATTAGTATGTCTGATGCTACATATAACAAAACAGGTTCCCGGTATAGGCTACAAAGAACTTGGATATGATATATCGGTAGGCAAACAGTTAACAAAACTATTCAATAACATGGGAAAAGACAAGGAAAACAATATTCATGACTTTTTTCAAGCATTAAAGGCCAAAATGAAGAAAAGAATAAGGTTATCACAAAATATTGTTGACAAATACAAAGATAAAATATGCTTTGTAATCAAGAAAGATGAAATCTGGATGGAAGTAGTCATCCCTAGGAAAGTTTGGGTAACCGAGATGGGCTATGAAATAGATGATCACATAGTTGAAACATATGCTAAAGCACTTCTGGAAGCCCCCAGAGAACCTAAGGAAGAAATATTTGGTAGTACAAAAACCATTGAAAGCCAAATACAATCAAAGAAAAGAGTGAAAAAGGTTGAGGCAGTTGTAAGGAAAGGTTCTAGACAAGAAAAAGCCATCAAAGAAGATGTATTGAAGAAAACCGGTATAATAGAGGATGAGTTAGCAGCTCCACAACCTGAAACTCACCTATCACTGGTAGGTACTTCTTTGGAAGGTGACATGCCTGCAACTTTCAAAAGAGTTGTAAGAAAAAGAGATCCCTCACTGGCAACCACACCCTCACCTAGGAGGACAAGGCAAAAACAACAAGTCGTGAGATCTCCAGTAAGAAAGGCCACACCAAAGAAGAAACTAACACCCAAGAAGAAGAAGAGGACAAACAAAGACTTTGCCCCTCTTGATATACTGCTGAATGAAATCACAGAGGAAGGTAAATTGAATAACATAGAGAAAATATATGACACCTTAATAGCTAATGAAAAAGAGCAAGTTGAAAATAGTGTTATATTGCACATGGATATGTATAAGAAGTTTTTGATGGAAGTAGTCAATGAAATTCTAGATGAACTATTCAAAAGACTAGAAGCAAGAAGACAAGCAGTAATAGAACTGGATAAGAAAATAAAAATTGAAAAGCTACTTGTTGTATATCTAGTAAACTCTCTCAAAGAAATTGATGACCTAATTGCTCAAGCCAACCGGACAGTATTTTCTACTGTACACCGACACATTGCTTTAATGGTTGGAAGAGTAAATGAGGTGACTGAAGAGACTGAAAATGGATGGGACATATTCCTAGTTGAGAAAGAAAAACAAGAAGAATACAGGAACCCCAAACCCATAAAAGTTTATCAAAAAGATAGAGACAAGGGGAAAGGAAAAGTTGGTGGACCACCTAGTATCAAGGTTAGAGACAACTTACCTCCACCTCCTTTAATTACTCCACCAGTAAAAACAACAACTACAGATGATCAACCGACAACTGAGAGTATGGATGTAGAGGATAATAATCCTAATCCTGAAGTCTTATATACGCTGGATGTTGATACTTAGAAGATCAACATAGTGGTAGACAAAGATACAACTGATAAGACTAATATGGATAGTGAGCCTCTGATAGCTGAGGAAACTGATAACACACAGGAGAAACTGACAGAAGATAAAGAGCAAAAGGTAGAGACTCAGACAGAGACTGAGACAATACAACAAACAGAGGAACAAATAGAGCAAAAGGCTCCGGAACAACAACAATGACAACAAAAACAATAGCTACATAAGGAAACAGTGCCATCGGTAACATTTTTGGACTACACATTTTTGGATCATTTTTTAAATTTCTCATGAGTGTTGCCATCAATGCCAAAGGGGGAGATTGTTGGCATATGCACACTCCAATGAGATATTGTATGTGATTGAAGGTTTTGTCATTGATGGCAACCTTGCAATCCTATGGCACCAACAAAGGCATTATACCAGCATCAGCAGATCACACTCTACACCAACATCGTCACAGAAGAAAGGAAGTATACCGACACAGAGGCCGACAAGATTTTGTTTTATTATATTTTGTTTATTATTGAAAAACTTTGTAAGTTGACTTGGAAAATTATAAAATGACTCTTATATATAAAAGAGATCATTGTAGACATTAAAAAAAAAGAGACATAAGCATAAGGAAAATATTAGGTAGACCTATTGTGTGAAATATAGGTTAAGGGGTATGTGTAAAGAACAGAGCAAGAACCGGTACTGAATATGGCATTGAAGATGCTATTGTAAAGTAGTACAAGTTATTGGATTTGTATAATCCTCATTGTAAGTCAGTGAGACTTCCCATTGAGCAGTGAGCTCTAGGCAGTTGGCCTTCCTACATGTGCAGGCCCCTATTGTAAGTAATATTCTCTTATTGGCTAGTGAGTGAATATTGTGGGTCACAAATCCCACTGAGGTTTTTCCCACACCGGGTTTCCTCATTAAAATCTTGTGTTATGGTGTGCTTTTCATGTGGATGTTCTTGATTCTATTGATTGCATTATTTCTTGCATACCGGTACACTATTATATTATGTTCTGCATGTTTTAAGCTAAGAAATTCCATTAACTGATTAGATACTGATTCACCCCCCCCTCTCAGTATCTGTGGGATTCCTAACACCTTGAAGAAAATCTTTGAGAAGACACAAAGAAGATAAATCTTTTCTAGAAATCGAAATGCAGAATAAGGACCGAGCTCCAACCTAGAAAGAATTGAAGTGATGACCCATAAATTTGAAGTAAAGAAGTAATCCAATTGAAAACTCCAAATTTCAATCCAAGCTCAAACAAACCAGAATCCAAAATTCATCAAGAAACAATCACATAGATTCCAACCACGACAATGCACAACCAAAGCCAATAAGTAGAAAAATTAACCCAAAACTATAGAAATGCGTCCACCAATCAGAATATTCCCCAAAACTATATAAAATACCTACCTTGCATGATTTTGAGGTAATTAATATTAAATATTTTTATTTACTTACCATCTCAAAATTACCCAATAGAATATTAGGATAGGTAATATATATAATATATCCAAAGGATAAATAAACCAAGACCCAAAAGGTAAATAAATTAATTAAAACCAATAAAAATAAACTCCACAATAATTAATTAAATAGAATCAAATAAGCAATAAATCATAGTTAAATAATAAATAGATAATTAAGGATCATTTAAACAATAATTTATTAACCGAACTATATTAAATAAATAAAATAAACATTAGATCCAAATAAAAAAATAATACCAAATCAATAAACAAATAAAAAATAAATAACGAATCATCAATAATATTGATACCTTAATCTAATTACTGAATCAGATTAATGAAATTAAGCTCAATCTTAGATCTAAATATCTGCAACAAGAATAAGGATAAACACAACACCAACACACATAACACCAAGATTTTGACATGGAAAACTCAATTAAGGGAAAAACCATGGTAGAAACCTACCCACAATAAGATGATACACTGCAGTAGTATGTGTAAGTATTACAATGGGAGATGCACATCCATTCAGACACACTGCCTAGAACTCATTGCTCAAAATAAGATGACCTAGAAGGCTACAACCCTCAGGGAAGGTTCACTACCTTACAGTAAGATTCAGACTACAATCTGGATTACATGAACTACAAAGGTAGCATCTACTAATGCCTGACGACAGTTCCAATTAAGCATATTTTTCTTCCCTGCAACAATCTCTACTCAATACACCACACTGAAGGATAAATTCACTTATTCACACATACACCACTCTCTTATAATACATTCACATCATCGACACCTAAATTACATGACTATACCACATATATATAAGTCATCAACCTTGACTACAAGGTCGGCCAAACCCTCAAACATCAATTACAAAATTACATCATACAATACATATGAGAACCATTAAACCAATATAATGATATACATGAAGTAACATGGACCTAAATCAAATCTCCAAATATGCATCACCACTAGAGCTCTCGCCAAGATCAAGTACAAAACACTACACCACCAAGAATACCGCATAACACAAAGAATATCACCATATCAACAAAATCACCAAGAGTGTGCATAATAATAAATGTGGGCCACCAAGACAAATAGGACATGATCAGGAGACACCAACAAGAACATTAGAACCATCTATAATAGCTACAACAACACCACTTATGTGAATCTTCATTGATCAACATGCTAACTCACAGGAACATTCAACAACAATGATTCAGACTAGAAAGATAACTTGCGGAGCACCAAATCATGAACCATCTAAAATGAGGATACACATGAACATCAAAAACATTTTCCCAAATCCAAAGACAAAGATATGATCATACCAGCGCTCACCAAATCAAATACCAAACTCTACCAACCACTACACAAAAAGACTGAACTATAAACCAGATCAAATAATATGATCAAGAAATACTCTAGATCACTGAAACCAATTAGGAATGAAGCATTCCAACATCCCAATTAGATAAATCATCTATATCAGCTGAATGAAATCATTGTAACACCAAACAACTCTCAACAACATAGGAATATGTTGATATCAATGACAACAACATATCCTAGCAGTAGCAATATCCAACAATCTCCCCCTTTGGCATTGATGGAAACATATGAATGTGGAAAATAATCAATGCAAATGAAATAAATCAACATCAAAAATTTGCAAAAAACTACCCCTAAGATCATTCTCAACATAGCTAAAAAATAAAGTAGTTTTTCACATGACTCTCTCCCCCTTTGACAACAATGGCAAAGACAGAATACAAATCATGCTCTCTCTCCCAAAACTCATCCTCTAAGATAAACCCACAACTGAAAATTTGAGGCACACACTGACTACTTTGGTTGAGTAGCAACACCAACTCATCACCCAAATAAAAGGATAAGGCTTTGAAATCCACTAGATTTATGTAACTCCATGCATCTAGTTCTCAACAAGAGGGGTAGAGACCCCTAACTTTTCTCTCAAATAGACAAATGTATCTGCAGGTCTAACTTCTTCATCACTGACCTTCTCCCTCAAGAAATGATACTTTATGGACACATGATTTGTTTTAGAATGCATCACTAGATTCTTTAAAATATTGATAGCACTTGAATTGTCACAATAAATAACATTAGGCTCATCATAAATCACCCTAATATCCTTCAACGTCTGCTTCATCCAAACTACTTGAGTACAATTACTAGCAGAATCAATGTATTCAACTTCAATAGTAGATAAAGATACATCATCTTGTTTCTTACTGGACCATGAAATCAACTTCTTTCCCAAAAAGAATGCTCCATTGGTAGTTCTCTTCCGGTCATCAATATCACCTACCCAATCAACATTAATATAGGTACATCAGGAAATCATCAATCTTCAGATACCACAAACCATAGTCAATAGTCCCCTTCAAATATTTGAAATTCCTCTTCACAATAGTAATATGAGTCTCTTTAGGATACGATTTTAATCTAGCACAAAGATAGACAACATGCATAATATTTGGTCTAGTCTGGGTTCAGTACAATAATCCACCAATGATAGATCTATACAAAGTATGATTAACTTTTTGAGATTCATCATTCTTAGATAATTTGTATCATGTCACCATAGCAGTTCCAACAGACATAGAATCAACTAATCCAAACGTCTTTAACAATTCCTTCACATACTTAGATTAAGAAAGAAAATACCTTTACCAATCTAAGTAATTTGTAATCCTAAGAATAATTTCATCTCACCTATCATATATATCTCAAATTCCTTTTGCATATCATCCGCAAACTTCATACTCAAATCATCCTCACCGCAAAAAATGATATCATCAACAAAGACTTCAACAATAAAAATGTTATCATTCTCAACTTTGAAATATAAGTTACTATTAGTAGTACCTTAACCAAATCCCAATTTCAACAAATACTTATCTAATCTAGCATACCAAGCTCTAGGGGCTTGCTTCAATCCATACATAGCTTTCTTAAGTTTGCATACCTATGGTGGCGGGAAAAGCAAGATCGGGTGACTACGACCTAATCCCAATTTCGCCAACACATTAGGAATACAAAAGAGCCTAGGGAGATAGATCACTTTGTCTACTTCTTGTGAGAAAGAGAGAGCCAACAATTAATTCTTAGGGTTTCTATTCCTCTTGTTGCAAATGATGAGAAAAACTAAGGTTTGAATGATCAACTAGACTAGGAGATATATAATGAAGCACAAATGAACTTAAAATTGAACAAACTTGCAAATCTGAAACTGAGATACTAAAAGAATGAAAAGGGGAGGATTTTGGATGTGTACCTAATGATGCAAACTAAGCCAAACTGACCAGGAGTAGGGTGCCACACCATTGTCACTAAGAATCTGACAAAGAGCTGCAACTGAAAGGCTAAAATCTAAAGGTCCTGAGGCTGCAACTTGTCAAAATTCACTTGAAAGAGGAGGGACCATGGTTCTAGGCAATTGTCATGGGTAGGAATAGGGCACCACACCCATGTCCTTGATAATTTTATGCACTTTTGAGACTTTTGGGTGGTGTTGATGCCTTTTTACTGATCCAAAACTACCTTCGGGTACTTGTTCCTACACCTACAACTGAAAAGGGAAGGTTTGGGTGGCTATATAGCATTTTTACTTAGTCAAACCCCTATGTTGGTGATTTACACCTCCATAAATAGTTGATAATGTACTGAAAATGTGTGTGCTAGAACCTTGTGTGTATGCAATATCCTAAATGATAAGAAACTAGAGCTACCCTATGCATGAGAGTAAACCCTAAATAAAAATGTGAATGTAAATGACAATTATTCAAACCAAATATGCTAAATGATCTAAAGCATGAAGGTAAATGTGCAAATTGATGTAAAGAAGCTCATACAAAGACATGAAAATAACATGAAATCATACCAATCCCCAAGGGAGAGATATTGCCACTAGATCTCCTATTACTCTTCAATGTCTTTAAGGCTCCTAATTGATGATGAATGCTTGATGAAATATTGTTGAATGTTGTTAAAGACTCCACATAGGCTTCTCTTTCACTACATAGAAGGCTCCTTGTGCTCCAAAAACCCACTCTTAGATTTTTAGATAGATCTTAGTTGCCTTCAAATGAAGAAAGAGAGCTATTATGTATGAAACCCTAGATCTTAATTTTGACTTAATTCTTCCTTTAGGCTGACCTAGGAATTGAATTTCCTACCAATATTTTGGGGTTAAGCATTATAATGTCATAGAATTGTGCTCCCAAAAATTCGGGAAAAAAGTCGAGGACCATGTTCACTCCTGCCACGGTCTGACCAACTTTTCACCAAATTTTCAGGCCTGTTAGATATGATGATATTAAAGTGAATCCCAAAGTAACAGCTGATTTAGAGGTGTTTTGTTATGTGAAATCGGGCCTTTAAGGCAGAAATAAGACATAATTAGGGTTTATGATTAAATGATTTATTGGAGGAATAAAATAAAAAGGGGCACACTTAGGGTAAAGGGCCCAGTTTTATAATGTATGAAGTGATGAAATATGAATTTAGATTTAATTAAATTAATTAATTAAATTCTTAAAGGGAAATAAGAAATACAACATGCAAACACACTAAGGTGGGTGCTAAACTAAGTGTGAAATTGTACCACCCTAGCAAGGATGCACAATTTACAACACTACTATACCATATCTCCTTCGTCAGATTAAAAAAATCCATTTGGTTTCTCAATGTAGGCTTCCTCTTCCAAATCACCATTTAAAAAGGCTGACTTGACATCCATTTGATATACCTTAAAATTCTTGTAAGAAGCATATGCAAGCAACAATCTAACAACTTGAATTCTAGCTATAGGAGAAAAAGTTTCTTCATAGTCAATACCTTCCATCTAAGAACAACCTTTGCATACCAATCTTGCTTTGTTTCTAAAAATTTCACCGACTTCATTTAGTTTATTTCGGAACACCCATTTAGTACCAATAACATTCTTGTCTTTAGGTCTCAGAACAAGCTCCCAAGTGTCATTCTTTTCAATCTGATTCAACTCTTCTTCCTTTTCTTTTAACCAATTTTCATCTTTACATGCTTCTATAACATCCTTATGTTCAATATTTGAAATCAAACATATCTCTTTAGCAACAATCCTTCTGCTAGTCACTCTCTTATTATAGCACTGGTAGGCCTTGCTCTTGGTATAATATCCCAAGAAGATTCCTTCATCACATCTTGCATCAAACTTTCCTATATCCTCATGTCTCTTGATATAACATTTACTTCCAAAGATTTTGAAATATCTAACTATAGGAACATGACCAAACCATAGCTCATAAGGAGTCTTACCAGAATCACCTTTAATATGCACCCAGTTGAATGTGTAAACAATGGTGCTAACAACTTCTCTCTAAAAGTCATGTGTAACCTTTCCTTCAATCAATATAGTCCTTGTAGCATCTAAGATAGTTTTGTTTTTCCTTTCAACAACTCCATTCTGCTCAGGGGTTCTAGGAGCAGATAAAAGTCTTCTAATTCCATTCCTCTCATAGAATGTATCAAACTCTCCTAATGTAAATTATCCTCCTTTGTCAGATCTCAGGCATTTTAGCTTCAATCCAGTCTTAGTCTCCACTTTGGCTTTGAGTATCTTGAATTTCTCTAACGCTTCTGATTTCTCCCTTAAGAAGATAACCCATATCATCCTTGATTAATCTTAAATTAGCAACATGAAATATCTCTCTCCCTGCATGCTTCTCACTCTAGTAGGGCCACATAAGTCAGCATGAAACAGATCTAGCAATCCATTAGATGAAAACAACTTACTCTTAAATAAATTTTTTGTTTGATTTCCCATCTGACATTCCTTACATGCCGGATTAGCAGGCTTCACAATCTTAGGCATATCTCTAACAACTTGAGTAGAACTTATTTTTACCATGTAGTCAAAATTAATATGACACATTCTCCTATGCCACAACCAACATTCATCAATCTAAGAAATCAAACAACTTTTCTCACTAGCATTCAAATGAATGATATTAACTTTAGTCTTAGTACCTGATGCAATCTCTATACCAGAGGCATTTAGGATCTTACATTTACTATTATTGAATTGTAAATCATATCCCTTGTCAACCATCTATCCAACACTCAAAATATTATGCTTCAAACCTTCAACATACAAGACATCATTAGTATTATGCTTACTATTGAAAAATATGGAACCTCTAACACAAATCACACAAGCTTTGTAATCTCCAAATATCACTATTCCACCATCATACCTTTCTATACCTACAAATTTTCTTTTATCACCTATCATATGATGTCAACAACCGTTGTCAATCACCCATTCCTCTTTCTCTTCAATCTTAGTAGCTAAAGATTTCTCTTCAACAAGACAACTTTTAGGATTCATTAATACTGGATCATCTTCCTTGATAGCAAAAAATACAAATTCATCTTTTGAATTCCCATTCTATGATTCCTCATCTGTCACACCTTCATCAACAACATAATAGCATCTCTTTTGATTTTTGTGTTGGACAGTGTTGCTGCTAGGATATGTTGTTGTCATTGATGTCAACATATTCATGTTGTGGTACTTGCAAATTGGTTTATTGGGATTGTGTTTTGGTTTATGGAGTATTTATAGTGTCATTATATTATTCTATATTGGTTTTGATCTCGAAAGCTTAATTGATCATATCAGATGATTCAGTTTTGTAGTTTGTCTATCTGATCAGTTCTTTGGAGAGCTCAATATTTCTTCTGGTATATTCTGGTGTGATCAGATCTTGGGCTGAGATTTTGGGAGATTGTTTGGGATCGTCTTGTGTATCTTCCTTTTAGATGGTTCATGATTTGGTGCTTTGCAATTTATCTTTTCTTCCTGACAATTCCTGCTATTTGTGTAATCTTGAGGTTCGGATGTTGATCAATGAAGATTTGATAAGTGGTGTTGGTACAGCTGTTACTAATGATTCTAACGTGCTTGCTGATATTTCCTAAGTATGTCATATTATTTTTGATGATCCACATTGATCTTTGTATGTGTTTTTGGTGATTTTTCTAAACTGATGATGTTCTTTGTGTTATGCGGTTTTCCTGGCGATGTAGCATGTTGCGGTTGATTTTGGTGTGATTACTGGTGGTGACATGTATATCATTATATTGGTCTGGTGGTCAATCTTTGTATTATGTGATGTAATTTTTTAATTGTGAGATGAGGGTTTAGCTGACCTTATTGTCAAGATTGATGAATTATATAAATAGGTGATATTGTCATGTAATTTAGATATAGAGGTTGTGTCTACATTATCAGAGAGTGGGGTATGTGCAAACAAGTGATTCATCCTTTGACATTGTGATTGAGAAGATATTGGTGTTGCAGAGTAGACAATGTCCTTAACCAAAACTGTGATCAGGCATTTGGAGATGCTATTCTTTCGGTTCATCCCTTCCGAATTGTAGTTTGAATATTTTTGTAAGTCAGTGAGACTTCCTTGAGGGTTGTAGCCTTTCAGGTCATTATCTTTTGAGTAGTGAGCTCTAGGCAGTGTGCTTGAATGCATCTACATTCCCCATTGTAATATATTCACATAGTACTATAGAGTATCATCTTATTGTGGGTAGGTCCCCACCATAGTTTTTCTCTTAACTGGGCTTTCCACATCAAAATCTTGGTGTTGTGTGTTGTGGTATCTACTTGGTTATCTTTATTATTGCTGTATTTTATTAGATCTATTTTTTTGGTTAATTTTGTAGATCTAGTGAAAATTGATTCACACCCCTCTCAGTTTGCCTTCATTGTTGTTGCCAACAATTGGTATCAGAGCTAGATCCTTCAGAAGAAGCTTAACCATTTGAGGAGATCCAAAATGGCAACTGGAAGTGAAAGTGTTATCGTTAAGAAGAAGAGTACAAGAGTTGATGGTAGTAACTATGCTATATGGAAGAACTGGATGAGGGTGCACTTGATATGTCTTCAATAAGATTATTGGAAAATTAAAAAGAATGTCTATTTTGTTCCTCAGAATGGACCAGTTACTGCAGATGAGATCAAGGAAGCTGAAAATAACATTAGAGCGAAGTGAGCATTCCTGAGTGTCCTGACTGATTCAGAGATGACTAATGTAATGGGACTTCAGACTGCACATAAGATCTGGGAGAAGCTTAAGACCCTGCATGAAGGAGATAAACAAGTGAAAGTTGCTAAGTTGCAAATTTTGAAAGGGAATTATGAGATGTTGAGAATGGGAGAAGATGAGAACATAAACACTTTCATGGCTAAGGTGAATGATCTTTTCCTAGGTATCGGATTCGCTAATGGAACCCTTGAAGAAGATGAAATTGTTGCTAAGGTTCTGAGATCTTTGCCTCCTACTTACAAACACAAAGTAGCTGCTATTGATGAAATCCAGAGTGTGACTACTATGACAAGAGATATGTTGGTTGGAAAGATTATTGCATTTGAGCTAAGAAATTTGGTGAATCACATGGAAATTATGAAACAACATTTATAGCATTTGTATCTGAAAAGAAGAAGTATGATCTTGAAGAGTGGAGAACATCCAAATATGAAAGAGAGAGGGGAAATGGAGGAACAAGAAAGAGAATTGGAAGATCTTGAAGCATTGATTGCTCGAAGATTGCCTAAGGGAGCTGGTAAGTATGATGGAAAATCACCTTTGAAATGTTTCTCTTGCAATAAGATAGGACATTTTTCTTTTAGATGCTCGGAGAGAATTGCTAAATATGATAGGCATGACAAATTTGATAAGGATGATAGGAATGATAGATATGAGAAGCATGCGAAGTATGACAAGCCTTACAAGTCTAACCAGAAGTATAAGCATCGTAAGAACTGTTATTATGTTGTTGATGAAGGTGTTACAGATAAAGAGTCAAAAGGAGATGAAGTTTTATTTATTGCTATCAAAGAAGATGGAAAGATACCTGTTGATTCCACAAGTTGTATTGTTGAGGAGAAAGCTTTAGTTGCTAAAGTTGAAGAGAAAGATGAATGGGTGATTGACAACGATTGTTCACATCATATGACTAGTGATAAATGCAAATTTGTGAGTATGGAAAGGTATGATGGTGGAATAATAAGATTTGGAGATGAGAAAGCCTATGTGATCCATTGAAGAGGTTGCATTTTCTTTGATGATAAGCATAACACTGATGATGTCTTGTATGTTGAAGGTTTGAAACATAATATTTTGAGTGTTGGACAGATGGCTGAAAAAGGTTATGATTTGTAATTCAAGAATAGTAAATGCAAGATCTTAAATTCCTCCGGTATAGAGATTGCATCTGGAACTAAGACTTAAGGTAATATTTTTTATTTGAATGCTAGTAAGAAAAGTTGCTTGATTGGTCAGATTGATGAAAGTTGGTTGTGGCATAGGAGAATGTGTCATGTTAATTTTGATTCAATGATTAAGATCAGTTCTACTCAAGCTATTAGAGATCTGCCTAATATTGTTAAGCTTGCTAACCCAGTATGTAAGGAATGTCAATTGGGTAAACAAACAATAATTTATTTCAAGAGCAAGCAATATACATCTAAAGAACTGCTAGATCTTTTTCATATTGACCTATGTGGACCTACAAATATTAGAAGTGTGAAAGGTGATAGATATTTTATGTTGTTAATTGATGATTATTACAGGATGATGTGGGTTGTCTTTTTGAAGGAGAAATCTGAAGCATTAGACAAGTTCAAGATATTCAAAGCAAAGGTTGAGACTGAGTCAGGATTGAAGGTGAAATGTCTGAGATTTGACAAAGGAGGAGAATTTTGTTCTAGTGAGTTTGATTCATTATGTGAGAAGCATGGGATTAGAAGAAAATTATCTGCTCCTAGAACCCGACATCAAAATGGAGTTGTTGAAAGGAAGAACAAAACTGCCTTGGATTCTGCAAGGACTATGTTGATTGAAGGGAATGTTTTAAAGATCTATATTTCTTTATTTCTGACAACATTGATGTTGATGACCAGAAGAGCACCACTAGTGGAGCATTCTTTTTAGGGAAGAAATTGGTTTCATGGGCTAGTAAAATAATATTCAGTGTCCTTATCTATTGCTCAAGTTGAGTACATTGATGCTACTAGTAACAACACTTAGGTAGTTTGGATGAAGAAAATGTTGAAGGATATTAGAGTTATCTATGATGAGCCTATTGTCATATATTGTGATAATTCTAGTGCTATTAATATGTCAAAGAATCTGGTGTAATATTCAAAGAATAAACATGTGTCAATCAAATATCATTTCTTAAGAGAAAAAGTTAGTGAAGAGGAAGTGAAGTTGGAGTATATATCTACAAAGGAACAAATTGTTGATATTTTCACTAAGCCTTTGCCTGCAGATACATTTTTCTATTTGAGAGACAAGTTAGGGGTATCCACCCCTCTTGATGAGAACTAGATGCATTGAGTTGCATCAATTCAGTGGATTTCAAAGCCTTATCCTTCTATCTGTGTTGATGAGTTGATGCTGCTACTTAGCTGGAGTAGTCTGTGTTTGTTTCAAGTGATCATTTGTGAGTGTGTCCTTCTTAGAGGATGATTTTTTGAGAGAGAGGCCTAATCTGTATTATGTCTCTAGCATTGTTGTTAAAGGGGGAGAGAATCATGTGAAAAAATGTTTAATCTAATTGATCTTAGGGGGAGTTTGTTGGATATGTTTTCTTTCTTTGCATTGATTGTTTTTCTCATTCATATGTTGCCATCAATGCCAAAGGGCGAGATTGTTGGACATTGTTGTTGCTAGGATATGTTGTTGTCATTGATGTCAACATATTCTTGCTCCAATGCTTGTATATTGGTTTCTTGGGATTGTGTTTTGGTGTATGTAGTATTTATAGTGTCATTATATTCTTCTGTATTGGTTTTGGTGATCCGAAAAGCTTAATTGATCATATTAGATGATCCAGTTTTGTAGTTTGTCTATTTGATCAGTGCTTTGCAGAGATTAGTACTTCCTCTAGTATATTTTGGTGTGATCAGATCTTGAGCTGATAATTTGGGAGATTGTTTGGGATGGTCTTGTTTATTTTCATTTCATATGGTTCATGATTTGGTGCTCCACAAGTTATCTTTTCTTTGTGATAGTTGTTGTTGTTTGTGTAATCTTAAGGTTCAGATGTTGATCGATGAAGATTTGATAAGTGGTGTTGGTGCAGTTGTTACTGATGATTCTAACATGCTTTCTAGTTTTTCCTAGGTATGTCTTATTTATTTTGATGATTTGCATTGATCATTGTGCGTGTTCTTGGTGATTTTGCTGAACTGGTGATGTTCTTCATGTTATGCAGTTTTCCTGGTGATGTAGCATGTTGTGGTTGATCTTGGCATGATTACTGGTGATGATGAGCATTTGGATATTTGAATTAGTTCCATGTTATGTCATTTTTATCACTATAATGGTCCGGTGGTCGATCTTTGTATTATGTGATGTAATTTTGTAATTGTGAGTTAAGGGTTTAGCTGACCTTGTTGCCAAGGTTGATAAATTGTATAAATAGGTGATATTGACATGTAATTTAGATACAGAGGTTGCATCTACATTATCAGAGAGTGGTGTATGTATGAACAAGTGATTCATGCTTCGACATTGTGATTGAGAAGAGATTGGTGTTGCAGAGTAGACAATGTGCTTAACCGAAACTATGATCAGGCATTTGGAGATGTTATTCTTTCAGTTCATTCCTTCTGGATTGTAGTCCGAATATTGTTGTAAGTCAATGAGACTTCCCTGAGGGTTGTAGCCTTCTGGGTCATTATCTTTTGAGTAGTGAGCTCTAGGCAGTGTGCCTGAATGCATGTGTGTTCCCCATTGTAATATTTTCACATAGTACTGTAGAGTATCATCTTATTGTGGGTACATTCGCATCATGATTTTTCCCTTAACCAGGTTTTCCATGTCAAAATATTGGTGTTGTGTGTTGTGGTATCTACTTGCTTATCTTTGTTATTGTTGTAGTTTGTCAGATCTATTTTGTGGTTAAGTTTGTAGGTCTAATGAAAATTGATCCACCCCCCTCGCAGTTTTCCTTCATTGTTGCCAATATTTTGTACTTCCAGTAGGGCTTATAATTCTTATCATTCTTCTCATATCTATCATACGTGTCAGAGCTATCATGTCTTTCAAATTTATCATGCTTGTCATATCTAGACATTCTCTCATTGCACCTAGAAGCAAAATGTCCTATCTTATTACAAGAAAAATATTTGAAAGGTAACTTACTTCATACTTACTGACTCCTTTAGGCAACTCCAAGCGATAAGGGCTTCAAGCTCATCCAGTTATCTTTCTTTCTCTTCCATCTCTCTCTTCTCTCTTTCAAATCTGGATACCCAAAAATAAGTGTCTCCCGGACCATACTTCTGCTTCTCGGATACAGAGGCTTTGAATGCAGTCTCAGATCTACCATATGATTCTACAAATTCTCTCAGCTCAAATGCAGTATGCTTTCCAACCAATATGTCTCTAGTCATAGTAGTCATACTTTGGATCTCATCAATATTAGCTACTTTATGTTTGTAAGGAGGCAACGATCTCAACACCTTAGCAACAATCTCATCTTCTTCAAGGGTTCCACTGACACATCTAATATTCATGACAAGATCATTCACCTTAGCCATAAAGGTTGATATGTTTTCATCTTCTTCCATCTTCAATTCTTCATACTTCCCTTTCAAACTCTGCAACTTAGCAACTTTAACTTGTGCATCTCCTTCATACAAGGTCTTTAGCTTCTTCTAGATCTCATGTACAATCTGCAAACCCATCACATTAGTCATCTCTGAATCAGTCAAGGCACTCAACAATGCTTCCTTCACTCTTATGTTATGTTCAACATCCTTGATCTCAACAATATTAACCGGTCCATTGTGAGGAACATTGTATACATTCTTTGTGATCTTCCAATACTCTTCTCCAAGACATTTGAAGTGAAACTCCATCTGGTCCTTCCAAACAGTGTAATTGCTTCCATCAAACATAGGAATATCCTTCTTGAACACATAAGTTGCCATCCTGGATCTCCTCAAGTGGTCAAGATTATTTTGGAGAATCTCACTCTGATACCAATTGTTAGCAACAACCAAGAAGGAAAACTGAGAGGTGGGGGTGAATCAGTTTTCACTGGATTAATAAAATTAAGCTCAATCTCATATCTAAACAACTACAACAAGAAAAAAAAAACACAATAGCACCAACACACATAACACCAAGATTTTGACGTGGAAAACCTAGTTAAGGAAAAAACCATGGTGGGAACCTACCCACAATAAGATGATACTTTGCAGTAGTATGTGTAAATATTACAATGAGGAATGCACTTGCATTTAGGCACACTACCTAGAGCTCACTGCTCAAAATAATATGACTCATAAGGATACAACCCTCAAGGAAGGTTCACTACCTTCCAGTAAGATTTGGACTACAATCTAGATTACATGAACTACAAAGATAGCGTCTTCTAATTCCTGACGACAGTTTCGATTAAGCACATTTGTCTAATTTGAAACAATCTCTTCTCAATACACCACATAGAAGGAAAAATTCTCTTATGCATACATACACCACTCTCTAATAATGCAGATACATCATCAACACCTAAATTATATTTCTATACCACATGTATATACAATTCATCAACCTAGACTACAAGATCAACCAAACCCTCAAACATCAATTACAAAATTACATCACACGATATATATGGGAACCACCAAACAAATATAATTATCTACATGAGATAACATGAACCTAAATCAAATCTCCAAATATGCATCACCACTAGAGATCTTGCCAAGATCAACTGCAAAATGCTACACCACCAAGAATACCGCATAACATGAAGAATATCAATGGATCAACAAAATCCCCAAGAACACGCACAAGAATAAATGCAGACCATAAATAAAAATAAGACAATCAGGAAATACCAACAAACACATTAGAACCATCCACAATAGCTACACCAACATCACTTATGCAGATCTTCAGCGATCAACATGTTAAGTAACAAGAACACTTAACAATAGCAATTTAGACTACAAAGATAAATTGCAGAGCACCAAATCACAAACCACATGAACTAAGGATACAAATGAACATCAAAATTTTTTTTCTAAATCCAAAGCCAAAGATATGATCATACCAAAGCTCATTGGATCAAACACCAAACTTTGCCAACCACTGCATATAAATACTGAACTATAAACTGGATCAAATAATATGATCAAGCAATCTTTTAGATCACTGAAACTAATAAAGAATGAAGTATTCCAACATCTCAAATAGATAAATCATCCATATCATCTTAATGCAATCATCAGACCACCAAATAACTCTCAGCAACATAGGGGTATGTTGATATCAATGACAACAACATATCCTAGCAATAGCAATATCCAACACACTTAACACACCACAACATATATATGGTATATATACATCATAAATGATTAGACAAGTGAATGAGAATCATGGTGCCATATCATGCTGGCAATGAGTGATATGGAATAGTCTCTTGCCACAAAGACAGGTAGACAATCACACAACATTAGCATCAACTCATCTCATGTTATCATCATCATGGAATAGGGGTTAGTATCATCATAGCATCATGAATAATATAATCCACATAAGAGTATCAAATACATATAGATCCATGAACATATACATCTATCCATCAAGATAGTCCAACAGTATCATCATCCTTAAGGATCATCAAGTATCACACATGTCACATAGTATGTCTAGAATCATCAAGTGTCAACTAGGATATAAAATGAGTCATAAATAATCAACAAAATATCAATATCATGTCTAAATAGGTCTATTAAAGCACAAAAAGGAAATATGAATCAGGGAGGGGCACTACACTAGCTCCCATGTCTGATTTTTCTCAATCTGATCTAGCTCTTCTCTCATTGCCTTTATCCAATTTTGCTAACTGCAAGCTTCTTATACTATTTTTAGTTTAGTCTCAGATAGTAAACATAACAAAACTTGTTCTTGACCTACTTTGCTTCTTGTGATAATTCCTCTGATCTTATCTACAATAATTTGATCCTCAAAGTGATTCTTCCATATGTATCTTGGGGTTTTTGATGAAGATGTTAGAGAATCCCAAGTTTCTTTTTCTTTATCTTCTTCTTTGGTTTCTTCTTCCCTTTTTTCTATCACTGGACTAATCAAATTCATATTCTACCAGATTTTCAATCTTTAGAAATATCTTCATCAACCTTCACATTTGCACTTTCATTAATCTTGTTCACTCTTGTTGTAACACCGATATTCCTTGCTCCTTGTAGAATATCCTAGGAATATTACTTCATCTACTCTCCTATCAAATTTTCCAAAATTATTCTCATCTCTTCGGATATAACACTTTCTTCCAAATACCTTGAAATATTTCACTGCTGGAGTTCTACCATGCCATAATTCATATGATGTCTTCCCATATATTTTCCAGTATATAATTATGTTAAGAGTGTAGACTATTGTGTGAATTGATTCTCTCTAGTAAACTTCTAGTAGTCTTGCTCCTTTGATCATTGTTCTAGCTGCCTCATGTATAGTTTGATTCATCTTTTCCACTACACTATTCTATTGTGGTGTCCTAGTGGCTAATAATTGCCTCCTAATACCATTTTTATCACAAAATTTTTAAGCTCATTAGAAATAAATCATCCTCCTCTGTCAGACCTCAAACACTTAATCTTTCTATCAACTTCATTCCCAACTCTTTCTTTGAATATCTTGAATTTTTCTAATGCTTTTTATTTCTCTCTTAAGATTGCAACCCATGACATTCTAGAATGATTATCAATTAAAAACATGAAATACCTCTCACCTTGTATGCTCCTTGTTCTATTAGGACCACATAAGTCTGTGTGCACCAAGTACAACAATGTAGTGGATGATTATTTCTTTACATTAAATGTTTCTTTTGTCTACTTTCCTACTTGACATTCTTTTCAAATATTGTTATTTGGTTTGGTTAGCCTTGACAAATATCTCATTGCACTTGACGAACTGATCTTTACCAAATTATCAAAGTTGATACGACACATCCTTCTATGCTAGAGCCAATTATGATTGATATGAGATAATAAACAATATCTTGTAGCTCCTTCTAGTAGATACATGTTTCCACCAGTCTTTTTCCCTCTTGTAATAACAGTTTCGGATCTCACAACCACCATCCTGAAAGACAATGTTATAACTATTTTCGCACAATAGCCCGCCACTCAAGAGATTATGATGCAAACCCTTCACATAATAAACATTGTCAATATTATGTTTTCCATCAAAAGTAATAGAACCAATTCCTACAATTTATGTTGTCTGATTATCTTTGAACCTAATAGAACCTCTATCATATTTCTCAAGTTTTATGAAATTACTCTTATCACTAGTCATATTATTTGAATATCCACTATCAATCAACCATTCATTTCTATCTCTCCTAGAATGTAAGGTAGTAGTATCATTCTTAGAAATATCAATCTTAGGTACAATATTTTCTACCAAAAAACAAACAATCATCATCTTCATAGCCTGATTCATCGTCTGAGATACCAACATCATCTTTAACATAATAGGCTTTCTTCTAAAACTTACCTTTATTTTTCCTGAATTTTTATCTTGACCCTTTTTCTAGATATCTAGTAGCTATATGACCCATCTTTCCACATCTAAATAATTTAAGAGGTAACATACCTTTATATTTGTCAATGCCTTTCTTCAATTTCTTTACAAAGTTCACTTCCATCTCATATGAGCTTTCATCACTCGGTTCTTGCTTAGAGGCTTTAAAGGCTATCTTAGATTTAGCTTTGTCTTTTTCAAACTTATCTCAAATGCAGACAAAGTACCATATAGTTGTTCCCTAGTAAACTTCTTTGAATCATAAGTTTCTTCAATAGTAGAGATCTTATCATTGTAGCTTTCTAGTGGAGACATCAGAATCTTCTCAATTATATCTTCATATGTCAAGGTGTCACCAAGTTCTTTTATTTCATTTTCTACACTGTAAAACTTCTAAAAATAGCTTGTTATGTCTTCTCCTTCCATTTTCAAGTTTGCATATTTGTGCTTAGCTGTTAGCTTCTTTGATAATTTAACTCTCATTTCCCTCATAGATATCCCTTAACTTTTCCCAAAATTCATGAGAATTATTCAATGAAATAACCTTTGTTAATTCAGTTTTTGATAAAGCACTAAAGATAGCATACCTTGCTTTTTTATTTTCTTCATAGGCTTGAATCTCATCCGAAGTGGTAAGACCATTTTCCGATTGAACATACTTAGTTTCCACTTCTTTACAAGTGTTGTAGCCCAAGGAGATTAGGTTGTTGGGAAGATATAATACATTGATCATCCAATGTTGTCATTGATGGTAATCAGAGTCAGTTATCCCATCTGCAGCATGTGATTTTATCTTACTGGAAGTCTGAATGCAGATTGGTTCAAGTCCGACATGTTAGAATAGAACATTTGACAGAGTATAATATCTTGATTGGTATTTAATTTTAGTTGATTGTATTGCGGAGCTAAGAGAAACTTGATAGATGTTTGGAGTACCTTATTCCATGATTTTAGCCTTCGATGATAATTTTTGTGCAAGTTAGAAGCTTCGGTATATCGGTTCTCAGTCTATCAGTACAGTACAACAGTTTTGTGTGATAATCCTTATGCCAATTATGTGGATAAATTTTGGTGATTATTTTTGTGGTCTAGGTATTTATTTCGAAGGTTGTGATAGTGTGTGGACAATTATTTTGGTCCACATTGATATTTTGATTTTGGATTTAGCTGAGAGTATGTACACATTTTATAATATGGTAAGTGGTCTTGAAGCCAACATGTAGATGATCTAATATCTTGTTGCGGATATATTTGTGATGTATTTGATCATTTTAGTGTGTGTGATGGATGCAAAAGTGTTTTATGACTGATTGTACATAGTTGCACATGCATAGATTAAAGATTTATGCCTCAGATCAAAACAAAACAAAGGAACAAAGCAGTATAAGGCAGAGTATGAAAAGCTTGTGTAATGTGCTTAACCAAAACTATAATCCAGTATTTGTAAATGATATTATAATTTAGTTCCTGTACTTTAGTAATCTTGTGTAACTCATTTGTAAGACATTGAGTTTTCATAGGGTTGTAGCCCTTCTTTGTTTGAGTAGTGAGCTCTAGGTAGTGTTCCTAAATGCTTGTGCATTCCATCGTAAAATATTATATTTGAGTATACTCATTTGTGGGTCTCATCCCCACCATGGTTTTTCCCTTGACCAATTTTTCCACGTATAAAATATTTGTGTAATGGTGTTGTGGTTGATTGCTTTGTCTTCCTGCTTCTTTCTTTTGGTTCAATCCATTAAGTGGTTGAAGGAAGAGGTTAACAAATTTAAAATTTGCAGAATGTTGATTCACTCCCCTTCTCAGTGTTCCTTGATTCCAAAAATTGGTATCGGATCCTAGTTCCTCAGAAGAAGTCTAACAACTTGAGGAGGATCCGAGAAGGTGGTTCAATGGATTCTGGTGGTCTTCAACATCAACTTCTTGTTGTAATTGATGATCATGATCAATCCAAAGCTAAAGTCCAGGAATCGAAAGCAAACCTTAAGGATGCTGGGAATTTCATTTAGTCATTGAAGGAGAAACTGAATAAGTCTAGGGAAAGAGAAAGGGACTTGTTGATTAGCTAAACCAGAAAGAAAGCCAAAGCATAGATGATGATCCCTCAAATCAAGCTTTGAAGGAGAGAAAAAAAATGTTAAAAGCTTGCTAGAGATAATGCAATCCAGAAAAATGAGATGGAATCTATAGTAATGAGATTGACAAAGGATATTGAGGGAAGAAAGAAGAATGAAGAAAACCTTAATCAGTGCTTAAAGGAAAGATCTGATGAATGTTGAATGCTTAATTGTGAGAATGATCAACTAAAGCCTGAACTACAACAATCCAAGAATAATGAGCAAGAGCTTGAGAGAGGTTATCATTCTTAGGGATGAACCTACTATTGCAAATAAGTACAAGGAGAAGTTCAAGATTAGCTCATCCAAACTTGATGTATTGTTGCAAAGCCAGAAGAGTGAAGATGACAAGTGAGGTCTTGGATTTGAGAAAGATGAAAGCTCTAGATCTGGTCAAAGCAATCCTAAGTCAGAACATAAGAAGAACAAAACTAAAAGGTCTCCGGTAAGGCAACCTAATGCTAAAAATTTCAATGGTAATTGTTTTGTTTGCAATAAATTTGGTCATAAGGCTAGTCAATGCAAAAATAGAATGAATCAAAATGGTCCATCTTTCTTTGGTCAATCTTTCAATTGCAATAAGTATGGTCATAAGTCAAGTGAATGCAAAGTATGACAAATAACTCTTTCAATAAAAGGAGTGTTAGATGTTATGCATGCAATATATTTTGACATATTGCTAATCAGTGCAGATCAAGAGGAAATCAAGGAAATTTCAGACCTAGACAGAGAAATGTTGTGTGCTATAATTGCAACAAATTCGGTCACATTACAAAATTTTGTAGAAGCAAGAATGTGGACAGGAAGGGTTTGATAGACATGAACAAGAATGTGTAGACATATGATAAGGGGAAAGGTAAATTAACTGTGGATGAGATAAAAAATCAGATGAAGAAGACATGGGTGAAAAAGAGTGATGACAATGCAAGAAATGGATCTGCACCTAAATCTTATACTAGAAATTCCTCCGGGAATTAGCTTTAGGCCTCTAACCTAGGGGGAGTTTTCAAGAAAATATTTTCCTCCCCTGCCAGCACTTGGAGCCAAAAGATCGGTAGATTGTCAGTAGTTGTTGGGAGGTACTACAAATATTTTGGAAGAATTTATGGAAGATTTTGGATGAAATTGAAGATCCACATGAAATTTATTGAGAGCAGTCCATGGATACATGGTATCTGGAATGTTTAGGGAAAAGTGCATTTGATGCATCAAAAGTTAAGTGTGTGAAAGATAAAAGGGTAGATTCCTAATCACACACAGTGATGATGCAATCTATAGGCCCTCTTCTTGGGTCGAGTCACCCAGAAAATTGTAGGCTTTCGAGCCCTTAGGCAAAAAATCAACTCTATTGGGTGGGAGATGCCAGCTATATAGGTAGGGGGTCCTAGAGGGAGTTATTCCAAAAAAAACAAAACTATTGATTGAGAGGGTAGGATGGTGTTGTTTTATTTTGGCCAGCAATAGAGAAAAGGCTATACGGAGAGCGTATAGTTATGGCTAACCAGGAGGAAGTGTCATGCATACCATTTGTCCCTAGTAGCAATGAAACAACTCCAGAATGGCTAGTAGGTAATGATACTATGTTATTGTGTAAGGTGTGAGAACTTCCATTGAGTAGAACTATTATAGTTGTCTGACAATTAGAATAAAGGTCATCTCCTCATTGAATAGCACCAAAATCAATATTAATATAGCATTACTCCACCATGAATATTCCAACCCCAAGATCCCCCCCAAAACCCAACAGGGCGTTTGAGGTGAACCATGTTTCCCAAGACCAGATAGAGATATTTTCATACCATAGAGAAGAGTGATAGAAAGAGTCAGATCCTGTCTTTTGAGAACAAGATCCTAACTTTCAAGAGTGAGATCCATATGTTCATGACCAAGATAAATAACTTGGTGCTCAGGACTGAGATAAAGAAGCAGTAGTTGAAGTTCCTGATCAAGATGATTATGTTGTTATAGATCAAGAGCCACCATCTCACTAAGAATTAAATGGAAGCACATAACCAACATAAGCACGAGTAGCATAAGCATGGGTAGTAGAGGCATAGGCAATTTACCCAGCAGCAGCTACCCCACCACCTTGTCCAACATACCCCTTAGATTTTGTTGATCCAGTCAAAGAAGAAGCTTCACCGAGTGCACCTGTTCTAAATCTTGAAGAAACAAAGAGAGAAAAGGAAAATCCTAGTAGAAAAAGGTGATACTAGCAAGCCATAAAGCCAGCTAGTGAACTACCCCCCACCAATATTGATAGCTTGTTCTGACTTTATGCACATTGCCTAGTTTCTCTTAATAAGCATACTTATAACAACCAACAACACTAGAGCAAGCAGAGGCAGTAGTAGGAGAGGCATAGGAAATGGCAAGAGCAAAGGCTTTAGTGACAAAGAAATCACCACAACTAATAGTATCAGATCTAGTAGCCATACTAGTTATGGATCAAGATGTGTATTCAAGCCCATATCCAGGAACAAGGACATAGGCAAGGGCATAGGTAGTAGGAGAAGGAGCAATTCCAAACGTGGAGATAGTTAAAGAAGAGGAAGCAGTTCCTACAGAGGTAAAGGTCTATGAGGCAAAGGAAATAACTTAAAAGCAATCAAAAGTACTATTTATTTCCACCCCAAGCTACTTATTATTTACCTAAAGATGGTTGTTCCAACTTTCTTTTTGTACTAGGTAGTTGTGCCAACTTTTTACACATCCTACCCTATTAATATTAATAATGTCACAAAATGTTTTCCAAAGTCATCACCTCTTTCTCCATCCCTTTCATGTATTGAATAGACAGTTCCTAGGCCAACAACATATCTTCTAGTTATAGAGCCAACACCTTGCCTAGCATCCTTGTTATTTTTAGATCAAGACCCAATAGCATAGATAGTGTATCTTTATTCAGTCAAAGAAGAACCAACATTAATAGAAGCAGCATCTTCTTAGACCAGTAACAAAGCTAGCAACGAGAAGGGTGGGAGTTAATTAAGCACCATATGAACCTATGGCAAAGCCATATTAAGTTATAGTTGATCCACTAACATTTCATCCAGCATCACTTCCTATTGCTTACCTCATGGGCCATTAACCAACACCTGTAGTTGACCTTGAATCATTTGATCCTAGAGAGGGAGAGTCAAAGGGATTGGGGTGAGAATAAATAATGTAAGATAAAAGTTGGAAGCAAGCTGAGGCAAGAGAAACCAAGGTGAGAAAGGTAGGAACAAGACCCACATAAACAAGGGTAAAGGCACCTAAGGCAGTAGAAAAAGAGGTAGGTCGGGGCCAATTTCAGTCACATCCCTTCCAGTTTTAGTGCCTATGGCATACCTTTCAATTGCAAATCCAGATCCTATAACAGAACCTCTAGCAGTAGGGCAATTTCAAAAATAGAGCAAGACCCAGCAGACCGGGCCATTCCTATCAGTGATGTTCCGACATGTTCCATTGTTCCTAGGAGTGAGACCCTTGTCTTTTTGATAAATGCTGCTTCAAAAATAATTTCTATAGTTACTACTTGTTATGTTCCAAAAATAATTTACAGTGTTATGACATCCCTAGTTAAGTTCCAGCATGCATTTCCTATTGTTCTGATATTAGCACTCTCCCGATAGATGGTGCCCTAATATTGTTCCAAGAACTATTATGAAGGCATTAGGACATATTAGAAGTCTAGTTGCCAGTACACCAGATTCTATACGTAATATAGTTCACCCTTGATTGATTGTTGAGAAACATCCGAAATACTTTATTGCCCCAATTATTTGTTTTCTACTGTTAATGGAGCATGAACTATACCTTCCAACAATAGCTGGCCCTACTTGAGTAATGAGGGATAGTTTAACTAGAGATCAAAGAAGTAAGGCTATAACAATAGGAAGTAAGGATGGAAGGAAGGTATATGTGAATGTCACTTGTTTATTACCTCGATGAGGGAGGTGCCTACCTGAGCTTTCATTTTCCCTTTAGCATTTCTTTAGCTCTTGTCGAGTGATAGTTTAGTCAGGGAGGGGGTGTTCAGTTTAGGCCCTTACCGCTCACTCTGTTATTAATCTAGTGACATCAAGCTCCTCAGGTTTAGATGTTCTCTTGCTCCACCTAAGGTGAGGGGATAAATATCATTCATGAACCCCCAACACTATATTTTCCTATTGCCCACACCCCCTCATTGGATTCTTCTCTTTCATGTCCCCTGCTAACATTAGGTCCCTCGGTAGTCCACAAGTTGGCAACTAGAAGTATCATTTGATCATTCGAAAGTCGGGAAGTAATGAGTTAACGGGTAGGCTCTATCCCCTACCTAAGGTGAAGGATGGACCCCATAGAGAATGAGGGAGGGAGGGAGGGAAGGTAGCTCGAGTAACTAATCCAGCCTTCATCCTTGGTGTGAGAAGGTAAACAACCATAAAACATGCTCAAGCTAGATTAGTTGAACCAATGTATATCCTGACTCCCCAGGTAAGGTTGCTCCTCAAAATAGTTGATTAGTTTACTCGATCGGAGGTAAAAAGACATTATAGTGTTCATGAGGAGGGGGAGAAGAAATAAATATTCCATGGGTCAGGCCATTCCTACCTTTTTCTCTGGACTAGCCTAGCTTTCTTTCATTTTGTCCATTGCAAATCTATCACTTTCTACATTTCTTTTTGGTGGAGAGCTACCTACCTTTCTTTTTTTGACTGGTCCTCCCCTTTATTGGCCTAACATTTGGGCCTTCTTCTAAGGCTAGCCTAGAGTTCTCCTCACTCGATAAAGGTTATGGATCCATGTAGGCTAGGATGGGACCTGGAGTTCTCACTCTACTTTCTATCGAAGACAGGGAGTAGACGACAACAATAAAGTCATGTTGTGGAAAGATGGTTCCATTACCATCTTATTCTCTACTAAATAAAAGAAATTTTTGATTACGCCTGCATGGATTATGCATTGTACCCCCACAAATTTTGTACATCCCAAAAGCTGAAAGTGTGCATGCTCTAATAGTGCCTAAACCCATATGAGATAGGAAGAAAGATCAGTGGCTCATATATCTATTCCAAGATGTTGGTGATAGATCGATGAACCACTCAATCTATGGGAGATGGGATCGTAATGGGTCGCTTCTCTATAGACTGAGTTCTAGGAACAAAGATTCTCATCATGAGAGAGCCCTACTATTCTAAGGGAATTATCTGTTTACTAATAGAATGGGATATTTACACCAAGCATAGATATATCAGAGAGAGTTTCCCGATCAATAGTAGGGATAAAGATCTAGTATAACCTTGGATCTCCTCATAGGTGATTACTAGATTTTAAAAGTGAGAAACGGTCTCCATAACATGTGTCCAACACCCATCATCATGTTGCCACATAATTTTATGGAACTGGAGAGAATTCAGGAACATATTTTAATGAGCTGATTAATATACTCTAGTAGGTTAATTAGTAGGATTCATTTTTATGTTTCTTTTCTTGTTTGTAACTATAAACCTCCTGGGGGGATCGTGGGTTTGCAATCCTTGCATTTTTCTTGCTGAGAATGGAGAAAACGTAGATGATATAGATAGATAGATATACTCACTGATGTTGTACATTGATGTTCCCCTTGATAATTCCTTTTCTGAAATGGCAGGCAAAAAGTGGTCACTGACTGTGACAAGGGCAAAAATCAGTGTGCCCTGTCATCGATAAAAACAAGAGTGAGATGGACAAAAAAAGGTAGATTTCATTGATTGTTAGATGGATGATCAATTTCTAGTGAAATGGATGAAAAAGGTAGCTTCCGTTGTTGGGGGCAATTGTGGGAGGGGATATTAATTAGCTTGTTAAAATAGATCTCCATACACTTATTTTAACGAGCTAATTAATAGGAGGGAATAACCAGAGTAGACCAATGAATGAAGGTAACGATTAGATGTACTGAGTTGGCTAGATCGATGTGATAAAATGGCTAATATATATATATATATATACCGCAACAAACTAATGCATTTGGATCTTTCCTAAATAGTGGTCTCAGGTTCCAAGTGCTTGATATAACCTTCACACCGAGAGCACAAGCCATTTAGCCATCAATTAGCCATTCAGTCATCGATTCTTTAAGGCACTAATGGTCCAATCAACTCAATATCAAAACTAGGGAAAACTTATGATGCATCTCTAAGATATGTATTTATTATCTTTAATTATGATGCATCTCACAATGTGCCTTGACAAGGATGGAACAAGAAGGATTCAAACCTACGACTCTGAGATGATACCACTACAACTCATCACAGTGAATTACCTATAATTATCCCTTTGAGTAAATAAGAATCCTCATATCTATGTAGAAGTTAGTTCTCTTGTCACATAAATTCCACCTCCACCCTCCATAGCCCAACTTCATCCTTAGAATAGTAGGGGGATGGATGGATATTGAAATCCATAGTTCCAAGAAAGGAACAAAATGTTGGAATCCAAGAACACTGAGAGGGGGGGGTGAATCAGTGTTCTACTAGTATAATCAATTTTAACCTTATTAATAATGCACTTTAGTAATTGGTAACCATAAACGAATATAATAGAAAATAGAAATGAAACAACCACAAGAGCATACATCATAACACAGATTTATACGTAGAAAACCTCAAAGAGGAAAAACCACAGTGGGATTGGGGACCCACAATATCTATCCACTGGCCAAATGAATAAATATTATAATAGGGGCCTACACATACCGGAAGGCCAATAGACTAGAGCATATTGCTCATCACAAAAGGAGCCTCACTGACTAAAAACACCACATATGGAGTTACAAACAAAATTTTGAACTTTGAGAGTGCATCTAGTATGCTGGATGAGTTCTGGTTAAAGAACAATCTATACCGGTTTACACTGTGTCCTTCCTTATCGGTATCTTGCTTCACTTCCCAAACCTTTAAATCAATATCCAAGACCGATTATAGAATATTACATTCGCATTTGGTTGATCAAGATTGCTCGCACAACATCACATCACTATATCCCATTACACTCTTTTTATTACCAAAATAACCTAACTGGACTGACTTAAATACCCTTCCCAAATACAAACATAAATGCCTTATGTCTTCTTACAATGATATTATAGTTTATTTATATGTTGGCCTAAGCAAAAATAAATTCATTAAAATTCAAGATCAATGCCTTGATCATTGTCATGTAGACCTGCCACATCAATCTCCTATGTTGGCCTCATATACCGGTTCCTAGTTTGTCGGTTTCCCTTTCCTTCTAGTGCCGATTGACTTGAATGTCGATTGCCAAACAATGTATATCAGTGAGTACCAGTTAAGTGACCAACCCAAAATGGTATGTTTTTCCATCAATGACAACACAACTAAGCCATATGAGTGTCAATTGCCAACAATCTCTCCCTTTGGAATTGATGACAACACTCATGTGAAAAATGGATAGTTGAAGTGTTGTTTCGGTTCCCTGCCAAAAACTCCAAAAGTAATCTCAAAAAATATTGGAAGACTGCTCCCCCTAAGCTATACATTACTTCTCATGTCCCAATCATTTTTTACATCAACCTCTTCCCCTTTGACAACAATGCCAAAGACTGAGGAAAAAGAGAGTAAGAAATGAAATTCTATACAAACCAAAATGTGATTACTAGATCTAGATATACTTGAAAATGTCTGGGTAAGAAGTCTTTAAAAATCCTAAGTATGCATACCAACCTTTCTTCAATGTGCTCAAAATGGATACAAAACCATTAAGACTATATGCATGAAGCTCTTCTTCATATAGGTCTACCAGAGTAGGTTTATTCATTAGCTCTATGCTTTCCCTCTTGTGAAGTAACATAGTGTTCAATGAGGGACTCACCAAACCTCTTAATTCCCTTACACACTAGATTAGTCTATCCATGTCCTTCTCTAATGCAAAAATCTTAGACTCTTTAATCAAAATCTGACCATCAATGACCTACTAGTCAGTGTCTGAGTACCATCAAAACTATTAGCCAAATGTTCTAATTGGGCCTTTGTCCTTTAATTTCACCTCAAGGTCCACTGGTAATTTTTCAGTGTTAGTACAATACCTATATATATTGCTACACTCATTTAAAACCACATCAATCTTTGATATCTCATCTATCAGCTTAGCCTTGTCAGATGAAATCATGTTGTCACAAGTCACCTTCTGGGCTGCATTATACCACTCAATCACTTGCCAGTTTGATTCCTATTGAAGAGTTTTAAACTCTTTGGAAGCATGCTCAGTCAAACCCTTTCAGTTTGTCGGATGGACTTCTAGTCTGATCTACCTTATATTCTAGTGCAAGCTACTGCAAAACCAGAATGGCCTGCTCAATAACCTGCTTATCTTCAGTCCCTTCCTTAACTTCTAATTTGCAACATACATCAATTCAAAACTACTCAGCTCCTCAATATTATTCTATGCAAAATCAACTTGACCGGATGAGTCAAGTGCCAACAATGAGTGACTATTTAAAATCTTCCATGAAGATTAAACTTCATGACTTGCACCGGTGGGTTCGCCACTTGGTGCAGTAACATTTTCAATCTTAACCTCTTCAGTATGTACATTTAGTGTCGAAGGTTCAATATCCCTAACCTCCTTATTTTTTCTTTCCATATCAATAACCTCTATATCTGGAATGACCTATTCCTATGTATCCAACTTATCCTTTACAGTTTCAGTGTTATCTACCAGTGTCTCTATATTAGGTAAAAGTGGTTCTACCAAAGGAATATCCTCTAATATTTTATGATCCAGAACCGATGTATCCATTCCCAATTTACCTTTCCCCTTATCATCTACTAGGATGTATGGAGTGTTAAGACTTTTGAGAGACTTTTGTTGATGCAAATAATCTTGGTTTATCTACAAAGAATTTTACCCAAGCCTCATGCATCACCTTAACTATCTCATTCACTCTACCTACCATGAGACTCACATGCCAATGTTTGCTTTGGACAATTGATTTATTTGCAAACTCTAAACATTGTTGCATCTCTTCATCAGTTATAGCACCACAAACAGTTAACAATTCATGTACCTTTATGTGTTTGTCCTCTTCAACTGTAGATAATCTTCTAGTGTCTAGCTTTTTATAAAAATCTCCTAGTATCTATTTTTCAATCTCTAGAAGACCTTTCTTGTATATGTCTAAGTACAACAAAACTGATTCCTCTATGTACATTATAATGTTGTATATTACTCAACATTCCATCTTTAGTGATTTGATCAATACTCTTACCAGATTCAAGAGCAATATCTACATCTGATGTCTTCTTCTTATTGGGAGTAGAAGTAGAATCCTTAACCGGTTTCCTCTTCTCTATGGGCTTCCTCTCCTTCAAAATTTTCTTTGGTGCTACCAGAGGGGTAACCTTCACTTTCTACTTCTTTACTTCCTCAGCCTTCTTCCTTGGTATCCTAATGAAATTTTTGGATATCTGTGAGGGAACAACATTAGTATCAGAACCGGATGTAATAGGGGAAATATAAGTCTCAAGTTTCTTCCTCTTTTCTACACCCTTGCCAGTTACAGTTGTCGGTGAAGCCTGCATTTCTGCGGGAGATGACCCGTCATCTAGTCCTATGATCTATTTTATCTTAGAGGACATCTTCTGCACAATTTCCCCACCCTTCTTGATCTTCCCTTCCCTTTTCTTTTTACTAAATCCAATTTCAACTTCAGTTTCTTTTTGCTTTGCAATCCCAAAAGCTTTCTTTGCTTCATCAACTGGGTTATCAATAAGAGTCTTGGCATACAAGTCCAAGATCTTAGCATCTACCTCATAGTGCATTTCTGTTATCCAAATCTTCCTTAGTTGCACTGCCTCCATCAATGTTTCATCCTTCTTTACCATAAAACAAATTTCAGTTGAGTATTTGTCAACTATATGCTTTGGAACCCTTTCTCTCTTCTTCATTGCCTTCTAGAATGATTTGAAATAACCCCAGAGAATGGAGTCCCTATCCTATCCCATATTCCTTATAGGATCTTTGATTTATTTTTCTACCAGTATATCAAATACCCATTGGGTCTTACCAGTTCTAGGTAACTCATTCAGAAAGAAAATCATTAAACAGACAACAAGGTTGCCATACCGAAAAATACCCTTCTTCTCACCCATAATCTTTCCTAGGTTATGTATCATTTCATCACACATCCATTGACATAGATCTAGCTTTTCATTCTCCTTAATCATTTTGTGAGCATAGTAAATGCATAAACTAGAAACAAAGTTCAACCTATTTGATTGGGTTACCTTTTAACCGATGATCATGCTTGCAAATTGAACTGCTTTGTCTCTAATAGTGCTAATTCTCATTGACCGGTTGTCAGATGTTGCACCAGTTAACTTATCCACCTCATTGTTAGATATCTTCTTCCTTCCAGGGGTTAGACTGGTCTGGGGTAAACCGATGATCACACAAATAGCCTCCTTGGTGGTCTTGTGGGGCCGGTCTAGCCATATGAATTCGCCATGGACTCGTCTTTGTGCATACCAGATCAATTCATCTTCAAATTATGGCATCTCCAAAATGTTGGTAAAACCTTGATCCTAGAATTTGAAATTCTTGTTTCATCAACCCATCCAGGTTTAGCAAAGTGCCAATATACATGTTCTTGATTTCAACAGAACCCAAATCCTCCAAAGTGCAGTGAATGTATGCATGAGCATCTTCGACATACAAAACTCCTTCAGGAACCCTCGAAAATGCACCAACTGAATCATTAACCTTCACAATATGAGGACATTGCTTGAAAACAAGGCATGGATGGTCCTTTATGTCGACAACAACAAGGGTAGCCACACCTACCAGAGTGAAAGATGACCTAGAAGACATTGCAAACAAAAGATAGCTCGAAAAATCGATAAAATACCTCACAACCTTCGTTGGTGAAAGATTTTGAAAATCCATTGTGAATGCACTGGAATTCACTTGAAATGATTTTGATACCTTGAATCACCTTGAACTCACTCTCTTTTTCTCTAAATGCAATGTGATCGAAAATGAACCAATATTTCTCTTTTATTTTGCGAAAAACCTAATTTCTCATTATCATTAATGCATGTCAACATATCATACCGGATTCAAAATCTATTATCTTAGCATCGTTGAATCTCCAAACTGTCTTTTCCAAGATCTGAAATAGGCTTTCAGACCTCTACCGGGGGTAATGCAAGATTCATCATTAATTTTCCTCCCTCTAAGGCTAATGCCTTAGTTACTTGATAAGTTTCTTGCCGATGCAGGAACATTTTGCTCTGTCGGTTGATTAATCGGGTTGATTCTCTGTCGGTTGATTAACCAGGTTGATTCTCTATTGATTAATCTTCAGATTTCCTAACCCATTTCCTCTCATGCTCCTTCCAGATGTCTTCAACCTTTTGTTTTCCTTTCTCATCATTTCCTACCGGATTGTTCTTGCTTTTGTAATATATGGCAATATGTCCTATTTTGTTGCATGCATAGAAAGTGATTATTTTTCTGAATTGCCTTGTTGATTCCTTGACCATTCTTTGACCTACATTAATTAGCCATATGTCCAAACTTTCCACATGCAGGACATCTGATATTCATTCTACAATCTTCTATCCTATGACCATCCTTATTACATTTTGAACATTGACCGGGAACAACATTATTATTCAGATTTGCTCTATTTTTGCATTGACTTTCTCTATGACCAAACATATTACAAACAAAGCATCTACCATTAAATTTATGTGTGTTTGGTTTCCTTACCAATGATTTTTGATTCCAATTGTCAGGTGGATTCTCCTAATTTGTAGTACCAGAGCTTTCTCCATGCTCAAATCCAAGACCTCTAGTGTCTCCAATGTCTCTTTGATCCTTCAATAATTCATCAAGCCTTGCAGAACTGACCTTGAATTTTTCTTTGTATTCATTTGCAGCATCCAGATCACTTCTTAGGATTTACATCATCCTTTTCGATTCTTGTTCATTGTTTTATGATTGCACCAACTCAGTTCTCAACACATCATTCTCATGCGCCAACCTTATGCATTCCCTAGATCTGTCTTTCAAAGATCTACCAAGATTTTCTTCATTCTTCTTCCGGCCTTAAATCTATTTGGACATCCTCATAATCATGGCTTGCATTTCATTCTTCATCACACCATTCTCCTAACTCAGCTTCTAACATTGTTCCTTAAGAGCATCCTTCTCTTCATCATCCAAATTTTTCAAAAGATCTTTCCTTTTAGCTTGAACAGATGACAACCTCTCTTGCAGGGTAAGACTGAATTCCTTTGTAGAGTTCAATTCATCTTGCAAATTCAAGTTCTTCATCCTTTCAGCATCATATTCCTCAAGTGCTACATCAAGTTGTTTCTATAGACTCATCTCCATGGATTCCAGATTCAATATCTTCCTTAAGTTGTTAGACTTACTCCAAGGCACCGGGCTCTGATACCAATTGTTGGAATCCAAGAACACTGAGAGGGGGGGGTGAATCAGTGTTCTATTGGTATAATTAATTTTAACCTTATTAACAATATAGTTCAGTAACCGGTAACCATAAAAGAATATAACAACAAATAGAAATGAAACAACCAAGAGAGAATACACCATAACACAAAAATTTATACGTGGAAAACCTCAAAGAGGAAAAACCATGGTGGGATTGGGGACCCACAATATCTATCCACTAGCCAAATGAATAAATATTACAATAGGGGCTTGCACATGCAGGAAGGCCAACAATCTAGATCACACTACTCATCACAAAAGGAGCCTCACTGACTACAAACACCACATATGGAGTTACAAACAAAATTCTGAACTTTGAGAATGCCTCTGCTATGTTGGAGGAGTTTTGGTTAAAGAATAGTTTGTACCGGTTTACCTTGTGTCCTTCCTTACCAGTATCTTGCTTTGCTTCCAAACCTTTAAACTAATATCCAAGACCAACTAAAAAATATTACATTCACATTCTGTCGATCAACATTTCTCGCACAACATCACATCACTATATCCCATTACTGTCTTTTTATTACCAAAATAACCTAACCGGTCTAACTTAAATACCCTTCTTAAATACAAACATAAATGCCTTATGTCGGCTTACAATGATATTACAATTTTTTTACATGTCATCCTAAGCAAAAATAAATTCATTAAACTTCAAGACCGATGCCTTGATCATTGTCATGTGGACCTATCAGATCAATCTCTTGTGTCGGCCTCATATACCGGTTCCTAGTTTGTCGGTTTCCCTTTCTTGTCGGTGTCAGTTTCAAAACAATATATACCAGTGAGTACCGGTTAAGTGACCAACCCAAAATGGTGTGTGTTTCCATCAATGACAACACAACTAAGCAGGATAAGTGTCAATTGCCAACACAAAACCCCATAGTTTCTATAGGGTTCTGGCCAACCCGGGGGCCTATAATTTTGAGAGGGTCTCGAATTCTGATCTACTATGGGGTCATGCTTTTTGATACATGGGAGGACTTTAGTCCAATAATGGGCCTAACCCCACTATAGAGGATGGGATAATGCCCATGATTAGACTAATGTCATGAGGGAATCTTCATGCTATAGTTCTAGAGGTGGTTACACTTCCCAAAATAGCTTGGTGCCAAACACCTTGTGAATGAGTTTTCTCCTAAATGTTCTATGCTTCGGGTTTTCTCGAGATTCCGAACACTCAACATCCATCCATATTTTAATTCGTACTTAGACCACTATCTTTAGATGAAGGGATTGTTGGCAGTTGATCCAATTGAGTCCCTAGGGCTAGACTCACTCGAAGAAGGGTTTGTCAATAGGGTCTTGATCATAATCATGTTGTACTCCCTTTCCGAGAGTTCTTTTCACCTTTCCCTCATGGTACTTGCATGCTATCGATCATTGAGGAATACTTGGGCTTAGAGGGTGGTCCCTCTGATTCAAACACTCTGCATTTTACTTGACTAGGAAGAATCAAACGTGACTAGATAGTAGGGTCGATAGGGCTCCCAGGGGCCCGGGGTGCCCTATCCAAACTATCCCCTCTCCTCCTCCCACCCATCCCGGAGGTGGGGAACCAATCTATAGGGCTATCACCTTCTTTGGCCAGATCTTCCAACCTTTTCACAGTTCCCCTCGGTTCTTCCATCATCCATCTTGCAGGTGAATGAATTGCATAGAGAAGAAGTGCCCCTAACAACGCCCCTACCTCTACATATTATCCTTGATAGGGAGGCTATAGTTTTGCTCTTGGATTATATAGCTATAATCCCCCCCCACCTTGCAGGGCCATCTATTCCCTATGAACCAAAGGTATGATGCCCCATTGATTGTTGGGGGGAAGGGCTCTGTTGATGGATATTTGCCCAATCTTCTTTCACTCACCGCTATTAATGGGGTCTTGGTTGATTTCCTTTTCTCTAGCTACTTAGATGCTTCAATTCACTAAGTCACTTTGTACCCACCCCCCACTATAGAGGTAGGGAGTGGGACACGGTTTCCCAATCGGATATCCATGAATCATAGACTATATCTCCCCATGGCCTTTCGCCTTTGGAATCTTCCTTCCCTCCCAATCTCCAGACATCCATTTGATGCATTCTGATACAATAGGCATTGAACCAACTGAACCCACACCCCTACAATTCATTTACCTCCACTAGAATCTCTCCTCCCACCCCTATCAATCCTGCTAGAGTGACACACTTGATTCTATACATAACATTTCCACAGTTCATCCACCCACCCCTATGATTTTTTCTCGCCTGCCATGCGAGCAACGTGCTAGAGTGACGCATGTTACGCATAGAATTTGGAATCGACTAGAAATGTAGGGTGGGAAGCAATAGTTTCATTAATCAACCTAGTAGAATAAGGAAACTAGAGTTCCTTATTAATCAGTCAATTAATGTACATCCACTAGAATAAGCTATAATAAAGAGAAGGGTGGGAGTAGCCTAAGCCTTTCAGTCAAGATTCTATATGTAACATGCCCACCCCAACTACCAACTACCTCCCCCCACCCACCACTATTGAGAACTTAGGAGCTAATAGCCCTACTATTTTAAAGGCCCCTATCATAAAATGTCAAGGGGCTATGGGTTGATTCTAGAAACTATTCTAGCAGGTTTATTAATGCTTACTATTCTATGGGCAGTCAAGCCCTACAATTTAATGGGACCCCAACCCCCACCCAATTCGGTTGGGGGCATAACCGGGCGAGCCCGACTATTCTCAATGGGTAGATTAGTTGGTTATTGTTAGCAAGGTGATTCCTTTAGAATAGTAGGGAAGCCCCTATGCACGCTAGAATAAGGTGGGAGTTCTAGTTCCTATAGAAATAAAGGTAGTTTGCTACCCTACAGGTTCATCGCGATCAAGATGTTGTTCCAGTTTATTAGTCATGCCTAGCATATTTTCCCGTTCCATATCCGATTGGAGCCCCTACAATTCTATGGGGTGAATAGAAGATTCAGGTGTAGATACTTATGTTTAACCCAACTAACCTTGATGAAGTTAGCATGCAAGCTATTCATCTTGAGACTGTTGGCATATGTACACTCCAATGAGACATTGTGTGTGATTGAAGGTTTTGTCATTGATGGCAACCTTACAATCCTATGGCACTGGCAAGACATCATACCGGCAAAACATTACACAAGAAAGATAGTGCACTGGCATCAACAAGATCACTCTACACCGACACCAACACCGGCACAGAAGAAAAGATATATACCGGCACAGAGGCCGACAGGATTTTTGATATGTAATATTTTGATTATTATTGTAAGCCGACTTGGCAAATTGTAAAATGACTCTTGTATATAAAAGAGATCATTGTAGACATTTTTTAGAGTAAGGAAGCGAGCATAAAGAAAATTATTAAGCAGACCTAATGTACGAATTATAGGTCAAGGGTATATGTAAAGAACAGAGTTAGAACTAGTACTGAATCTGGCATTGGAGATGCTATTGTAAAGCAGTATAAGTCTTTGGATTAGTATAATCCTCATTGTAAGTTAGTGTGACTCCTCATTGAGCAGTGAGCTCTAGGCAGTTGGCCTTCCTACATGTGCAGGCCCCTATTGTAAGTAATATTCTCTTATTGGCCAGTAAGTGAATATTGTGGGTCACAAATCCCACTGAGGTTTTTCCCACACCGGGTTTCCTTGTTAAACATCTTGTGTTATGGTGTTCTTTTCATGTGGATGTTTCTGATTCTGTTTATTACATTAATTCTTGCATACTGGTATACTGCTATTTTATGTTCTGCATGTTTTAATTTAAGAAATACCACTCACCAGTTAGATACTGATTCACCCCCCCCTTTCAGTATCTATGGGAACCCTAACAAAGACAAGCTCAAGAAATAGCCATGAGAGTCTCTTAATGGAATCTATTAAGCACAAAGGGAGAAAGAAAGGGAAGGAGGAAATGCAGCAAACAATTTTTATGAAAAAAGAAGAAGAGAAGCCTTATTGATCACACTGCAAAAAGAAAGGGCATGAATATGCAAAGTGTTGGAAATTGCATCCTAATCAGAAGCCAAAATGGTTCAAGGATCGAAAGGGTAAGCAAAAGACCACAGCAATCGTGCAAGATCTTGGATCAAATTCTGATGATGAAACCAAGATAATAGTTGTGGGTATAAAATGTATCTTTCATTTTGCTAGTACTAATTCCCATGGTTCTTCTGTAAAGTGTAATGAGGTCCCTATTGAAAGTAAAAGGAATGATTTATTTCACATGAGGGATATTGCAAAATAAAGTAAAATTGATACACTCATAGATAGTGGATCACATGTGAACTTAATCTCTAAACAAGTTGTTAAGAAGTTAGGATTAAAAACAACCCTTCATCCTAGACCATATCCTTTGGGTTGGGTTCATGTTAATTCTCGGTTACATGTATTAAAATAATGTAAACTTTGATTTTCAATCACATCTAAGTTTGTAGATGAGGTAGAGTTAGATGTAATTTCGCTTGACATCTATGAGATGGTTCTAGACCTAGTCCTCATTTGTATGACATAAAGGCCATTTTCTATAGAGAACATAATAGGTATCATTTGTTTAAAGATGGAATTGAAATCATTGTTAAAGCTCATCACACGAAGAATGATAGATCTATTGTAAACATAGGGCATTTGAAGATGATTGTAAATGCAAGCAATGCTTTAACCCTCATGTCTATAACAACTAGTGATATTAAGCATGAAGATTCTAATCATGATAAGATGTCACATAAAGCACAGTGTGAGGATCAGTTGCAAGCACATTTAAGCCTTCAGCCTAAGGTGGTAAAAGAGGGTTTGAATGATTCATTTCTTAATGATGTTCATGTTAAGAGATTCAAAACATTGATACATTTTCCTTCGCATCAGTATATTTAGTATCGTTGTTTGTTATTCTACTAGTTAGTTCTATGTGGCTGGTGGATATGACGATGAATATTGATGAGTCTACAATTAATTGTATTAGCAATGATATATCAATTTTCATCTTGTTTGTGATGGGTCAGATGATCAGAATTCCAATAGCGTGGACAGATGATACTCGACAAGTGAGACAACAATGCCCTCACTTAAATTCTATGTAAAAATAGACCTTTTGGTGGTCCAAAAGCTTCTCAATTAGGAGGAATGATTTAGGAGAATCCATAAGATGTGGCACCATTCCATCTCTCCTCCGATTCATGGCATGTTCATTCAAAAAATTGGTTGGGGTGATTCAAACCCGCAACCACTCACTTCCTATTCTCAAGTGCTACCACCAGGCAAAGTGTCTTTTTTTGCATTATAAGTGAGGCACGTGTGTTTTGTTGATTACAAACATTGGGAGATTATATAAAAGGGGTTAAGTGGTTTGAACCCTCGACCTCCCAACTCCAAGAACTACATGTGACTAGTGAGCCACATACTTAATTTAGAATTTGGTTTGAACAAACTTTATTTTGTTTGAGAAACAAAGACAATCCATGGAGATAGGAGCTTGACCCCCCCCAGTTTGCATAAAATTAAAACAATGAAAACTATTATAGATAAGCCTGATTTGTTAAAAGATTTCCCTTTGTTTTAAAAATTACAAGGGGCTCAACTTAGGTGATATTGGGAAATAATTTTGTTAACCCCAAATTAGCATGTAAAATTATATTTAAGGGGGAGTTTTTGGCTTTTAAGGCAATCAATTACTCTTGGGATGAAAATAGTCATATTGGAGAATAGGAGTCTTGATGATTTTTGTGAGCACAAAGACATTTGTCAATTTGTAATACTATTAAGTATAATTGGGTTAAGAGGCAATTGAAGCCTAACCCAATAAGGAGAGTATGCGAGTGTCTTTAGGTGCAAGAGGAGATTGTGGGAGAACTTTTGTTGCAGGTCTGAAGCTTGTATGATGTAAAAAGGCATTTTAAGGTTGGCATCCTTAATAAAGTGGTCTTACATCGAGAAGCAGACTCAGAGACGTAGCTCATGTTGAGAAAACTCTATTATCAAGTTCATGATCTCTCTTCTTATCTTCTGTCTTATAATTCTCTCTTACTCTTTTTAGTTTTAATTCCTTACTTCTGATATTAAGTTGCGTAAATAGAAAAAGTGAACTTAGCTTCTGTAATTTCAACGGATAAAAAAAACATAACCACACAATTTTGTTTGTGATCGGAATAAATCTATAATTTCAATTAAATGCTAGTTAAATTTGTAAACCTTTAATTACAAATCAGCCATTCATAGCCATGACTACGATTTACATCACCTTAATCCACCAAAAGAAGTTTCCCCTATCCCAAGTTTTAAAAAATTTAGTAGTATTGGCAAAAGATTTGAAGACTTGCTTCTAATCACTTGGAGGAAGGTTTGCTAATATTATTGTCACTCCTCCTTCAAATGTATTAGATAATTTCAAAACCAAAATGAGACTATGGGAAAACCCAGATTGAATAGTCAAAGACTCAAACATATCACTGGATGGCCAGGTAAATCACTTAAAGAATTGCAATCAATAATTTTATGTGCATTGTGTACACAGGCATAGCTATAGATAAGATATGCTATGATTGGCACCCACCTTATTAGTTCCTGCCTGTAGGAAACTATAGTGGAGGCAATGATGCTTAAATTGTTATTAATCCATCTACATTCAACCAATCAAAGTGTCAAAATTCTTTGCATAAATTTATTTCTGAATATTTGTTAGGTACAAGTTGCATATATTTTATGCAAAATATTGATTCAAAGTATTTTGGTAGTGTTTCATTGGCATAGCAGATGGTTGCTAGAAGGGTTCGCAGATACCAACGGGAGAGAACGCACATAAAACTATGTCTGTGTCAGTGCGTTGCAAGTCATTAGTATGGCTGGCAACAATGGAATAATGGGGATTTTCAAGAACAAGATGGCATCCGTTCACCTAGCCACATGTCTTGTGTGTGCTTCCATATTTTGGATACTTGTCTTGATGTGGTGAACATTGAAGAAATAGCGAGAAGCAATGTGAACTATTTGAGCGTGGCTATTTGTATTTCTAGGCCTGTAAAGGCGCATGCGTCCCTGTTTCCATTATCGAAGAAAAAAGATAGGTCAGTAGTGAAAGAGGAGCTACTTCAAGCAATTGCACCCTTAGACAGAGGAGCTAACGCTACTCTTGATGATTAGTATCAAGTTGAAAAGGTTACTTCTTAAACGATGATTCTTCGTTATATGTTGGATATTGTTGAATTAATATTTCTTAACCATTGCAGAGTATTTGAGTTTTTGGTTTTTAATCTGGAAATAGACATCTTAGAGTGCACTGACATGCTAATTTAATTAACACTGCGATTGACAAATCAATATGGGAGCCTGTGGATGATGGAAAGGGCCTATTTTACGGAGGATGGGATAACCTCATGACAGGGACACCCTTCCCAGCATTTGTTTTATACTTTTAGTTTTGTAAATTTGTTATGAATTTTGTTTTGTGATGTTGTAGAGGGCTGTTTTTTTTGTTTTAGGCAAGGGGTGGGAGAGTATGGCGGCTGCTTCCTTTTGGGGTTGTCTGATCCTATAGTCTACTCATAACTTGGTGGCTGCTTTCTATAGTTCCTAATGAAGCCTCAGAGAGTGAGGGTAAGAAAAGACCTCAATAAGCCAATCTATCAAAATTGCTAGCATTTTCTCATTTAGGTCTGATTGGAGAGGCATGTAATCTGGAGGAATGTAGCTAATGATCTGTTATGAATTTTAAACTTTTAAACTATTAGTAAGTACTTGCAACCAGATACCAATTTGGAATATTAGAAAGTAACACTTTCTACCAACAAAACCACAAGAGAACGCACGTCTCTTTAGATGTTGCTCTGTTAGAACATATAGCACAGGTCCGTGTATTATAGTGGTGTAGGTTTTATAATACTTTTACCATGTTGAGTTTCATGTAAATTGTATGTGTGAGCAAAGAATGTACACAACTTTCTGTACCGGTTAGGATTGTTAACAAACAAAAATAGTTTACATGCCCTGTCTATGCTTCTCTGTATTTCATACATCCCTGTTAGTATAATTGCAAAATTATTACATGTATTTTGTTCAAGGAATTATTTTGTACAGTTAGTTGTGAAAAATTCTAGTAATAGTAGAGAAAAGTATTTTGTTAAAGTATTTAGCACAATTACTTGTAGCAAACCCTAATAAAGGCTTTCAATGTTCTAACTTATTCTGCTCATGTGGCTACATCAAAACTTTAATTGTCATTCTCTTCTACTTTATGCACTTCTTAATAATTTATAAACTATAATTGATTTTTTTTAGCTTTTAATTTAAATATATCCATGTATTTGCAATAGACCCTGACAACCCTAATAAAATTTTGCTAGTTTGTTGAGGTATTCACTACAGTTTTCTGCAATAAACCCTTATTAAACACCAGTAATTTTCTATTCTTTGTTTGCATCTGCAAGAGAAGTTTTAATTCTGACATAAATTTTGATATACAATTACTAAAGTGAACTGAGAATTTCCCTAAACACTAAGAAATGAAAAAATAGTTAAAGCTAGCAGTGTTCATTGGAAACACAATACATCATAATATCATATGTTGTTGTTATGAACCAGGGCAGCATCTATCTGACTGAGAACCTTACTCCAAGTGAAACAATGAGTACCTCCATGATAAGGGATAATGGGAGTTCATCATTAAAGCCATCTCCACTATGGGAAAGATGATACAATCCTTTCCAACTCCTCCAATCAGCTAATGTCCCCAAAAGACAACCTGGAACCTTTGTGGTTTCATCATACCATGTACCAAGGCTTAGCTAAAACTTATCATGACCATTGATCATGCACACTTCAAATCCTGAAAAGTGAGCAGCTCCACACTCCGATAATGTATCATGAGGTAGAAGTGTATCAATAGCTTCTCCAAGAATGTCCACACGCTTAAACCAAGGTGAATCACCAATGCCCTCATCCATGTACACTCCTTCATAGGCTGGTCCAGAAAATGTAAGGTCTACCATGAAATCCTCTAGGAGAGATAACTCTTCAAATTCTCCATGAATGAACAAAGGTCCAACCACCAATTTGCTTATGTTGTCCTCACACAAAATTTGAGTGCCCATATTGGGAGACTCCTTGATACCATCACCTCATGTGAAGTGGCTGCCATCTCATGATTATGCAAAAAGGTGAGGGACTGTTGTTGCCAAGCAAAAAATGAGAATGACATTCATACCTTTCCATAATATCCTCAAGATCCTCAAACACTCCTTCCTTCTTTGTTGAAGGTCTTCATTAAGTGTTGCTCCAAGAGATGTCTCTAACTGAAAATCACATGCTTCAAGATTGAGTCAAATCTCCATCCTCTTTGCTGTCATGTTCGTAGGTGTGCTATTTATTTTTGTTGTCCCAAAGTTTGTATCACACCAAAAACCATCCTCCTCAAGGTTGCCAACTGTCCTCATTGAAATTCTGCTGTCAACAACCGGAAAATCAGAATTTTTTGAGATTAGGGCAGCATCATGTCCAATCAAGAAATCACCCTCTTCTCAATGAGATGCCAAAACACAAGGAGATCTCTTCCATTCTGAATCAAGGATAATTTCTTCCCCAATAGCACCACTATCATCCTTTTATGGCCCACAAGGAGTATAAACAATCTTTTCTCCTTTGATCATAGTTTGAGCCTTCATTGCAACTTCTTCACTAGGAGGTTGCTCCTCAACAAAGGCAAGTCCAAAAGAAGCATGCAACTGAAAATTACATGTACCTCCTTCATGGTTGCAAACTAAATCCTCTTCTCTATGAAGATCCTCCCTTTCTTAATTTCTACCATTCTTGCATTATTTTCCTTATTTGTCTTAAACTGAAATGCAATGTTTGACCCATTTGTTGTTGTTAGCAATTGATTTGCAATGCCACAAAACAAAGAAACTCCATTAACAATGAATCTCCTTTAACTTTGGTGTGCTCCAACGAAATGGTTTTCTGTTCATAAGCTTTTAAATGTGGAGTCTCAAGCTTTTCTGATTTCTACAAACATTATACCACACAGACTCGGGATCATCCTTCCATTGCTTTGGTAGCACTCTTCTTCCATTGCTGTCCAAACATTTTACCTTGCACTGCTCAATATTATTTAGAGTATATGTTGCAAAAACATTTTCTAAACCTTGTCTAAGATCATGAATTTCTTTAAGGGTAAGAACATTCCATATTTTTCAGTACTTGAGATATCTGCACTCCTTGTCCGACATCTACTAAATGTAATTCCAAGGTCACATATTCACTCAACAGGACCAACATGTTTCCTATCATTAACCAATCTCCATAATGTGTTGATTATTTGCTTCTGCACGTATAAATCCTTTAGCCTGGTAAATAATTTTTTAAACTCATTACTGTATGCAATCTTACAAACTGTGTTGTTGAGCAAGATGGAATCCTTATTTTATAGATCATTAAGCTGGTCCACCATCCACCGCATTTCTTATTACTTTCACCATTTTGTTGTCTACATTTTGATCTAAAAAGTACTTCCTCTCAATTGCATTCTTTGGTAACTCCTTTCACATGGAGTCATTTTAACAAGCCTGGAACCAGTTCCAATAGTCCCCAAACAAAATCGTTCATGCATTAAAACAGTATATGCATGACTCCAATCTGAAAGGCAACCAATTTTGTTGGTTCTAACAATGGACATGATAATGTCCTTTTCTCCATCAAAACCATATGATGAGCCCTCTTTTGATGTTGCAAGAGTTGAGGGCCCAAAATCATTCTTTTGAATACTCTTTATCCATGATAAATGATCTCCTGGATCCCAAACTTAAATACATTAGCAGTTTTGGACAACAAAATGTATACACCCTTCCATATTGAATATATGCTTTTCATGATAGTAAAACTGACATAGATCTCTGCTATTAGTTTCATAACTTGAACATAAGTGATGAGAGTTCTTACTTCCTTTAGAATTAGATGCTTTTGGGATATTCAGTCTAACACAATCATTACTGTGACTCCTAATCTTAATAGTAGGATCAACTAAGGCATCATCCTTAGGGTTGCTGACGATTTGCAGGGGTCTACTCGCTTTTCAACAGGAGAGAACACACCAAAAACTAGGTCTTTGGTAGTGTGTTGCAGATATAGGATTATTATTCCCAATGCAAGATGACATTCCTTCAATAAGCCACATGCCTTAACTATGCTTCCACAATTTGCATACCCATCCAGACGTGGCAAGGGGCTATGCTTTCTCAGTAAAGTGTAAAGTGCTTCCTTCAATCGATCCTCTCTACACAATTCCAGTCAATTCAGATGGGTTGTGGATGATATTGTCTACTTATAATGTGTGTTGTTATTCATTATACTTTTGCCACACTCACTGATTTCGTCCTCAAATGTGGTACCATAGCCATTTATTTGTCTCTTGTGAAATGTGACTCATGTACATGGCTTGCCAAATTCATTTAGCATGGCTTCCACATAGCCATCCACTCTATCCTCTCCTCCCATTTCTCAACTGATTGACCAGATTATCACTACTAAATAGGACGAGCCAAACTTTGATCTTGATTAATTAATTGTTGATATTGACAAGTTTTTTTTGGCCCTTTGCAAAGTTAATCAGGTATAAAAGCCATCCTTTATCCATTTTTTAATTAAAAACTCCTTGCTATTTTGTTTTTTTGAATAGAGAAAATACCATTTATTGACAATCTTCCTTTGTTTCCAGTGTAAAAGTTTGAAATGCGAGAAATCAACAATAGATTGGATGCCCTTTGTGTTGGACGGTGCTAAAATCTCAAAAAGCGTCCCAGAAAATGTTAACATACTTGCCATAGAGGTGATTATTTTGAATAACCCTTCTGTATATGCTATATATGATATCAGTTTTGTTTGGCCTATTTTTTTCTGGCCACAACTCTTTCTAAATAGATAATTGTACTAAGTGTTCACAGTTGTATTTTAGTTTTTATATATCCGTAATTATTTTCCTAGAACTTTTGGGAACACTAGATTAAAAAAAGGAATTTAAAGGTTAATTAGAATTTATTTCATATCTGTTTTCCCCTACTTTTTTGTTATAAATATTTTTAGCTTTTATCTATTAGGCCAACCAAGGAAATAAAGCCAAGATGACAGTAGTTGCAGATAGATATTGAATATCCATCCAGCCTTTTGGGCGATTGAATATCCATACAAGTTTCACTATATAGGCTAAAACAATGAGTGTCAAAGACGATGTCTGCATACATTCCTCCCAATCAAATGATTTAAGTCAACAATCTCAATGAGAAGGTTAAAAAAGAAGGTATTTCTTTTCTTATGTAAATTCTAGTGTTATTTGTTTCGCTTTGTCTATTTGTCAAGGCATAGCTTGAAGAAGGAGAAAAAATAAATTATTTTTTCAGACATTATAAACCCTAGCTTGGTGTCTTATTGCTACATTCTTCTCATTGCAGTGAGATTTTTTAATTTCAATCAGATATCGGTCAACCATATATTAAACTGGCTGAGTTACCTTAGAATTCCACAAGCTTTACCAAATGTTTTCATTTTCTTTTTTGATATATTTTATTATTATAAAAAAAATCCAGTGGAAGTGATAGCTTATTACCAAAGTTAATAACGCTTTCCCCCAAAGATTTTACTCTCAATGTGTTTTTCTGCTTACATTTTCATTTTAAAATTAGAAACAATGACATAGAATCATTGGGAAAGATGTTGATTGGCAAAGTTTATACCTAAATTTATATGGGTTTCAGCACATCAACAATTATTTTTTCTGATCTTTGTGAACCTGCAGCCAAAATGGGGTAGTTATAGCCGATGACAATGTCGCAGCACCTAGCCATTTGGAAGTTGAAACTTAAGGATATCAATCACTTAGCAAACAAGCCAAGGAGACAGCATAAGAAAGTTGCATACAAATTTGCTTTCCTCAGTCATCCTAGCCAAGGAGACAACATAAGAAAGTTGCATACAAATTTGCTTTCCTCAGTCATGCTGGATTCATCAATTGACAAGGAGCGTCCTTCAATTAGAAATCCATCTGCAGGGACGTGAAAGCAAATGATAAATGTGTAAGAAAATAGTAATCAAAGTCCTAAAATGTAGTGTTAGATTTGATTTATGCCTTTAAGTGGGCACCAATTTTTGTGATCTTCTAGTTCCTACGTTGTTTTTAACCTTTGCTTGAAAGACTAATTCAAAATTTTTGGTTTCATACGTTATTTGCTTTCTATTTTGGCTGGGCAATTATGAGTTAATCAATAAGTGGAGGAGAGTCTATCATTGTTTAGTATGATGCTAAACAAGAAGTTAATTGTCTCATGACTGAATCTTTAAAGCTTTTGATTTGTTGGTTACTTTCCTATTTATAGATTAATTTCCTTATATCTTAGGCAGCTTCACAACTGAAGTCATTATGATACATAATTTATTTTTTTCAGATTAATTCCTCAACACCTAGAGGGCCATCTGCACAGGTATTTTTTAATTCAAGTAAGTTTTCTCTTAAGTGAGTTCTTTACTGCATTTGACTTCAATCTGCATATGGATTTGTATTTGTGTTTGAGGGTTTTATAAATGTAAGTACTGATTGCATTTTGTGTATTTTAGTTGGCCTCAGCAACTGCTCCTACCTGGACAACAATTCCCTTCACAGTAGTGAGTGAAGATATCAAAGAGGCATCATCCATTTCAAAAATTAAAGAATCTGAAAGAGCTACAGACATAAAATTGGATGTCGAGTCACGAAGGTTATATGCTTGCTAGACCAAAGCATGTGTACAGAATTGTGTAGTATATGATTATTCACTATGGACAAGACTTTATGAGGTACATTATATTCTTGTTAACTCCATTAGAGTATTTGGATAGGATTGTTTGATACTTATCACCTAAAATTTTGCAATGAAGCTACAAAATTATTAAGGAGCTACTTTGGGGTCCATAATTGAAAACTTTCTTATTGCAAAAATGCAAATATTTACTTTGTTGTATTTTCTTTAAGATTTAATTCTTCTCTATCTTAAGCTGATGCACTTTACAGACATAGCTCTATCCCATTGCAAACACAACCAAATTCCTAAAATGCAATATTGCAAAAAGGGTTTTGTATAGATACATAGATATGTTTTGATCTTTCATCCTATTTGGTCTTGTATACATAATTGTAGGGATAAAGTAGATCTGAATATACATCTAAGAGTTTCAAAATATAAATATGTTTCTTTTTGCCTTGTTTGCTTCTTCTATTCTTGTTTTCGATAGAGTTTTCTCCTCTACTATACTTATGTTGGTGTTGTTCTTCCATGATGAATAGTTTGATATGGTGTAGATTCCAGTCAGGATTGTTATCATTGTAGCCCTCAATAATATGTATTCTTTGTACATGTAGATACTAAGAAATACAATGATATTTTATTTCTGTGAGTTATTTAATGTTAGCTTGCTATTCATTAGCAAGCAGAATAATACAGTAGCAAGCAGAATAATACAGTGTTGTATTGCTATTATACAAAGTCATGTAGGTCAATGTTAAAAATTACGTGCCAAATACATAAACAAGTCATACAACACCAATACTCCAGACTTAGCTACTATATTCATGTATACACAAACACATCATGCAACAACAATACTAGAATTGTTCTTCTAGCCTCTGGCAGGAACTTCGTTCCTTGCAGCTCTTGTTAGAAAAGAAACACATGCCCATTTGTGAATAATTATATGTCCATTTCCAAAGCTTCCAAAAAAATATGGACTAAAATTTCTAGCACACAGCTTGAATATGACCTTGGAGATTTACAAGAAGAATCTAATATATTCATAGAAGATCCACATTTAATATCGTTAATTCTCTTGCCTAGTTCATTTAAAAGAGCATCTCTCTATATTTTATAGTATGACATCCTTCATTTCAAATATGAATGAGCATCGAGTATGTTAAACATAGGGCAAGGTCTATTCATCATGGGATGATGAATGTATTTTATAATTAAAATAAAATAGTTAAATCTTTAATTATATACAAAACATATAAAATATATTTTGTTTATAGGGTCAAAATCAAGGAAATGATATAAAATATATATTATTTATTATTGTATCTAATAAAAAATAATTAAAATTAAAAATCACGTGTCAAATTGAAATTTTATCATGCCTAAAATTTATTAGCTAAATTGTATCACGTGTGAGATTATAAATTTGAAATCATACTTGATTCTAACATGAATGCACCTTAGAGTGTTAGAATTAAGATGTCTATCATGAAAGAGTAAGGTGAGTAAGTGCCTTGATGATAGAGAAATCCTCACTCGTCATAAGTAGGTTCTAAGTTCAAGTGTCAACTCATCCAATATTCCCATTAATGTATTTATAAATTACTATTAATGAAGGTTTTCCTTTTTCCTTATTTTCTAGGACATTTCTATTTTCCTACAATTATTATTAAGCTTGTTATGGCTATTTAGCCATGGTTATTATGAGGATACATGTCATAATCCATTATTTATGTGTTGTTCTCACCCACATGTGTAATTAAGTCCCATAACCTCTTTTGAATTAGATGTCACCTCTCCTAACCATTTTTTTATCTTCATCTAAATAGGTGCAAACATGTGATTCGACATTTATCAACAAAGTGAAAATTTCACCTACTTTGTGTAATTGGAGTTATTACACCTCTTAATATATATGCTTATTTTGGTGCTACACACACATACATATATATGCATGTACATATATATGTGCATATATACATACATGTGTGTGTACACTTCTCTTCTCTATTAGTCAAAAAGAGTAATGTGGCTTTACCTATACTCTCTTGCATTAAGTCTCATGAGTTCCTTTTATTAGGATTATCTCTCTATTCTGCTATTTTGATCTTTAATCAACAATTAACTAGAGTGTGTGTGATCTATGATTGATATCAAATCTTGCCTCAAATTTCATTTCTCAAAGAATCTAATATGGTATCAAAGTTGAGATGTCCAGTATTGTTCATTTTGTAGTCCTATTTTAGATAATCTAATATGGTATGCTCTCGTCTTGCATCTTTAGATAGTATAGAAAAACAAAATAATTTACAAGAAAAACCATCTAAAATAATTTGGTTTTCATATATTCTTCTTGTAAAATTTGGGTGATTATAGTCTTTTGGTAATCTTGTAGGAATTTTCATGCCTTCCGTAATATTGAGAGGTTAATTTGATTTGCATATATTGTTCTTGAAAAAATTGGGTGACTATAGTCTTTTGGTAATTTTGTACAAATTTTCACATCTTCCATAACATTTGATAGGTTCAAAAAAATTGATATTGTATTTTTTTAATTGAAATTGAATCTTGGAGGACCTACTTGCAAATCGGGGTCTAAACCATGGTTGTAAAAGTTATGTGATATTTCATAGTTCTTTCAGCCAAATTGAACCTCACCATTATTCTTAGAAGGCTAAACATATTAATATTAATTGTTAAATAATCGATTTTGAAGAAATTAGCTTCAAGGGAAATTTTCTTTTGCCTCTTAAATTGGACCGTTATAGATTTTTTTTAAAATATTATGAAGGAATTGTTCTCCTACAATGCTCTTGAATCACTACTACCAAGGTGAACTCCATTGTAGCTAGCAAAAACATCTACCACTAGAGCACCACCCCATGGGTAGTAGACTAGTTTTCTACCACCTTTAACACCTCATTAGTGCAACCATTTCTCTTAGAGTGGAATTGTTGGAAACTTGAGTTGTGTTGCTTATGTTGTCATTAATGTCAACCTGTCTAGTGTTATGATTGATGTCATTGTGTGTGGTGTGGATGTTGTAGATGGTGCATAAATGAGTGCTTAGATATTTATGTGTGGTTTGGTGGTGATGTCAAGTATGTATGAGGTGTTTCCAGAAGGATGGTGTGGTGGAATTTGTTGTAAATATGATGTTGATGGTTGTCATTAATGGTTATCATTGATGTCAACCCATTGTTTAGAGATTGGTTCCTTAATTTGGTAATCCAGAATGTGTGTTTCTCAGAATGATTGGTGATTCAAAAGATGTGCTACAATTGATATTTAATGTTGATTGATTGCATTGATGGTGATCTGGATCTCTCTATTTATTGGATATGGTCTTGATCAATTGTATTCATGAATATCTTGGTTTCATTCTTATTTTGTTAAGTTGAGTAGTACTATTTTGGGTTTGGTTCGATCCAAAATTGGGGAATGACTAATGGCATTTGTGTAGTGTATGATTCATGCTTCAGGTCTAGCATTTGTAATGGATGTAATGTGTTGATCTGTCCAATGAAGTGCGATCCACTTCTCATTCCCTTCCACCATAGGAATGTTTAGTGTTGGCCTATTTCAAATCTTTGTTTGGCCAAATTAGAAGATTATGTTGTTCGAAGATCAGTATAAATAAAAGTGATCTAAATGAATAGGCATAGGATGTAGTGGATGATGTGAAAGAATCAAAAAAAGAAAAATCTAATTGATGATGATGTGTGAAGTGTGTTGTTGTTGAGAAGAACTGGAAGTTGTTCTAGTATTGCAGATTATGTCTTAGTGGTGGATTCTATTTTCTTCATTCTTCCTATGGCAGCGAGCCCTCCTATAGTGAGTATTCTAATAGTGAGTCACCTTTTGTAAAAATCACCATAATCAGTGTTATATATTGAGAACTAACATTCTCTGTATTTTTTCCCTTCTTGTTTTTTCCATGTCAAATCTGGTGTTCATTGTTTGATCTGATCTATGTGTGTGCTTCCATGTTACATCTATTCTAATTAATTCTATTGGTAATTAAGGATCTGTGAAAGAATTAAGTAAAACTTTTTGTTGTTAATTGATTCACCCGCCCCCCTCTTAGTTGCCTAGATGTTCAATAATTTGTATCGAAGATTTGTTTCCTTGGAAAAGAGCTTAACTACTTGCTACAGTCAACAGTTAGGAGGGACCTCAAAGAGATCAGTTCGGACTGGGCAACAAGAGTAAACACACTGTAAATAAGAGGATATGATGGAGGCAATGCAGAACTGAATGAATTAGATCATGAAAACTTATTATAGATAACCGGTAACATCCAGGTTACAAGATTCGGCTCACTGGTTTGCCACATACATGCTTAATTACATAATTGGTCAATCACGGACCTCTAAATCTTAAGATCTATCTTATATGTTCTCTCTTACTAAATTATAATGCTAAATTACATTGATTTATATGGTATAGAGGGATCTGATTGGCCCAAGAGGGATCAAATTTCAAAGAACAAGATCAAATGTGTAAAACACCAGGTCAACCTCCGCCAAAAAGATTCCTCTAGATAATACAAAGGAAGAAGTGTGGATCAAAGGAAATGTTAGCCACACACCAAGGAACATTGGAATCAATGAACTAGGGCTCCGCAAGCTGCAGAAAGGGTCCACAAGATTCACCAATAGCAAATTGGTCCAAGCGGTTCTAGTGCTAGAAAACTATCTCAGAATCTAGAATCGAGAACTTGTCAAAAAGTGATCTAAATGCTCCGTGGTTTAGGAATAAGGAAGATGATCATGTCCTTAAGAAAAACCAATCTCCACAAGGTTCAATGAGCCAATACAAGGAAATACAGAAAAAAAATGTTGAAACTGCAAAATAGAAAACAAACTGAAAAGAAATATTTTTGGTTGATGCAAGATTGCCGAGAACTAGGGATGCTCCTGCACCATTGCTTGAGGTAGATCCTAATTCGATGACATATAAATTATCTATTCCTATCTTTGAGGGATCCAAATATAGCTTCTAGAAAGTAAATATGAGAGGTTACCTATGTTGGAATCAAGGAACACTGAGGGGGGGGGGGGGGTGAATAGGTGTTCTGCAAATTTTAACTTTGTTAATCTGTTCTTTCAACCACTTAATACATTGAACCAAAAGAAAGATGCAAGAAAACAGAAATCAACCATAGCACCATAACACAAAGATTTTATATGTGGAAAACCCTATCAAGGGAAAAACCTGTTGGGATCCAAGAAAACTGAGAGGGGGGGGGGGGGGGGTTGAATCAATGTTCTATTGGAATGGAGAAATTTAACCTTATTAATACAACAACTCAACTACCAGTAAACATAAAAGCATATAAAAATAAGAAATAATGCAACCACAAAGATGAACACCATAACACCACATATTTATACATGGAAAACCTCAAAAAGGAAAAACCATGGTGGGATTGGAGACCCACAATATCTATCCACTGATTAGATGAATAAATATTACAATAAGGGGCTTGCACATGCAGGAAGGCCAACAACCTAGAGCACACTACTCATTACAAAAGGAGTCTCACTGACTATAGAAAATATTGGACAACAATCCGGAATGAAGATTGTACTGCAAGTATAGCATCTCCCATTCCTGAGTACACTTATGGTTAAGCTCAATACCAGAGGCCTTAAACCTCTTGCACAAACCCAATTCGATCAGCTATTATCCACCAAAACCTCTGCATGAATGGTTACAACATTGTTCGAATATAGATAATCCCATAACCCATACCATTCATGATCTCATAAGAGATCTTACATCATATTTATACCAACCCAAGACATAAACAATTAGGTCGGCCACCTAAAAGATAATACAATAAATTCATAACTCAAACCCGCAATCTAATGATAACCCAAGCCGGTCTAAGACCGAAAAAACATAATCCAATCAATGAATCCAACTGGTAATGCATCGGGAGCATCAACCCACACATTACATAAATTGGTCTATAACCTAGCAGAATAACACTGAACCTATAATAGGTCACCATAAGCCAAATGAAACACCATGAACATGATAAACATTAGCATATGGATTACCTTCTAGAAGCCGCACCAACACTACTTATGCATAATATCAAAAGATCTTCAACAAAGCTCTATTGGTGAAATCCTTACTAGTAACCAAAAGGCTTACTAGAAGAAGTGATAGCTTCCAGATCATCAAATCTCGAACCAACTCAATGTGATACACATCAGGAACACATAAATAACCAATCCAAACCAATTCCATGGAGCAAATCATACTGGATCAACATGATCTTATCAACCAGAAACCAAACATCCTATCGGGACTAACCAGATACCGGTAAACAACCAAAGCAGCTAGTGTTGACATCAATGACAAACATCATTGCAACACATAATCAATTCCTCCAAATTGCCAACAAAACCATGGTGGGGATGAGGCCCACAAATGAGTATACTCAAATATAATGTTTTACAATGGAATGCACATGCATTCAGGCACAATTCTTAGAGCTCCCTGCTCAAACAAAGAAGGGCTACAACCCTAGGAAGATCTACTATCTTACAAATGAGCTATGCAAGATTACTGAAGTACATGAGCTAAATAGCATCTACAAATTCTTGATTATAGTTTTAATTAAGCACATTACATAATCTTTTCATACTCTACCTTATACTTCTTTGTTCCACTATTTTGTTCTAATCTGAAGCATAAATCTTTAATTTGTGCACGTGCAATTGCACACAATTGGTCACAAAACACTTTTGCATCCACAAAACACACTAAAATAATCAAATACATCGCATATATATCCACAAAAATATATTAGATCATCCACATGTCGCCTTCAAGAACACAACATATTATGAAATGTGTACACACTATCAGCTAAATCCAAAATCAAAATACCAATGAGGACCAAAATAATTCTCCACATGCTATCAAAACCTTTGAAATAAACACTTGGACCACAAAAATAATCACCAAAATCGATCCACATAATTCGCATACGGATTATCCACACAAGACTATTGTACTGCATTGATGCATCGAGAATTGATATACTGAAGCTTCTAACTTGCACAACAATTGTCATCGGAGGCTAAAATCATGGAATAAGGTACTCCAAACATCTATCAAGCTTCCCTTAGCTCTACAACATAGAGTATTCAACTAAAATAAAATACCAATCAAGATATTATACTCTATCAAATGTTTTGTTCTAACTTGCTAAACTTGAGCCAATCTGCATTCAGACTTTCAGTAGGATCAAATCACATACTATGGATGGGATAACTGACTTTGGTTGCCATCAATGACAACACCAGATGATCTGTCCAGGGTCTCTTTCCAACCATCTCCCCCTTTGGAATTAATGGCAACACTTAGTGAAAAATGACTAAGTGTTGAACCAAATATGAACACACACTGCAAAACTCAAAAAGTCAAAAATTCAAAATTCCCAAAATCTCCCCCAGAGATGATTAACCATTTTTACTGCCCTACACTCTCCCTTTGGCATCAATGGAAAAGATAGGTTTTCGCTTTCCAAAAGTTATACAAAATTCCTCTAAACAAACTGCATGTACAAAATGACTCCTCAAACTTACACAAACTTGAATACATCTACAAAAGTGGTTTTTTAGTGAGCTCAAAATAGTTGTGTCTAATAAAACTCTATCACTAGCAATCATTTTCTTCAATTTACTGAATCAATTGACATAAAATTCCTTTAGGAGCTTGACCTCTGTGGACTTCTCAAGATATTCAAAATGAGTACTTACCGAATTGATAAGACTCTTTAGCTATCTGGAGGGAGTTTCTAATGTGTCTTTGGTATGAGTAGGAATGATCTTTTCTAATACACCAGATGCAAGAGTGAGCAGTTAACTATCCTCAATGTGAGAGTTCAACATCTCTTCCCTTGCTTTTGACTCAATAGCATCCACTACCTTTGATTCATCACCACCTTTGTCCAACTTTTCTTCTCCACCAGATGATTTGTTTTCGAATTTTAGTGAGTTAGCTAGCTTTTGAGAACTGGAGGAGGGTTCAAAGCTCCTAGATTGTCTGGATCTTGTGGATGACACTACCAGAGTAGTTTTATCAACCTTGGTTGCCTCAGCTCACTCTCTTCTCTACTTGGCTTCTTGATAGCTTATGCAGTGATCCCAAAACTCTGCGCATAGTGCTCTACTTCCTTCCTCACTTTTCTCACAATTTTTTATTTCTTAAACTATCTATGAAGTTGTAAATCCCTAGAAAATGTGCCAAATCTCTCTTCAAAGGTATCAACTAACTTACTCAATAATTGTTGAGTATACATTTCCAAAATTTTCTCTTCAACTCCATACCCCATGGGCATGATCCCCATTGTTCTAGGTTCAACTGCCTCCATCAAACATTGGTCAATCTTAACCATGAAGCAAATGGTATCTTGGTATTTCTGCACAACTGATTTAGGGATTCTTTCCCTGGCTTGCATCATGCCTTGGAAGTTCTTGAAGTATCCCCATAATATAGTTTTCTTTGCCTTTCTATCACCAATATTATACAACACATCTCTAATCTATACTGTTGTCAGTTCATCACTAGACCATTGCACATGACCAATACCCAAAATCTCATTCAAAAAGTAGAAGAATAGGCATAAAATCAAAGTACCAAATTTGGAAGTATTCTTCTTGTCCTTCTTGATTGCAGTGAAATTCTCCATCAATTGGTTTTAGAGAAATTAACATAGCTCATAATCCTTGTTCTCCTTCACCATCTAATATGCAACATATATGACAGTCTGAATACCAAATTTTCTCTACTAGAGTGGTAAACCTTGTATCTGACCACCATGGAAGCAAACTTCACATTCGGTTTAACAATATCATTTATTGTCATGGCTCTCTTATTGAATATTGAACCAGTTGCATTAGTAATCATCTGATTTTTTACATACTGGAGTGTGGGCAAACCACCAGATGAGTATAGACCAGTTATAGTTCAGATTACATCCTTAGTGATTTTGCACGGTTGATTCAGCCACACAAATTCATCGTGAATTTTGCTCAGAATGTACCGTACCCATTTGTTCTCATCAAAAACTAGAAACCTAACCACTTGCATGAAGTTCTTCTCCTCAAGAGCTTTGAAATCGGGTTTAACCTTGATATGCTCTCCTATAATCTGCTTAGAATATAAATTTAACATCTAGGAGCCACCTAATTCTTCAATATTCGCATGAATGTATACCCTAATGTCTTCCACATGAAGAACACCATGTGTGTAGTACCCCTACTAGTTGAACTCATTAGACTCATATTTTATTATTGGTTGTTTTTCAGTGGATACATTACCATGACATATTATTTAGATTTTTATGACATTATGCTTTATTTAGAGATGAGATGTATAATTTATTTGCAGTATTTCAGTACTTGTGGTTTATGGCATTTTATGTATTATTGCTATGTACTAACATTTTACTTTAATTATGCAATGTGGAATTATATGTTGTGTATTTGCGAGTGTATTGGATGCAAGGGGACGATTTTCCTTCACTCATTTCGGTGAGATAGGGAACATCATGATTCTCCTTCATCGGTGTGTTTGTCGTGTTTTGTATATTATATATATGTATGCATGTGTGGTTCGGTGATGCAGGATATTGCAGGTACAAGTACTGGGTAGGTACGGGGTATCGTCTCCACTTGGCTTCATAGGTCTGAGTGTGCCTTATATTTTCTGATGGAAGTGGAGGAGATAGTAGTTGACCCTATTTTTACTCAGTTACACTCGTATGAGTGTCGTCAATTAGTCGTTTTGTCAGTTAGTTCAGTCTTCGTATTTTGTCATTTTATCTTTTATGGGTAATTGCTTGAGATTTGTTTAATTTGAGTGTTTTAGTGGATTTAATTAATTAATTAAATAAGTTTATGAAATTATCTCATTATTGCATTGAGATTATAAATTTAGTTAATTAAAGGAATTATTAAATTAAGCTGCATGGTATTAAAAATATATTTTTATTTTAAAAATAAATTAGATTAATTGTATTCTAAAGTTATAATTAAATAAACGAATAAAAAAATTAATTGGAATTAAAGTATTGTTTTAATTCTTTATTTAGAAAATTAATTAATTGGAATTAAAAGTATTGTTTTAATTCTTTATTTAGAAAATTAATTAATTGGAATTAAAATATTGTATTAATTCTTTATTTAGAAAATTAATTAATGTGCATGAAAAAAGTAATGAAAGAATAATGTTTTAAATTATTGCATGTGATAAATATAGAAAATAAAATAAATAAATTACTATTATTCTAAATTTAGGTTTTTTGTGAAAAAGCTATTGAACCTAGAATTTTAGTTTAAATAGGGGTTAGGTCTTTATTTTAGAAAGACAGACAGGAATACACAGGAACAAGTCAAGAATTTAGGTGAAGAAAATTTATTGGAAGATATTGAAGGGATTAGGGCTCTTCTACAAAATTCTTCCAGGAAAGCTATACTAGGTTGGATGAATTCTTAGTTTTGTGTTTTATTAAAAATGTTTCTATTTTTCTCTGCTTGATGTGTGTGTAAAATAATTGCCAAATCCAAAACTCTCTTCTGGTGAATTCGAGTTTTGTTTGAAAACTCATGTCTGATATGTATTTCTTGTTTGTGGAAAGAACATAATTTTGTGAAAATTAGGAAAATTATTATAGAAAGTTTGCCAAGTTTTTATGGTGCATGGAAATTGCACGATTTAGGAGAAAGGGTATTTACCTAAGAAATGGTTTTAATTACCTTAAGAAAATAAATTTAATCACATTAAATTTATTTTGGTTAATTAAATTTGAAAGAAAAAAGAATTGAAATTTTGTTAAAATGGAATTATTGGAAAAATGTTGTTTTTTGTTATTATTGTTAAAATTTTAATAAAATGAAATTATTAAAAAAAATATATTGTTTAATTATTTTCCTGTTTAAAAATATATAAAAAAATATATATAAAATAATTATAAAAAAAAAAAAAATTAAAAAAAATAAAACAAAACAAACTACACGGTAGCATCCGCTACCGGTGGTAGCCGCTACCTATGGTAGTAGTGCTACTAGATGGTAGCAGTGCTACCCGACGGTAGTACTAGCTATCGGCGGTAGCATAGGCTACCGTGACAGGGCTTTTCGGTAATTGTAAAAGCATTTTTTTTTGTTAGTCTTTTTAAATTAAATTCTAAACCCTGTTCACTGTTTCCGGTTTCGGACCTAGGGGATTAAATAAATTAAAAATTATTATTATATGTATGTATATAAATAAATATATGTATATTCATATATGAGTTTATATATATATATATATATATATATATGTTTCTTTTGGTAGTTATTATAATATTTTAAATGTTATTTTAAATATTATTTAATTACAGTTTGGAATGTTAATTTAAATAAATATGTTGAAAATACATTAGGAGAATTATTTGTATTTTAAATTTTTTTGGACAAATGACAAAGTGAATGTTTTTTTTTAAAAGTTGTAAATTCTTGTTATCTGGAAATTTGTAAATTGCATGTCATTTATGCTTTGACTGTAATAGGATCTTGCGTATAATGTGTTCTCAGTCAAGTTTTATTGCAATTTTGATTAAATTGTCATTCTGTCCTATGATATTATTTCTCCTAGACCAGGTGTTGTTGTATAACCTATTTGATATGAGCCATTGTGTGTCTTTGTCCAAATGGTCATTCTTGGGTTGGTATCTATGTATCCATCACTTGTGTTTGTCAGGATTGTTTATGGTTGCCTGTTTCACCATAGAGTTCTCGTAGAGAGAAACATTTCCTGTTAATGTCCTAAGAGAGAGAGTGGCTTTCAAGCGGGGGCCGTGCCCAAAGTGGATGACAAGATAACCCGTCGAAAGTTAGTTAAAAAGTGATAACCTAATAATTGATTAGTGGGTGGGTAGATTTAAATATTAATTAAGATAAATGTGCTTCGTGCATAGATGAGTGCTTGTACAGGGCTCATGATGTTACGAGAAGGCCTGGAATGGCAAACTTACCACCTTGTCTTCACGAAAGGAATGGTAGGGTCTGCATGAGACTTAGTTGGAACCGGAGGCTCGGGAGAGGTTACTAGGAGAAACTCGAGTATGGGGGCCGGGGCCTATGGAGGCTGTACCATGGTAACCATCAAGCTATGCGATGACACTCTCTTCTTAGAGCCACTAGTGTTTTTCGAGTTGTGTTACATGGATGGTTGCAGAGTCTTGTAGTCCTTTTGTACTTGTCTTCCTTTGCTTGCTTGAGGGTTTTCTACTATCTCCTAGCATAGTGGGGTGGTTCCATTTCGGGATCACATGGTCGAGTGGTGGTGCCACTTCCCATCGGATGTTCTAGATTGTATCTTCAGGCGAGGAAAGGCTTCATTGGTGTTTCTTGGATCATGGTTTATGTACCAGCTCTTGTTTGAGATCATTGTTCAGTTGATACCTTGTGGTCATTGTATCAGACTTTTTATGTAACCTTGATATTGTATCCTTGTAACCAATGATATTATTGGAAGCCATGTATTTATGGATATTGTAATATTATTATGTCAGTGAAATGAATGTTATTGTTTTGATCTTATGTTTAAATGGTTTATGGAAATTGGATACATTGGAATACTTTTATTTCTTTATTATGAAATTTGGATGTATGTGTAGTTTTAAACTTAAGAGTTCAATTTATTTAATTAAATGGATTAACTGTGGTGTTAATATAATGTATAAAAATTAATCTTCATTGGTTACCCTTAGGAAAACTTATGATTGACTTCCGCTATGTTGTTAAATGTGTAATGATTATAGTTAGTACACTTAGTCTTTAACAAAAAAAAATAAAAATTATTTCACCCTTTAGTTGCCTAGTTGTGTTGTTTTCCTTTAGGGTTCCTGGCGGGGCATTACATTTGGTATCAAAGCCCAAGTTTCAACACTGGGTACTCTGGGTTTGTAGTGTGCCTTTTAGTTGACCATCTTGCTTAGGTCATAAATGTTTGTATCTGTCAGGACTTATCCTTGCTATGGGTCTGAACCTTTTTTTGTTTTATGGTAGCAGGTCATGGCTAAGAAAGCTAGAGGAGGTGGTCGTACGGGTGGTCGCCAAGGAGGCAGAGGTGGAGGATGGGGTCATGGTTCTGACTATCACAATCCTTCACCACCACCCACTCATGTGAGTGTTGAGCCGGAACAGTCAGTTCATCAGGATTAGAAACAATCTATTCATCAGAACTCTTACCATGCAAGAGAACATGTTTCCGAAAGGGAAGAGATGAGACAGATGTTTTAGGAGGTTCTGGCTAGGTTAGGCCAAAGGCCTGAGTTTGAGCAACCTATTCATGCTCAGGTTGAGGAGCCACTTCAACAGGCTCCAAAGGAAAGAGAGAGAGAGAGAGATCACCAAGGCGAGGGGAGATTCCAACTATCCGAGATCCACCTTCATTAGGTCACATAAAGGACTTGATGAGGTCCAATCCTCCTTACTTTGATGGTATGGGTACTGGTCTTGAGGCAGAGACCTGGCTTATCAGCTTGGACCAGTATTTCGCTATGTTTCCATACAACAGTAACACCAAGGCAAGATGTGCTATTATGCGTCTAAATAAATTTGCTTCAATCTGGTGGAGATTAGAGGAAGAGAAGATTGGTGTATACATTAACACCGTCACATGGGAACTATTTCTAGAGAGATTTAGGGCATGATTTCTCTCACCCTAGTGGAGGCAGACTCGAGCAGATGAGTTTTATGCCTTGCATCAGTATGGGATGATAGTAGACCAATATGAGCACAGGTTCTATGAGCTCAAACAATACGCCAGAATTGGTAATGACGAGGCTATGCTTGTCCAACATTTCCTAAGAGGTTTGAACGACCATATTAGGGGAGGTGTGAGGGTATTCAAGCCAGCTTCAATGGAGATAGCCATGGCAAAGGCCAGATTAGTTGAGCTAAACCTTAGTCATGCACTTGGTGGTCAGACAGGTGTGCAGATAGGAAGTGCACCTACCAGTGGAAATAAAGCTCAGGGAAATCAGTCCCAGTCAGCTGCACCATTTAGAACTCCTCAAGCACCTGCTAAGAGTGGGCAACAATAGCAGCAATAGTCAAAACCTAAATAATTCTAGGGCCAACAAGGTGGCAATTCTTAGTATAAGAAGGGTAGGAACTGGCAGAGGGGTAAATAGGGCCCTATAGGGAAAGCCTCGCAGAGTGCATCTTACGCCCCTAGCCAGGGAAGTTTCCAACAATCTAGTGGACCAACAGGTAATAGAGGAGCTTGCTTCTCTTGTGGGTAGTTTGGTCACAGAGCTGCACAGTGCCCTCAAAATGTCCACAACATAAGTAGTCAGAGACCAGCAACATCTGAACCTATAGTAGGAGATGCAGGGAGGTCCCATAGAGTATTTGCAGTGGTAGATGACCGCCAAGCTGATCATCAGGGTACAGTCATTGAGGCAGTAGGTATGTTGCATGGAACTCCTATCTCTGTACTTTTCAATTCTAGAGCTTCTGATTCATTTATTTCTTTATCCATTGTGGAGCGATGCAGACTTACGTCTACTAAGCAGGCATATGGGTGCCAAGTAGAGTTGGCTACATGTGTCCGTGTTTCTATAGATGCCTTTATTCCCAGTTGTGAGTTGAAATTAGGAACCATAGTTAGTTTAGTTGACCTTCGAGTTATTCCTTTGGGATCTTATGGAGTTGTATTAGGGATGGATTGGTTATCGTCTCACAGTGCTCGTGTAGATTGTCGCAAGAAGATAGTAGAGTGTTTAGATGACCTTGGCAGAGAAGTGGAGATTGTTGGAGTTCAGAGACCGATATCCCTGCGTATGATCTCCGCTATGCAACTTAAGCGGTGCATGCGTAGAGGATGTCAACTATTTGCAATCACTCTTGAGGAATTGGATGAGATAGAGAGGCAAGAAATCACTCTTGATAGTCACCCTATTCTTAGAGAGTATGCAGACGTGTTTCCAGTGGATATTCCTGGTATGCCTCCGAAGCAAGATATAGACTTTCATGTTGATTTGGTTCCTAGTGCAGAACCTATTTCAAGAGCACCATATCGGATGACTACTCAGGAGTTAAGCGAGTTGAAGTTGCAGATAGAAGAATTATTGGCCAAGGGATTCATTCATCCTAGTGTTTCCCCTTGGGGTGCGCCTGTTATCTTTATTAAAAAGAAAGATGGTTCTCTTCGGTTATGCATCGATTACCGACAACTGAATAAGGTAACAATCCGGAATAGATATCCATTGCCTCATACAGATGACTTTTTTGATCAGGTTAAGGGAGCCAAGGTGTTCTCTAAGATTGTCTTGAAATCTGGATACCATTAGTTATGCATTCAGGATGTAGATATTCATAAGACAACATTTTGTACTCGTTATGGTCACTATGAGTTCACAGTGGTGCCATTCGAGTTGACGAATGTGCCTTCAATTTTCATGAGCTTAATGAATGGATTTTTTTGCACCTATCTTGATCGTTTTGTCATTGTATTCCTAGATGACATTCTGATTTATTCTAGATCTATGGAGGAGCATGAGGGTCACTTACGTCAGGTACTATAGTGCTTAAGGGAAAATCAACTCTATGCCAATTTAGCAAAGTGTGACTTCTTCCAGACTAAGGTGAACTATCTTGGTCATGTGGTTTCGGGAGAAGGTATATCTGTGGATCCTTCAAAGATCCAAGCCATTGTTGTTTGGCCAGCACCGACCAACGTTTCTGAAGTTAGCAGTTTTATGGGTTTGGCCAGATATTACCGTCGCTTTGTTGAAGGCTTTTCCCAGACAGGACACCCTATTACTTCTCTTTAGAGAAAAGGGAAGAAGTTTGTTTGGTCAGAATAGTGTTAAGCATCTTTTAAAACCTTGAAGGAACTCCTTGTTAGTGCTTTGATTTTGGCAATTCCTGATCCATTTGGAGATTTTATGGTATGTACAGATGCCTCTTTGGAAGGTATTGGTGTAGTACTTATGCAGGATGGACGTGTGGTTTCTTATGAGTCTCGCAAACTCAAGAACCACGAGTTGAACTATCTAGTTCATGATTTAGAGTTGGCAGCTGTAGTTCATGCTTTGGTTCAATGGCAGCATTTCCTATTAGGGCGCTGGTTTGAGCTGCATAGTGATCACCGTAGTTTGCAGTATATATTTACATAGCCAAACTTGAATGCTCGACAGTGAAGATGGATGGAGTTCTTCTGCGAATATGATTTTGAGGTTCATTATATTCAGGGGAAAGAGAACGTAGTAGCAGATGCTTTGAGTCGTAGGTGGCATGAAGTTTTAGCATTATCCCTTGGAGTAGACTTGAGAGAGAGAATTCTTGGAGTTCTTCCTTAGGATACTTGGTATCAGGTTGTTAGAACTGTGATAGAGTCTGAAAGGCCTTTAGAGGGTAGATTTTCTAGGTGTAACCTTGAGGCAGATGGACTTCTTCGTCACCATGAATAGATTTATGTACCTCCTTTGGAGGGTCTTCATGTTTTGATCATGACCGAGGCCCATCGTGCACCTTATTTGGCACATCCTGGTGTCAAGAAGATGCATGCACATCTTAGACACATTTATCATTGGGCGGGTATGAAACATGACATTGCTGATTTTGTGTCGAAATGTTTAGAGTGTCAGCGAGTGAAGGCAGAGCATCAGCACCCAGCAGGGCTTTTGTAGCCTAATCTAGTACTGGATTGGAAATGGGATATCATTTCCATGGATTTCATTGTTGGTTTGCCTGTCTCTTCATGTCGTCATGATGCCATCATGGTCATAGTTGACAGATTGACTAAGATTGCTCATTTTGTTCCTATTCGAGCTTCCTACACAGCAGCAATGGTGGCACGAGTTTTCTTAGAAGAAGTAGTGAGATTGCATGGGATTCTAAGGCGGATCATATCTGATAGAGATCTTGTCTTTACCTTAGCATTGTGGACCTCACTTCAGCATGCTTTGGGGACTCAGTTGAATTTTAGTTCAGCTTATCATCTAGAGACAGATGGTTAGATAGAGAGAGTGAATCAAGTATTAGAGGACATGCTTCGCATGTATGTGATGGACCAACAATCACATTGGGAGGACTATATATATCTAGTGGAGTTTGCTTATAACAATGGATATCATAGCTCCATAGGTATGTCCCCCTTTCGGGAATTGTATGGTCATCCTTGCCGCACTCCTTTGAGTTGGGATCGGTTAGAGGACATGGTTCTTATAGGACCAGATATTATTTGGGAGATGGAGCAGCAGGTAGATATGATTTGTGAGCATTTAGTAGCAGCACATGATAGATAGAAGAAGTATGCAGATGCTCATAGGGTAGATCATTCATTTTCTGTTGGCGATCGTGTGTTCTTGAGAGTGCATCCATGGAAGAGTCCGATCCATTATGGAAAGGGATCTAAGTTGGCGCCTCGCTTTGTTGGACCTTTTGAGATCCTTGAGAGGATAGGACCTGTTGCCTACCATCTTGCCTTGCCACTGAGTCTATCCCACATCCACGATGTCTTTCATGTTACAGTTCTTCGACCTTATCATCCAGATGTGACACATGTTCTTGATTGGAACTCTTTGTAGGTCGAGGACAGGCAACTTTCCATGGAGCCCGTGCACATTCTTCAGCGTCGGGATTTGATCCTCAGGGGTCGTACCATCGACCAGGTAAGGGTCCTATGGGACCCAAATGATGAGGCCTTAACAGCTTAGGAGGATGCAGCAAAGATGAGAGAACTGTATTCTTATTTATTTTAGGCTTCCAGGAGTAAGCCTAGTTTTGGGGGGGAGAATGTAGTACCCCTACTAGTTGAACTCATTAAACTCATATTTTATTATTGGTTGTTTTTTAGTGGATACATTACCATGACATATTATTTAGATTTTTATGACATTATGCTTTATTTAGAGATGAGATGTATAATTTATTTGCAGTATTTTAGTACTTGTGGTTTATGGCATTTTATGTCTTATTGCTATGTACTGACATTTTACTTTAATTATGCAATGTGGAATTATATGTTGTGTGTTTGCGAGTGTATTGGATGCAAGGGGACGATTTTTCTTCCCTCATTTCGGTGAGATAGGGAACATCATGATTCTCCTTCATCAGTGTGTTTGTCGTGTTTTCTATATTATATATATGTATGCATGTGTGGTTCGGTGATGCAGGATATTGCAGGTACAAGTACCGGGTAGGTACGGGGTATCATCTCCACCTGGCTTCATAGGTCTGAGCATGCCTTATATTTTCTGATGGAAGTGGAGGAGATAGTAGTTGACCCTATTTTTACTTAGTTACACTCGTATGAGTGTCGTCAATTAGTCATTTTGTCAGTTAGTTCGGTCTTCGTATTTTGTCATTTTATCTTTTATGGGTAATTGCTTGAGATTTGTTTAATTTGAGTGTTTTAGTGGATTTAATTAATTAATTAAATAAGTTTATGAAATTATCTCATTATTGCATTGAGATTATAAATTTAGTTAATTAAAGGAATTATTAAATTAAGCTACATGGTATTAAAAATATATTTTTATTTTAAAAATAAATTAGATTAATTGTATTCTAAAGTTATAATTAAATAAATGAATAAAAAAAATAATTGGAATTAAAGTATTGTTTTAATTCTTTATTTAGAAAATTAATTAATTGGAATTAAAAGTATTGTTTTAATTCTTTATTTAGAAAATTAATTAATTGGAATTAAAATATTGTATTAATTCTTTATTTAGAAAATTAATTAATGTGCATGAAAAAAGTAATGAAAGAATAATGTTTTAAATTATTGCATGTGATAAATATAGAAAATAAAATAAATAAATTACTATTATTCTAAATTTAGGTTTTTTGTGAAAAAGTTATTGAACCTAGAATTTTAGTTTAAATAGGGGTTAGGTCTTTATTTTAGAAAGACAGACAAGAATACACAGGAACAAGTCAAGAATTTAGGTGAAGAAAATTTATTGGAATATATTGAAGGGATTAGGGCTCTTCTACAAAATTCTTCCAGGAAAGCTATACCAGGTTGGATGAATTCTTAGTTTTGTGTTTTATTAAAAATGTTTCTATTTTTCTCTGCTTGATGTGTGTGTAAAATAATTGCCAAATCCAAAACTCTCTTCTGGTGAATTCGAGTTTTGTTTGAAAACTCATGTCTGATATGTATTTCTTATTTGTGGAAAGAACGTAATTTTATGAAAATTAGGAAAATTATTATAGAAAGTTTGCCAAGTTTTTATGGTGCATGGAAATTGCATGATTTAGGAGAAAGGGTATTTACTTGAGAAATGGTTTTAATTACCTTAAGAAAATAAATTTAATTACACATTAAATTTATTTGGGTTAATTAAATTTGAAAAAAAAAAGAATTGAAATTTTGTTATAATGGAATTATTGGAAAAATATTGTTTTTTGTTATTATTGTTAAAATTTTATTAAAATGAAATTATTAAAAAAAAAAATTGTTTAATTATTTTCCAGTTAAAAAATATATATAAAATAATTATAAAAAAAAAAAAATTTAAAAAATAAAATAAAACAAACTGGACGGTAGCATCCGCTACCGGTGGTAGTACATAATACTACCGACGGTAGCAATGCTACCGGACGATAGCAGTGCTACCGGACGGTAGCAGTTCTACCGGACAGTAGTACTAGCTATCGGCGGTAGCATAGGCTACCGTGACAGGGCTTTTCGGTAATTGTAAAAGTGTTTTTTTTGTTAGTCTTTTTAAATTAAATTCTAAACCTTGTTCACTATTTCGGGTTTTCGACCCAGGGGATTAAATAAATTAAAAATTATTATTATATGTATGTATATAAATAAATATATGTATATTCATATATGAGTTTATATATATATTTAATAATAGATATGTTTCTTTTGGTAGTTATTATAATATTTTAAATGTTATTTTAAATATTATTTAATTACAGTTTGGAATGTTAATTTAAATAAATATGTTGAAAATACATTAGGAGAATTATTTGTATTTTAAATCTTTTTGGACAAATGACAAAGTGAATGTTTTTTTTTAAAAGTTGTAAATTCTTGTTATCTGGAAATTTGTAAATTGCATGTCATTTATGCTTTGACTGTTTTTAAGGAAAGATTGTCTGTAATAGGATCTTGCGTATAATGTGTTCTCAGTCAAGTTTCATTGCAATTTTGATTAAATTGTCATTGTGTCCTATGATATTATTTCTCTTAGACCAGGTGTTGTTGTATAACCTATTTGATATGAGCCATTGTGTGTCTTTGTCCAAATGGTCATTCTTGGGTTGGTATTTGTGTATCCGTCACCTGTGTTTGTCAGGATTGTTTATGGTTGCCTGTTTCGCCATAGAGTTCTCGTAGAGAGAAACATTTCCTGTTAGTGTCCTAAGAGAGAGAGTGGCTTTCGAGCGGGGGCCGTGCCCAAAGTGGATGAGAGGATAACCCATCAAAAGTTAGTTAAAAAGTGATAACCTAATAATTGATTAGGGGGTGGGTAGATTTAAATATTAATTAAGATAAATGTGCTTCGTGCATAGATGAGTGCTTGTACAGGGCTCATGATGTTACGAGAAGGCCTGGAATGACAAACTTACCACCTTGTCTTCATGAAAGGATTGGTAGGGTCTGCATGAGACTTAGTTGGAACCGGAGGCTGGGGAGAGGTTACCAGGAGAAACTCGAGTATGGGGGCCGGGACCTATGGAGGCTATACCATGGTAACCATCAAGCTATGCAATGACACTCTTCTTAGAGTCACTAGTGTTTTGTGAGTTGTGTTACATGGATGGTTGCAGAGTCTTGTAGTCCTTTTGTACTTGTCTTGCTTTGCTTGCTTGAGGGTTTTCTACTATCTCCTAGCACGGTGGGGTGGTTCCATTTCGGGATCACATGGTCGGGTGGTGGTGCCACTTCCCATCAGATGTTCTGGATTGTATCTTCAGGCGAGGAAAGGCTTCACTGGTGTTTCTTGGATTGTGGTTTATGTACTAGCTCTTGTTCAAGATCATTGTTCAGTTGATACCTTGTGGTCATTGTATTAGACTTTTATGTAACCTTGATATTGTATCCTTGTAACTAGTGATATTATTGGAAGCCATGTATTTATGGATATTGTAATATTATTATGTCAGTGAAATGAATGTTATTGTTTTGATCTTATGTTTCAATGGTTTATGGAAATTGGATACATTGGAATACTTTTATTTCTTTATTATGAAATTTGGATGTATGTGTAGTTTTAAACTTAAGAGTTTAATTTATTTAATTAAATGGATTAACTGTGGTGTTAATATAGTCTATGAAAATTAATCTTCATTGGTTACCCTTAGGAAAACTTATGATTGACTTCCACTGTGTTGTTAAACGTGCAACGATTATAGTTAGTACACTTAGTCTTAAAAAAAAATAAAATAAAATTATTTCACCCTTTAGTTGCCTAGTTGTGTTGTTTTCCTTTAGGGTTCCTGGCAGGGCATTACAATGTGGAACCAATGAAAATGCTCCATGCAAATCATCTTTCATATATTTGTAAGGGTGTTTCTTAAATTTAGGGCAAGATCTCTCCGTTATGTCGACTATCAATGGTGTATCCATCTTTAGAAATATCAAATTCACAAGCTTTCTCAAAAAATACCTCATAGGCTAGATTAGGGTTTCTTCATGGAATCACCTTCAGATTATGATTGCTTGGAAATTTTCTTCGCAAAGCTTGCTTCTACTCTCTCTCACTAAATGCAAAGTGAGAAATGAGAGGTAAAACTTTACCAAATTTTCTTGTATGTATAAAGGAATGACCAAAATTAAAGCTCTTTTCCTAAACTCTTGTGTATATTCTTGCACACTTTGTCTTTTCTCTTGCCTTAATGATTGCCAATTCATTACTACTTTTTGCATGTGACCTAATGGATAAAATTGTTTCTTAAGTGTTGCTGTAAACTCAAACCAAGAAGAAATAATTTTACCATATCGGCTAAGATCTTCCCGAGTTCTGGTCTCCCACCAAATTAAGGATGTACCTCCTAGGAAAAAAGTGGCTAATTGGATCTTTGAAACATCCTACAATAAACTTCAACTTGTTTTATCCAATTATCAAGTTTCTTTGCATCTAGTTCTCCATTATAGGTTGGCAATTCAAATTTAACATCAAGCTTTAACAAAGGTGAATTATAAGATTCTGGTTTCACAATTTGTTTCTTCTTTGAAAAAAAGTAGACAAAGAAGATGAAGATGATGGAGACAGAGGTTCAGGAGGGTCACTACCACCTCCTACTCCTTTACCTTTGTCATCTTTTGCAAAGGATTCACCTTCCTCCTCCTTTTTGTCCTTGCCTTCCTTTTTCTTCTTCTCATCCTTTTACAACTCTTCCACCATCATCTTCATGTCTAGGAATGCTTTACGAAATTGTTATTTATTCTCAAAGAGTTCAGGACTTACACATTTTCCTTCTTCTAGTTGTGTCATGGTTGATCTTTGAGTAACTTGCCTTGATTCGATCTTCGGATTAAACTCTTCAAGTGCACCTTCTCCTCGCTTTAATTTCAACCTAGTTAACATCCACCACTTGCAATTTCCTATGAAACTGCTCTGATACCAACTTGATATGTAATCAAGGCTTACAAATTAAATTTGTACTTAATTCAAATTTCAGATTTATCCCGATCGCAAATAGAATTGCGTGGTTATGTTTTTTTTAACCGTTGAAATTATAGAAGCTAAGTTCACTTAATTATTTACACAACTTAATAACAGAAATAAGGAATTAAATCTGAAAAGAATAATAGAGAATTATAAGATAGAAGAGAAGAAGCCAGATCACAAGCTTTATAATGAAGTTTTCTCAACATGAGCTATGTCTCCAGGTCCGCTTCTCAATGTAGGACCACTTTATTAATGATGTCAAGCTTTTGATTGCCTTAAAAGCCAAAAACTCACCCTTAAATACAATTTTACATGCTAATTTGGCATTAACAAAATTATTTCCCCATATCACCTACGTTAAACCCCTTTAAATTTTTAAAACAAAGGGAAATCTTTTAAAAAATCGGGCTTATCTATAATAGTTTTCATTGTCTTTTTTTTGAATGAACATACCATGAATCAGAGGAGAGATGGAATGGTGCCACGTCATATGGATCCTCCTGGATCAATGGCATCCATCTTCAAATAGAGTGACAATTTTTACTATTATATAAGTATACAAGATGCATAAAATCAATTTGGTATTTAATTTATAGAGAGAATTTTCATGAAAAGAGTTACTAAAAAAACTTAGTATTGTAAGGTCTTATAAAAAGTGAATTGGGTGAATACTAAGGAAATTTCATTATGTATTGTATTCTGTTATAGTTCTTTCTAGAGAAGGCATACATTTATTTTAACTATGATGATAGTTTAATGTTTGTCATTAGCTATCCTTTTTACCTAAATTTGACCCATTGCAAGCTACCCCTATTTCAGATTTAAAGTTCATTTTTGTAATCGATTAAAGCTAGCATATATACATGTCCCATGAGAGGAAATTGAAAAGAGGAATTTCTATTTAAATTTGTTTACTATTTAAAGTTGTTGAATTGTTGTAGAACTTAGATTATTTCAGTGTTATATTTGAGAGTTTTGGTTTATGAGTGGGTCTTTATCCACCAATGATTTGGGCACTACCTTAATATCGTTATTCTCTTAATAGGTGATGAAGAAAAATATTGGGAACCAATATATATGAATGCAATACTAGTTGTTATGGTGCAGAAAGAAACAAAAGGGACAAGGCAACCATTATTTATTTGCCTTAAATATATAAATATAATAATTGGTATGAATTTATATGTAATTTTGGACCATTGGATTGAAGAAAAAAGTTTAGAGTCGTAAGAGAATATACCAAATAAATGTCATATGTTCTTGGTGATGCAAGAATATTGAACTTGATATTGCCATTTAACAAATAAAAAAATCTTTATTCATCCAAAACACTACGATCATGGCTTTAAATGAACTTGATGTTGTCCATTTAGTTGGGATAATGAACTTGAAGAAAGTTGTATAGGCAAGGTGTAGACTGCATGAGGAGGGATGACCATAACTCTCATATTAAATATGATCATGTTGCATATAGTCATTCTCAATTTGGGATTAAAGTAAGGGTCCAAATCTAAATCCTTCAATGTTTAGAAAAAGTTGAGCGAGAAATGAAACTCAACGAGGAGGAGAAAATTGAGATTAAGGTGCCATCTACCTTGTAAATCCTACTATATGGTTCCAACATCCTTGGAAAGTTCCCTAAGGTGCTTAGGGTGTATTGGGAAAATAATTTGTAATCTTTAATTCTCACTATTGCATATAATATATTCATAAGGGGTGATGGGCTCCACTAGCAATATCAAAGGTGAGTTGTCAACACAATTATTTAATATTATTTTTCTCACACATAGATGCCCAATATGGGATAATTAATGACATATGAAGTGGAAAAAGGGGTGAAGTTTGGGAAAAACAAAGTGGTCACTTTGAAAAGGCAACATGTGTCTCTTGGTATTTCATAGTTTATTGCATTTAATATAATGTTTATCTTGCAAGAATGAGGGGACCCAAGTTGGAGGAAAACTATTGGAGCCAAAATTGACATATTTTAAACTTTTGTGGAGACATTCTGAGGGTTGTGGACATGAAGAATGAATATCTTTCTTTGGAAATCTTTATTGGTGTTTTTGGAGCTCTTGCCATCCTATAAACTTAGCCTTTGGATCTAGAATTCTAAGGAGAATAGTTGACTATAGATTTTCTTTTTAGGAATGAGGATAGGTGGGAGACATAAAGAGATTTTTAATAGATACATAGGTGATGATATGTTAGAGGCAAATAAGATAATGAAAGTTATTGTATTATAAGAATACTTATTACTGATAATGCATACTTGACCTCTCTTCTTGGTAGATATTTTTTTGTTCACATCTAAGCTCCTAGACAAGGGAACCCCAAGAAAAATTGTACAACATTTTTGAGCCCATGTTTTTGACACAAGTTCCTCTCTGCTTCCTCTTGATAGATCTATACTTTATTGTCTGCATATCTAATTTAGGACTGTCTATGCATGTCAATTCCTATCAATTTCACATCTTTAGCCCTAGATCTTGCATTCAATTTACATCTTTTTGTAGCTCATTTTAAAATAAATTCAAGGAGTATTGAATTCATGTTGTGTTTAGCCCTTTTCAATCATATTTGAGCTTGATCTAAGTAGATCCATTCTCCTTTTAAGTGTAATCATTGAGGAAGTAGGTTTAGTTCCTAGTTTGCATGCATAAACTTGTGAATTCTATTTCCCAACATTATATTTTATGGCGAACCTAAGAAAGTGTTTGCATTAAGTTTGATTTTTAATTTTTAGAGCTGATAGGTATACATTTAATTGATTCATATTTGTAATCATTTACCCACTAAATTTATATAAATTTAAAAGTCTACTGAATAAAAAACCTAATCATTTGATGAAATTAACTTGTGGGTTGCATTATTTCTAATTTATATGCTTAGATCTGATTGTTATTGCATGTTATTTGGTATTAAAATCTCTCATTTATTTAATGAATATTGCTTGATTGATTGGTTAATAAATCATTCTATTAGGAAATTATATTGCTTAATCATATATTTTTCTTGCATTATCAATTGTATGAGAATTGTTGTGAGTACAAATATATTTCATTAACTTTTCCTTCTTTGTGTATGAGTTTCATTACCCTTTGTCCCACATCCAATATCCTAGTGACAAGAAGCTATGGACTTGTAGCATCCTAAATTGTACTCACCTACAATTTTATCCTCACCTAAGCCTCACTTTGGTGTTTCACTTTTTGAGGCTTGATTGTAATGTTGATTCTACTCACACTACCTATCTACTCTACATCCTCACTATCTTCCCTATCTTTCCCCCATTCCAGAGTCTTTATTTTTAGGAACAGGGTGTTCTATTCCTTGGTCCTAAATTAGAACCAGGGCATACCATGCCTTGGGCCTCTTGGTCAGGCCCTAAATTGGAGCCTCCAATGGTCATCACAAATGAGCAAGAATTTGGATCCCATGTCAGCCTACTTAGGAAATTTAATTGATTTTTTGGGCAGACTGTTGGCAATATGCTGGATTTGGTTAAGTATTGTCATTGATGTCAACATTGTAACTTGGTTGGAGGCTATCTCGGTTGGATCCATCCCAATTAGTCTTGGTGATGATTCTGGTTTTGGCTATGATTCTGATCCGCTATGATCAAGCCTCCAGAATTAGTTTTGGCTGCTTATTATGATGGTTATATGCTTGCTATATTCTGGTGGTTTCATGGTCTGGTTATCACTTTTTGTATTTTCAATTACCGATTGGTTTATGCCTTTACCGGCTAGCTTTTGGCTTTACCAGCTTCTCGCGTTCTTGGTTAGCTTTACTGGTATGCTGGTTTGGTGACTTGGTCAGTGGATTTTGGGTTCGGCTTATGGATTCGGTTTCTTTCATGTTGTTGGTGCTTCTTGATCATATCCTGAGCATTTGGTGAGTTTTAATTGGATTGTGTGCTATTATGGTGGTCCTATTTGGATCTGGTTAAACTTTCACTAAGGGTTTCTACTAGCAAGTGAAGCGTGTTAGATTTTGGTCTTAGCGGAATCCCCAATAGATATAATTATTTGGTTACTTGATTTAGGTCCATATTATGTAATGTAAATCATAATATTGGTTTGGTGGTATATGTGATGTAATTTTTGTAATTATGGGTTAATGGATTTAGGGTTTAGCCAACCTTGTCAATAAGGTTGATGATCTGTATTTATATGTGACCTATGTTGGCATTGATAAAACCGATTAATCTAGAGAACTGGTATATGAGCTAATTTTTTTCATTGATGTCTAACACTGTCTAGTGGAGTGGTGTATCTTAGTAGTAAAAGTGTTGACTTGTAAACATATGAAAACAACATAAGAGACAGATGACCAAAGTTTCAATTAGTTCAAGGGAAGACAGACTAAGATAACCGGTCTGTCAATCAAGTATATCGATGTTGAGGTCAGATCTTCAGGTTGGTCATTCTGATGATGATGAAGTCACAAAAGGTGGCTTAGGTAAGAAGGCTTGAGATTGTATGCAAACTGAAACCTCATTGGCAAACATGAAAAGAGACTTTATGTAAGCACAACAAACCAACAATCAAAGGTTGAACCCATAATGAAGAGCGTAGTGGTATACCGGTACACAGGTGAGGTAGAAGGAAGACATGTGATCACCATATATCATGGAACGATGATCGGTTATTTAGTTGCAATGAAAAAAGGTGATTTGGTGAGCTTGTGTCTATGCTAAACTAAAGGTTGGTGAAGTCAACTTCAGTCATCATGCAAATAAGCCATGATTACTTACGGATTTTCTAGTCTGCATTTATAAGATTGAACCCGACCCAGAAGTCACTATTTTTGAGGGATGCGGTGGCAGAATTATTGCATGGCATGTGGAGCAATAGTAGGAATATTTGAATTCTAAATCTACCAAAAATTTGTGATTGGATTGATTGAGGAAACACCTGAAGGTGACGACAAAGAATGTATAAAGCATTTTGAGTTCATTCAAAATATTCTTGATCATAAAATTTGCAAAGTACAATTCATGCGCAAGGCGATCCAAAAAGTGTAGAATAGAGTGTGAAGAAGTGCTAAAATATTTAGCAGAGTAGTAAGTGTATGAGCTAGACCGACAAAGTGCAGAGCCAAGGATAAGAGGAATGTCAGAGTGCAGAGCCGAGGATAAGAGGATGATGCGAAAAGAGGGTCCTAAGTTCTCTAAGGAGAATTACACCTTATGGTGTGGCAAAATGAAGCTTTACCTAAGATCCCTAGGAGAACATTACTGGAATCATGTAATCATAGAGTACAATGAACCTCCAGGGGTTCTCACTCCAGATTAGATGAAGGAAAGGCAAGACAATACTACTGCTATGGATCTTATTGTTAGTACTCTTTCTGATAATGAATATGTTGAGGTTCAAGATTTGAAAAAAACTTTTCATATGTGGAATAAGATGAAGATAGTCTATGGAGGAGATCCTCATGTTCAAAAGGATAAAGTAGACAACTTGAGAGGAAAATATGATGAGATGAGGATGCAGGAAGGAGAAAATATAGAGCAGTATAGAAAAAGAATAAAGGATGTAGTAAACTCCATTAAAAGTGTTGGAGGAAAGCTTGAAGAGGATCTCATGGTCAGTAAAATCCTGAGAACCTTGCTACCACAATATGCCATAAGGTTTTCTGCAATCCAGGAACTCAGATCCTTGGGAACAGTTAATGTATCGCTTGATTCATTGATCAGTAAGTTGACTTCTTTTGAACTGATCAACTATGACAACAGTGTACCAAAGATTGATGCTTCTTTCAAAGCTTCCATGATGCATGCACCAACAAGGAGAAGAAAAGAAATCGGAAGTAGTTCTACTACAACAACTAATCACTCTCATGAAAGTGACAATCTATTATCTGAAGAATAGGAACAAGATGAGATTGAAGCTCTATTGGCAAGAATATTGCCAAGAGGAAAAGGAAATTAGAAAGGTAAATTACCCTTAAAGTGCTTCTCCTATAATAAAATAGGTCATATTGCTTCCAGATTTCCTGACAATGATAGAGATAGGAAGGATAATTTCAAAAGCGACAAGGACAAGAGAAAGAAGGAGTGATATTTTGAAGAAGATGGAGTCACTGATGAAGAATTATAAGGATTTGATGGAGATGGAATTGCATTTATGGTAGTTAAGGAAGATAACACAGAGGAAGGTGATATGGAACTGATTTCTAGTTCAAACTAGTGTGGAGATTGGGTAATTGACATTGGTTACACTAGCCACATGACTGGTGATAGAAACAAATTCCTCAGCATGGAGGATTGTAATGGACAAACTGTGAGATTCTGAAATGATGCTCCTTGTGTAGTAAAAGGTAAGGGATCTATAGCCCTAAATGATAAAACAAATTATGAAGATGTTTATTGGGTAGAAGGGCTAAAATATAGTCTGTTAACTGTTGCACAACTTAAAAATAAGGGTAACTAGTTAGAATTCAATGAAGGAATATGCAAAATAAATGACAAAACGGGAAGTTTGATTGCTACCGGTAAATAGTCTAGAGGCAATCAAATTTCACCTAGTCACCACCATAGGTAGTTGTCTAATGGAAAATATAGAAGACAATTGGTTGTGGCACAAAAGACCATGTCATGTTAACTTTGATAGTATAGCAAAAATTAGTAAGATGAAGTCTGTTAGAGGTATGCCAAATATAGTGAAACCTGAAAATGCTATGTGTAAAGAGTCTCAACTAGGAAAGTTGATTGGGTCTAGTTTCAACAACAAATATTTTTCATCTAAAAATGTGTTGGACTTAGTTCATACAGACCTGTGCAGTCCTATGAGAACCAAGAGTTTCTATGGAGACTGGTATTTTATGTTATTTGTGGATGACTTCTCAAGAATGATGTGGGTTGTATTCTTGAAGGAAAAATATGAAGCCTTTCACATGTTTAAAGTATTTAAGGCTCGAGTAGAGAGAGGAGTCGATAAGAATCTGAAATGTCTAAGATCGGATAGAGGAGGAGAGTTCACCTCTCAAGAGTTCATGAATTACTATGAAGAACAAGGGATTATGAGACAAATGTCTGCACCCAGAACACCTCAGTTGAATGGGGTTGTTGAAAGAAGAAACAAAACTCTTATTCATTGTGAGAGGACTTTGATGATACAGAAGGATATTCCACACATTTTTTGGAGAGAAGCAATGAACACTGTTGTGTACACCTTGAACCAGATACAAGTAAAGAAAGGGACAAATAAAATTCCCTATGAAGTATGGTGTGGATACTCACCTAATGTTTGTTATTTCAAAGTATTTGGAAGCATGTGCTATATCAAGAGGGATGAATACTCTGGAAAATTTGATCGCAAGAGTGATGAAGGAACCTTCTTAGAATACTCCACAAAGAGTAAGGCATACCAATGTTTGAACAAAAGGACCGGTAAGATTGTGGAGAGTGCAAATGTCAGAGTAGATGAGTACTCTGAGAAAAATGAACATGATAGCAAGAGTAAACCAGAGAACTATAAAAGGTTCAAGTACACTGTATCAGTGGAACCTGCTGAAGAGGATCCTATTGAATTGGCAAATGAAGAAGCTTGTGATGTAGAACCTGCACAACCAGTAGTAGAAGCTCCAAGAAATGAACCAGTATTAGCAAAATATGTCAAAAAAAATCACTCTGCTGAAAAATATTATTCGTGACAAAGATGCAAGAGTACTAACCAGAAGAAGAGCAAGAGAGAATGCCTGTCTGCTCTCCATAATTGAGCCCAAAACAACAAATGAGGCTCTAAAAGATGATGACTGGATCAAAGCCATGGAAGAAGAACTGGAGCAGATTGAGAAAAATGAAACATCGACTCTAGTGCCTAGATTGGAAAATAAAAATGTGATAGGCACTAAACGAGTGTTTAGAAGTAAAACAGATGAAATTGGTAAAGTGATAAGAAACAAAGCAAGATTAGTCTACAAAGGCTATGCTCAAGAAGAAGGTTTGGACTATGGAGAAACCTTCACACTGATGGCTAGGTTGGAAGGGGTCAGAATTTTCTGGCCTATGCTGCTTACAAAAAATTTCAAAGTTTACCAAATGGATGTCAAATCGGCATTCTTGAACGATGTGTTAGAGGAAGAAGTATACATAGAGAAACAAGAAGGGTTTGCATCTGAAGATGGAAGAAATATGGGATGTAGGTTGTAGAAGGCTCTATATGGACTAAAACAAGCACCAAGAGCTTGGTATGAGAGGCTACACTCATATCTATTAAGCATAGGGTTCAAGAGAAGCAATGATAACATTAACTTGTATCTGAAGACTAGAGAAGAAAGAAAACATCTAATTGCTGAAATCTTTGTAGATGACATCATGTTTGGAGGAGATGATGAGATGAGAAGAGGTTTTGTAGAACAAATGAAGGAATAATTTGAGATGTCCATGATCGGTGAGATAAAAAATTTCATTGGCTTGCAAGTCTCATAGCTAAAGAATGGCATATTCATTAGCTAGACCAAGTACATAAGGGAAATTCTAATTTTTTTTGGAATGGAAGATTGAAAACTTGTTGGAACTCTAATGGTTACAGGTTGCAAGCTCTCTAAATATGATGAGGCTCATGAAGTGAATGAGACACTTTACCAATCCATGATCGGTAAGTTGTAGTATGCAGTACATCGTAGATGGGACAACACAAGTTGTTGGCTTGGTTGCCAGATTTTCTATAAATCTGAAAGAGACTCACATAATGGCAGTCAAAATAATATTTAGATACCTAAAGGGGATTGATGAGTATGGTCTCTAGTATCTACATAAGGGAGACTTTATCTTAAGTGTCTTCACTGATTCAGATTGGGCAGGGAGCATTGATGACAAAAAGAGCACTAGTGGAGGTACATTCTTTCTTGGAGATAGGATTGTGTCTTGGACAAGAAAGAAACAAAATTGCATATCTCAATCCACAACTAAGGCTGAGTATGTGGCTATTACAATCAACTGCACACAAATAGTTTAGATCAAGCAATTATTGGAAGGTATCCAAGAAAAGGTGACTGGACCGGTAGTGATTCACTATGACAACACCAGTGCCATTGACATATCCAAGAATTCGGTGATGCATTCCAAGACAAAGCATATAGCTATCAAATATCACTATCTAAGGGAAAAGGTTCAAGAAAAGGAAGGAATGTTGGAGTATATACCAACAAAAGAGAAGGTGGTTGATATCTTCACCAAACCACTATAGAAGGACACCTTTAAATACCTCAGAGGTAAGCTAGGGGTGATGCCCCTACCTGCAATAAAGTAGGTAAAAAGGACTATATATCAATCTGGCATGATTTCTTTATGAAAAATCTCTAAGACTAGATTGATAAGTGTGGACTACTTCAGTTAGGGGGAGCAATCTTGTTTAGTGTACTGAAATACATCTTTGGCATTGTTGTCAAAGGAGGAGATATAATTATAGTGTTTGAGCATTGTTAAGTAGTGATTGAGATGAAGTTGCTGAAATAGAGTATTACCAGTGTTAGGCAGAGATATTCATTACTCAAAGCATAAGTAATGACCGAGTACAGAAATAAGGAAAAAAATGAAGAAAGTACATGCAATTGATAAGACAGATTATGAAGTGTTGCCATCAATGCCAAAGAGGGAGATTGTTGGCCTTGACAAAACCGGTATATGAGCTAAGTTTTATCATTGATGTCTAACACTAACTGGTGGAGTGGTTTATCTTAGTAGTAAAAGTGATGACTTGTAAACACATGGAAACAACATAAGAGACATATGACCAAAGTTTCAATCAGCTCAAGGGAAGACAGACTAAGCTAACCATTCTATCACTCAAGTAGACTGGTGTTGAGGTCAGATCTTCAGGTTGGTCATTTTGATGATGATGAAGTCACAAAAGGTGACTTAGGCAAGAAGGCTTGAGGTTGTATGCAAACCAGAACCTCATTGGCAAATAGGAAAAGAGACTTGTGTTGGCAATTGACACTCATTGGATTCATTTTGTTGTCATTGATGGCAACAAGATATGATGGAACTCATAAACTAGCACTAGGAAGCATATACCGACAGATACTGGCTTTCAAGCATTCAGGGCTACACCGACACCGACATCAATATTTCTTTGGAAGCCAACATCAAGGAGGATTTACTTAAATCATTTTATAATTAATATTATCAAGGCCGACATTTTTGTAAATTTATTTTAAGTTGACATAAGGTATATCATTTGTAATAGGTATATAGGTCAGTCTACTAGGTTATTTTTAAAAATGTAATGAGACATATGATATATGTGGATATAAGAGAATATAGAAGAACTATATGATGCAAAATATATGTATGGAGATCATTTTTTATACGAATAATATATCATGCAATGATCTGTAGATATCTTGGAAAGAATTCTTGGAGGAGAAGAGATACCGGTAGTAGTTCAAAGTTTACAAACTGGTACAAAGTAGAACCAGAACCAAAACTCTATTTGGCATAGCAGATGCATTCTTGAGTTCATTTTCAGTAACTTACTTTGGGCAGAAAGCTTGTAGTCAATGAGGCTGACAGGGAGGCTACCTAGTTTGCCATCAATTAGGTTTCTTTGATGGTTTGCTTCTATTCCTTTTTGGGTTCCAAGTCTACCCCTCTAGACTCCTAAGGGCTTCCCTACCATTTGTTTGCTCACCACACTTGATACAAGCTCATGAAGAAGATTTTTCTCCATGCTCCTAGATTCTGTCACTATGAGTTGCACAGGTGTAGGACTACCCTTGCTTACTCGTAGTCTATAAAGTCATCTTCCTGTCTGATTTTGCAATCAGATTTCTACACCAGTCCTCCCCTACACTTACTCCTTTACGGTTACCGAAACCTAGCCAGACTTCTTCCAAGCTTTCCTAGGCTCAGTATGCAGAAATGATGATTGCCATTTCTTGGTTTCCTCCTATTGCTACTCTACTCTTACTATACATTTTTGGCTCTTCCTCAACAACTCCAATGGCCATGTGGATCCCATGGTGGAGGTTCAAGACAGAGCCATATTTACATTGTGAATTCAAAACCAAAAAATGAACAACAAAAAGGAAGCTTTAATTACAAAACTATAATGAAACTTAACAAAACAAGATAGTACAACACTCAGAGATAGAAAACCAAAAAATAGACTTGTATGTATTTCTCTTGTGTTTCCTGTAGTAACCAACCAATCCAATGCTTTACAATTAGACTTTTATAGCTCATCTATCTGTCGTGAAACATAGACAGTTACAAACTAGAGAAAATGGTTTCATAAAGGGTCATTGGCATAGCCTCAGAACCTAGCTTCCGATGCCCATTGGTGACTTGAAAAGTTTGCACTTTTCCATCGAGTGATCGGGGTAACCAAAACACAGCTTCGCCAATGACCGATAACCATGTCCACCATTCACACTTTTCCATCTGGCATTTCCATCAAGTCATCAGGAAGATAACCAAAACAACTATCCCGATCGTCCAATCTTGCTCGATCTCTCTTTTTGCGCTCTACCATGTGGCACCCTCTGATTGGCTTTGGGGTCCCTATCCTTCCACCTTATCACGACCTCACTAACCACTCAGAATGAAACTCTTCTTTGTTGTTGGGTCCCACCATAGTCGCCAAGTCACGGGGAATAAACTTTGATCATCTTCCCATCGTGGTATAGCGAAAGCCATAGGATCATCCATGATCACCGTTTGAGTATAGGTCAAGTTAATTATTGAGGAAACTTGAAACTACTCCTTCTGATACTCCGAGCACTGATGACTTACCAAGTCATTGGGGTAAGTGTGAACCACTCCAAACTCTGGTGAAGTCATTGGGTAAGACTTGCCGATCGGGGTAGGTCTTGCTGATAAGAGATATTTAAAAAACAACAATTAAACAACCATACAAATGGGCTAGAGCTAGTCCTTATGTATTTACATGACCAGTAGAAGGTCTCACAAGCCAAAATTGGTTAACAACATTTCAACCCTTCGGTGCTCTTGCACCATACTCCCCCCAAAACAAAGAAGTCAAGTGACTGTGCTTGACAACAAGGAAAGATCAATTCTTGACTGAACAAAGTCTGATTCAGGGACCTAGGTCACTTTAGAATCATGTTTATGCAATCACTTGACAAAATGTTCCATGTAGACCTATTGTCTAGTCTTGTTGAGAACGCAGGAATCCAACACTTTCTCACCCTAAGGCATGGAAGGAGAAAGTAATGGTAGGTCAGCAAGTGACTGTTGAACATTTGAAACTCGCACATCCTCCTTGGGAAGTTGTCCCTTGTAGACAACCAAATTTGCGACATTGAAAATGGGAGACAAAGCAATATCAGATGGAAAATCAATCTTATAGGCATTAGAGCCATACTTGGCTAAAAATATACAAGGGCCTATTCTCCTCATTTTTAGCTTGCTAGGAACCCCTTTCTGAAGTCGAGCCTTGTTCAAATGTACCATCACCAAATCTCCAACTGGAAATTGCACATCTCTCCAAGTGGTATCAACTTGGGCTTTAACTTTTTGTGAAGAATCTTGGAGAGCGCGACTGACTTGGTCATGAACCTCCTTCATATATTGAGTGACATCATTAGCTTGACCACTTCTATGTGATTAATTACCAAGATCTCATAATTCCATTACACCTCATGGGTGCATACCATACACTATCTCAAAAGGGCTCTTCCCAATAGACTTGTTAACACTGTCATTGTACGCAAACTCTGCCTAGTGAAGAACCTGATCCCAACTTTGTCCATACTCTTTTGTCAAACACCTTAAAAGGTTTCCAAGTGTCCTATTGACCACCTCTATTTGACCATCTGTTTGGGGATGATAGGTTGAACCAAAAGACAAGTTAATTCCCAGTCTTTTCTAAAGATTTTTCCAAAATTGTCCAAGGAATTTGACATCTCTATCTGAAACAATACTAACCAGTAAACCATGGATTCTTATAACCTCTTTAAAAAACAAGTGTACAATGTGACTAGCATCATGGTGAGTTTTACAAGGAACAAAATGTGCCATCTTACTGAATCTATCAACAACAACAAAAATGCTATGACAACTAAGCTTTGTTTTGGGTAATCCAACCACAAAATCCATACTGAGACATTCCCATGGCCTTGTAGGAATAGGTAATGGCTGATAAAGACCAGCATTAGTAGTTATACCTTTAGCTTTCTGACAAACCATACACTGCTCGACATACCTTTAGATATCCCTCTGCATTCTGGGCCAATATTAGAACCTTTGCACAAGTTCTAATGTCTTAATAAGGCCAAAATGACCACTCAAACATCCATTGTGCTTTTCTTGGATCAGATTTTACCTCATTGATCCTTTGGGAACACACAACTGTCCACCTTTAAACAACAAATCATTCTGCAAATTAAAGTCAGCATATTCACTATGAAAGTGATTCTCAAATTCTTGACAAACCTTGTAAATGGCTACAAAATCTTCATCATTGGGGTACAAATCCTTGAAGTAATCAACTCCAATACTCTGAATCTACACTTCTTGCACTATTAGTAGCCTTCCACTCAAATCATATGCTACTTTATTACACTGTCCTTTCTTATGCTTAATAGAAAAATTATATGACTGCAAATACTCAACCCATTTAACGTGCCTATGACTCAACTTATCTTGTGAATTCAAAAAACTGAAAGCTTGATTATCTGTGTAAACAAAAAACTCCTCAAGTAACAAGTAGTGCCTCCACTTCCTAAGAGCTTGGACAAGAGCATACAGCTCGAGATCATAGGATGAATACTTCTTCTTGGCATGATTGAGCTTCTCACTAAAGAAAGCTATAGGTCTATTCTCTTGACTCAAAACAACACCAATTGATATATTACTTGCATCATATTCAATTGTAAATAACTTTTCAAAACTAGGAAGAATGAGTACTAGTTGTGTAGCTACCTTTTGTTTCAAAAGTTCAAACCCTTTGTTAGTTACATTGGTCCATTGAAACTTAGTTTTAACTCGTCCTTTGATGGTATCTAGCACGGGTGCACAAATATCACTAAAACCTCTGATAAAATTCCTATAGAACTATACCAAACCATGAAAACTTCTTAGTTCACTTGCTATCTTTGGTGTTGGCCAATTTGTGATGGCTTCCACCTTTGATGTGTCCATCTTCAAATCTCCTCCTGAAACTAAATATCCAAGATAGACAAGTTTCTTCTTCATAAACTCACACTTCTCCAAGTTTATTATTAGTTGCTCATTATACAATTTTTGCAATACAATACTAAGATGCTCTAGATGTTCCTCTTTATTTCTTCTGAAAATCAAGATATCATCTAGGTATACAACTACAAATTTACTAATAAAATCTTTCAGCACTTCATTCATGAGTCTCATGAATGTACTGGGAGCATTACTAAGACCAAATGGCATAACAAGCCACTCATAAAGTCCTTCATTGGTTTTGAAGGTTGTTTTCCATTCATCACCTTCTTTTATCCTGGTCTGATGGTATCCACTATTGAGATCAATCTTAGTGAAGTACTTTACACCTCCCAAGCAATCCATCAAGTCTTTAATTCTTGGGATAGGAAATCTGTACCTGATAGTAATTCTATTTATGACTTTTGAATCTATGCATAGCATCCATGTTCCTCCTTTCTTGGGTGATAACATTGTAGGTACGACACAAGGACTTATGCTCTTTTTTATCAACCCTTGGTCCAACAATTCTTGGACTTGTCTAGCCACTTCCTTGTTCTATTCAGGAGTCATCTTATAGGCTATTTTTTTGGGTAATGATGCTCCTAGAATGAAATCAATCTGATGGCTTATGGCTCTAATAGGAGGCAGGGTTGTTGGTGCTCCATCACTTATGATCACTTTGAAGTTGTCTAGTATCTACTGCACTTCATGAGGTATTTGAACCTTCTTTTCTTTCTTTTCTTCCCTTGGTTTCACTATAAGAGCAAACCAGACTCCTTCTCCTTCCTTGAGAGTGTTAATGAACTCTTTTTCACCTACCAGTAATGCCTTTGGACCTTTAGTTTTGCTACTCTCTCCTTCATCACTTAGGGACTGAATATGGTATGTAACTCCATCCTTCTGAAAAGAATAAGAGTTCTTCTCTCTGTTGTGAATGGCCTTTCTGTCAAACTTCCATGGTCTACTAAGAAGTAGATGGCAAGAATCCATAGGTAGGATGTCACACAAGAATTTATCCTTATAACTATCTATGTTTCTCAACCCATGTTTGTTCATTCACTACCACATGCTACTCCTTGTTGAGCCAAGTGACCCTATATGGATTACTATGGGGAATTATTTTCAACTTCAATTTATTTACTGCTTCTTTTGACTTAATGTTGTCAGTAGACCTTGAGTCTATCACCACTCTACAAACCTTACCAAGGACCTTGCATTTGATTCTAAACAAATCTCTTCTTTGAGTTAGTTCTTCTTTGACTGCCTCCTTAATCAAGGCTCTTCTCATCATTAAATTTTCTCCATCTTCAGAAGCTAAGCTCACATCTTGTGTCTTGATGCTTGCTACATCTTCTTGTGTATATGTCACTCTTCTTTCACTTCCTTGAGAAGAAGAGGATTTCTCTGGACATCTACAGGTAGGGTGACCCAACTTTTGGCAATGGTAACACTTCATGGTGGAGAAGTAGGACCCTCTTCCTGGTCCACTAGATCTACTTCTTCCTAGGTTGCTAGATGACCCCCTTCCTCTATAGCTTCTCTTGCTATGTGAATCCTCACTTTTCTCTATAAGTTTGGACTCTCCTTGGTACCTTTGATCTGCTCCTCTTCCACCAAAATTGCCTCTTTGGCCTCTACCATCTTTTCCTCTACCTCTTCCTCTGTTGCTTTGTTCTTGCTTCTTTTTACTCTTTTCCTCCACCTTTAGTGCCAATTTATAGCACTTATGCATGGTGTTAGGACATAACAAAATCAACTCCTCTTGAATATTCCATCTCAAGCCATTCAAGTATCTGGCTACCTTGATGCTCTCATCCTCTACCACTTTGGATCTCAGACACAACTTCTAAAATTATTCAGTGTAGTTGCTCACATCCAAGTCTCTTTGCCTCAAGTTTTGTCTCCTCTTGTGCAACTGGATTTCATAATCTTCAAGGATGTATGCCTCTTTCACCTTGGCTAACATTCCCTTCCAAGTGGCAATGGGGTTCTTGCCCTCTTTTTGCCTCTTTTTCTTGGATAAACTTCCACCACATCAATTATGCCCCTCTCAATCTAGATTTGGCTACCTTCACCTTTTGGGCTTCACTAATTCCATCACATTCAAAGTGATTCTCAAATCCCTCTATCCATTCCAGGATTACCTCTAGCTCCATTTTTCCAGAAAAAAGTGGCACTCCTTCTAGGGATTTTCCTCCTAAGGCTTTAATTGCTTTAAGGAAAGGTTCTTCAGGTAGAATAGGGTCTAGTTCAGGAGCCCTATCATTTTCTACAACTTCTTTTCATTTCCCCTCATTGACCTTGATTGTCACTTTCTCAGTTTTATCTTCAACTACGTCCAGTTTTCTCTCATATTATAAAAAAAATTTCTTTCAAGAGTCTATTCTCTTCCTTTTGATCTTCTACCTTATTGGCTAACTCTCCATTAGTCACCATTCTGAGACTATTTTCTCCTACTAATTCAGTATCTAATATCAACTACTTTCTTCCCAAGTCTGAACTTGCTCTAATACCAATATGATAGGGAGGCTACCTAGTTTACCATCAATTAGGTTTCTTTGATGGTTTGCTTCTATCCCTTTTCGGGTTTGAAGTATACCCCTCTAGACTCCTAAAGGCTTCCCTACCATTTGTTTTCTCACTACACTCAATACAAGCTCATAAAGAATCTTGTTCTCCATGCTTCTAGATTCTATCACTATGAGTTGCAGAGGTGTAGGACTACCCTTGCTTACTCGCAGTCTGTAAAGTCATCTTCCTGTCTGATTTTGCAATCAAACTTCTACACCAGTCCTCCCCTACACTTACTCCTTTACGGTTACTGAAACTTAACCGGACTTCTTCCAAGCTCGCCTAGGCTCAGTATGCAGAAATGATGATTGCCATTTCCTAATTTCCTCCTACTACTACTCTACTCTTACTGTACATTTTTGGCGCTTCCTCAACAACTCCAATGGCCATGTGGATCCCATGGTGGAGGTTCAAGACAAAGCCATATTTACATTGTGAATTCAAAACAAAAAAATGAACAACAAAAAGGAAGCTTTAATTACAAAATTGTAATGAAACTTAAGAAAACAAGATAGTACAACACTCAGAGATAGAAAACCAAAAACTAGACTTGTATGTATTTATCTTGTGTTTCCTGTAGTATCCAACCAATCCAATGCCTTACAATTAGACTTTTATAGCTCATCTATCCATCATGAAACACAAACCATTACAAATTGGAGAAAATGGTTTCATAACGGGTCATCGACGTAGCCTCAGAACCTAGCTTCCAATGCCCATTGGTGACTTGAAAGGTTCGCACTTTTTCATCGAGTGATTGGGGTAACCAAAACACACCTTTGTCAATGGTTGATAACCATGTCCACCATTCACACTTTTTCATCAAGCATTTCCATCGGGTCATCGGGAAGACATACAAAATAGCTATCCCGATTGTCCGATCTCGTTCGATCTCTCTTTTTGCACTCCACCACGTGGCACCCCCTGATTGGCTCTGGGGTCCTTGTCCTGCCACCTTAGCATGACCTCACTAATTTCCTGGAATGAAACTCTTCTTTGTCACTTGGAATAAAATTCGATCATCTTCCCATCGTGGTATAGCGACAACCATAGGATCATCCGCGATCACCATTCGAGTATAAGTCAAGTTAATCATCAGGGAAACTTGAAACTACTCCTTCTGATACTTTGAGAACTGATGACTTATCAGGTCATTGGGGTATGTGTGAACCACTCCAAACTCTGGGGAACTCATCGGGGTAAGACTTGCCGATCAGGGTAGGTCTTTCTGATAAGAGACATTTTTAAAACAACAACTAAACAACCATACAAATGGACTAGAGCTAGTCCTTATGTATTTAAATGACCACTGGAAGGTTTCACAAGAAAAAATTTGTTAAGGGCATTTCAACCCTTAGGTGCTCCTGCACCAAAGGCTCTTTAGTGATGAGCAGTATGCTCTAGGCAGTCTGCCTTCCTGCAAGTGCAGGTCCCTATTATATGTAATATCTTTTCATATGGCCAGTGAACTGATATTGTGGGTCACAAATCCCACCATGGTTTTTCCTCATTGAGGTTTTCCACATATAAATTCTATGTGTTATGGTGTTCATTTATGTGGATGGTTTATTTGCTTCTTGTTATATGTTTATTTTTTTACTAGTATATATATGCATGGTCTAGAAAGTTAAAAATTATTCATTCTGGTAGAACACCGATTCACCCCCCCTCTCAATGTTCTTGGATCCCAACAACTTGATGTAAGCACAACAAACCAGCAATCAAAGGTTGAACCAGTAATGAAGAGCATAGTGGTATAGCAGTACATTGGTTAGGCAGAAGGAAGATATGAGATCACCATAAATCTTGGAGCGGTGATCGGTTATTCAGTTGCGGTGGAAAAACATGAGTTGCTGAGATTGTGTCTATGCTAAACTAAAGGTTGGTGATGTCAACTTCAGTCATCATGCAATTAAGCTATGATTACTTGTGGATTTTTTGGTTTGGATTTATAAGATTCAATCGGACCCAGAAGTCACTATTTTTGGGGGATGCAGTGGCAGAATTGGTGGAATTGTTGCATGGCATGCAATGAAAGAGCAGGAAGATTTGAATTCTAAATCTACCAAAAATTTGTGATTGCATTAATTGAGGAAACACCTGAAGGTGACGACAAAGAATGTATAAAGTATTTTGAGTTCATTCAAAATATTCTTGATCATAAAATTTGCAAAGTACAGATCATGTGCAAGGTGATCCAAAAAGTATAGAGTAGAGTGTGAGGAAGTGATAAAAGATTTAGCAGAACAATAAGTGTATGAGGTAGATCGACAGAGTGCAGAGCCAAGGGTAATAGGACTGGTAGAGTGCAGAGTTGAGGATAAGAGGACTGACAAAGTGTAGATCCAAGGATAAAAGGACCGACAGAGTGTAGAGCCAAGGGTAAGAGGACTGACATAGTGCAGAGCAGAATGTACAAGTAGAAAACCAGTGTTGTGCAGAGCAGAAACAACCGGTGTGAATAGAATTTGATTTACATTATGATATGATCAAGCTATTAGTAGCTACTTCAATAGATCATCTTTCTGTTGATTTCTAACCATTGCAACTTAAATCCCTTAATCGGGTGGACTTTAACAGGCCCCTTTGTAAAATCCCTTAATTGGGTGACATCTTAATTGATGTTCTTACGACCTTTAACCAGGCTACCTTTAACAAGGTAAAGGCACTAACAGGCCTTAAAAAAAATCCCTTAACCAGGTGGCACCTAATAGTGTCTTTTTAATCTCCTAATAGGGATGGCTCCTCATCGGGCATACTCCATAAGAGTAAAAATTTTGTGAGTTCCTACTCACACCGTGGTTTTCTCCCATTTGGGTTTCCATGAGATAAATCTTGGTGTCACTGTATATCTTTTCATGCATACATATTCTTCTGCAGTAATTATGTATATTGATGAATATTAAGTTAGTGTAGATTTGAGTTAAAAAATTTAATTGTGAAAAATTGATAAAGTGTTGATTCACCCCTCCCCTCTTAGCACTGGTTGGGACTAACAACCTATTCATGTTAATTGATATGCGATGGTTATGGTTGGTTAAGTCTGCATTATTAGAGAAGGATTAAGTGAGAATAAAGTCATATCATTCAGGTGAAGGTTGGAAAGGTATTGTATTGCAGAGCAGACATCAGTGCTTAACCAGAACTATATTAGGCATTAGTGGATGCTACTTTCACAGTTGATTACTTTCTGGATTGTAGTCTGATGATTTTGTAAGTCAGTGAGACTTCCCTTTGCAATGAGAAGTGCACTCTAGGCTATTGGCCTTTCTGCATGTGTAGACCCCATTGTAACTATTCACAATACTACTATAGAGCATTCATATAATTGTGGGTAGAGTTTCCCACCGTGGTTTTTCCCTTTCCGGGTTTTCCACGTCAAATATTGATGTTATGTGTGTTGTGCTTTCATGTTATATTGTTCATTAGGTTGTGCTCTGGTTTAAGGTTAATAATTGAATTGACTATTGTTATTGTTAGTAAACTGATTCACCCCCCCTTCTCTTAGTTTACTACTGGTATCAAATAAAGCTCCTCACTATAGAATTTTAACCGATTAAGGAGATTTGATGGAAATTGCATCTAGTTCGACATTCAATCCTTAATGAAAGGAAAGTCCCATATTTGATGGTACAAATTACAAGATATGGAAGGAGCAAATCATGATTCATCTTAGATGTCTTGGAGTTTAAGTTTGGGAGATAATGGAGAAAGGGTGTATACCTCATGATCCTAATTCTGGAACACCGACAACTACTGATGAACATAAGAGAGCTAAAAATGATGTAAGAGAAAAAGAAGCATTGTTAGGTGCCATATCTAATGAAAAGCTATTGAATTTCATAGAGTTGGAGAATGCTAAGCTGATCTGGATAAATCTTGAAACTCTTTATGAGGGTGATGAGGCTATGAAGCTTGGTAAACTTGAAGGTTTCCAGGTAAGATATGAAACTTTGAAGATGGAAGAAGATGAGAAGATAAGTTCTTTTATGGATAGAGTCAATGAGCTTGTCATGGGTATCAAATATTGTGGCGGATCTATTAGTGAGGATGAGATAATGTCAAAGGTTCTAAGAGTTCTACCTACAGCTTGCAAGATGAAGGCTACTACTATCAATGAAATCCAGACAATGTCAAGTACCCCTGTGATTGGAGATGTTATCACTGTTTAAAAAATGGGTTTTCCTTTCCCATAATTGGTTATGATTTTGAAATTTTGAGTAAGACACATTATCAATTGCTTCAGGTCTGTGTTGGGTCTTAAGGGTTTAGGGTTTTGATTTTAAATCACTTAATGTCTAATAAAACCCTCTAGTTTCTATTCCTTTGTTACTTTATCCACTTAAGTAATGGGTCCTGGGGTCATCGGAAGTGTCCCCCCTTGTCATTTGCCTAGGCGGTCATGTGAATTAATCATAAAATTTATGTCTTATGTATTTTCCTCCTAATGTTGTCGGGCCTAGTAAGTAGTTTGCATCTCTCGGGTGGATCTATGGTTTTCTCTATTTCACTAGGTGAAGTTGCACGTGGTTTAAAACCCATGAAGTTGCGAAAAGGCTTTGTGTTCTAAATGGCGATTTTGGTCTAGTCTAAAGAGGTCTCATCTTGTCCAAGATCTAACGGCTGGCGTTATTTCGTAACCTGAACTTGCAAGCGAAATACCTTTCGCAAAATGGTGAAAGCATTTGGTGGGACCTTGCATGCGAGGATTTTCTAAGTGACTAAAAGGTGATAAAGTCCCATGTGATCTGATGGTTCGTGCTATTTCACAGGATGAAAATGCTCGACAGTTATCTTTCGCGAAGTTGTGAAATGACATGGCATTCCAAGTAGATGGTCCAGCTGGTCGAGAGGGCGAGTAAGATGGTGGCACATGGCAGAGGCTACAATAGTCAGCAAGCCAGGTCTAAGAGTTAAAAGGTGGGTCCCAGAGGTGAGTCATGCCATGGGATAAGAGGTGACCTAGCAGATGCAGGTGGTAAGAATTAATTGGAACCCAGTGTTTTCTCTCGGAAAATGGAAGACTGACATGTCAGCTCTGAAAGTGACTAGATGCTAGGTGTTCGAGGTTGAGTCGGAGGGCCGACGTCCACCGGAATCTGTTCAGATGGTTAAGCACAGAACAAGTAGAAAATAATCTAATGGCCCGCGTTATTTCCCAAGGATAAGATGCTTGTGCTTTATACCCTGCTAAATGGCAAAAAGGTTTTTCATCCCCAAAGGCAGATAAAACATAAGGTTAAAAGAGGATCAACTTTGTTTTGATCCAACGAACGATGCTATTTTGTGGTTGCGAGATGCTTGAAGGATATGCTTTGTGAAATAGAAAAAGTAAAAAGGGTTCTTCTAGGTGTCATGATAGATGGTGACATGTCCATGGACACGTGATTTTAGAAGAAACTATGGGCCCGCCAAAGTGAAACCGGTGGTGTAAAGGAGAGACACGTGGCTGACGTTGAATTAAATGTGAAGGGTTTTCCAAAGCCAATGGTTGAGTGCCATGTGGTAGCGAGTAGCCAATGAAAAGGCGGTGTAAGTAAAGCAAGCATAAAGGTTTCCCTTAAAGGATGGTCATCTCTGAATTGATCCAACACTTTGCACTGTTTCACAACCTGAAGTTGATAGATATTTAAACTTCATGAAATAGTGAAAAACCACTAGCAGTCAAAGTAAAGGCATGGTTAGTAAAGATGTTGACGGTTTCGGTCAAAGTTAAACACCGAGCAGTTAGAGTTCCATCTAACGTTTGGCACTGTTTCGCGAAGGAGAAGTGCTCAAAAGATAAAGTCTACGAAATGGTGAAAAAAAGCTGGGGCCCAGTGCAGAGGCAAGACTGTTAAGTCAGTATAACAGCCGATCAGGTTTCTTTTGATCGGACGGTTTGCGCTATTTTGCAGGATGAAATTGCCTAAAGGTTATGCTTCACGAAGTTGAGAAAGAGTGAAAGGAAAGAATTGCAGGAATCAAATGGTCCATTGGAGCGAAAATATGAATTCTCTCATGAATTCAATTTTGAAGGGACGGTCAAAGCATGCGGAATCAATGTTGCAGTTAAGAGCCTAGGTACCATATATGATTTCCTATCAACTGGATGAAGGTATCTTTCTAAAGAATTATTGCAGAGGAGCAGATACAGAGCCATTTTCTTCAAATATAGAGCAAGTCAATTCAGTTGTAGAGCGGATTCACTCGAGCGAAAAATAGGTTTTCTTGTACTCTCGTGTAGCAATTTATGTGTGGTGTGCTTTAAATAAGATATTGATTTGTCACAGAACCATTTGGGGGCAGTATTTTGATTTCTTACATTTTCAAAATGGCACCTAAGAGAGAATTTTCTGGGAAAGTTAATTATCCAGAGAGAGCCATTTGTGATGATTTTCTTGAGCAGTTGGCGTTGTCAACTAATCAGGCATTGAAAGAAAAAGAATTAGTGCCTAGAGATCCTCGTTTGAAAATAGGAGAAGGGCTATATGATAAGGGTAACTGGTTGAGAGATCCACAAGTCAGATTGTCTGGGTTGGCATTATTCAAGGTTGGATTTGGATCGAGGAATTCTCCAGCTCCACAAAATAGTATCTGGGAATTAGATGTAGGGAAGTTGGTAGTCCCAGGGGTATTTATGGACATAGATCTGTTGACCCAAATTGCACTTAATTATGATCCAGTCACAAGAAACATTCAAGATATAAATGGAAAAGCCCTTAGTGAGATTAATACTGAAGAGTTCAGAAGTGCTTTTGGGCTAAATGAGTTTACAAATTTTCTTGAACCCATAAATTTCAAATCATTAGCTCAAGTATACAGTGCATAGAGGAATCATCTTAGGAGTGGGCCTCTTAAGGAATTTTTTGTGAAGATAGGTGGGTTGACTGTTGTAGGACCCAACACAAAAAAGCCCTTCTCATTAAATTTGTTTACCCTCAGAGCTAAGGGAATGTATTGGTCACTTTACCAAGTTTTGGGAGAAGATACTGAAGCGAATATGCCCAATCACTACTTGTTAATGATTGCTTAGATTTTAAATCCTTCCCTTGCAGTAACATTTAATTATGCTTCTTTCATTGCTGATGCTATCCATGGAGGGTTAGCAGGAATAAAGAATGGAAAGGTGGATAGGCCTTTCGGATGGTACTCACTCCTGATGCATCTATTTTTGATCAAAGGAGTTGGTTACTTTGCTAGTGGACTTGACCTTATCAAAGAGAAGGAAAGAGAAAAGATGCCAGTACAACTATGGAGTACTATCCTGTCATGGGATAGAGAGGATGCCAATTTCTTGAAGTTTGATAAATATTTTGCATCCAAGATCAGGACTCTCCTATGCTCGGAGAACCCAAGAATCCCCAAGGTTCTTTTGGAATTCAGTAGACCAAAAGAATTTGCAAAGAGCATAAAGATTGTTCACAATTGGGGTGACATTTATCTATGCCCAGTCTCAATAGTTTTCAGAATTTTTGATTTCAAAGGCACTCCATTCTTGTTGCCCTATCAGGTCCCTCAAAAAGTGGGAATTGTAGAAGTCCTTAGACAAATTGGTAGTGTACAAGAGGTAGAACTGACAGGCAGGGGTAAAGGGACTATTTTCCCTACAGTTACCATAGCTCACCAATTTGTAATAACTAAGGGAGGTTGGAATTGTTTTGAGGATTTTCTCAAACCTTATCATTTGTCAACTATAATATCCAGGTGTGCCGATCTAGAAGACTTCTTTAATGGCATGTTTACAAAGAGAGCAGCGTGCAGAGGTAGACCCCATCAATTTCAGTTTCCTGAAGACCTCATTAGAAATGAATTTGATTTGGATGAGTAGGAACCGAGGGAGGAGAAATGGGTGGCTTATAAGAAAGCCTTAGTCTTTGTGCATCAGTTTGATGCCAGCTATGACCCATTGTCTAGCTGTTTCCCTCTGGAGGAGAAAATAACGTTTTTAATTGTTTTCTTTGAGGATGTGATGCAGACCTTGAAGGAGAAGAGCAAAGTTGTGATTAAAAGAAACCCTGAAAAGGCAAGAGTTATTATAAGTAGGTTTGCCTCCACCAAAGAAATCCCTCCTAGTGACTACACCATGCACAAGAATTCTAGTTATAGTGTGTTGATGCCTACAACAGGGGAGCCCTCTACCTCCAAAGGAAAGAGAAAGCTACAAGATGTCATTGACATCAAAGAGAGCCCTAAGAAGTAGAGATTAGGAAAAGAAATACAATCTGATACACCTTTGTACTCTCCATCCAGATCCCCTATCCACATAGGAGATGAGCAAGCAATAGCTGAGAAACTTTTACAATTAGGCAGTCTAGGAGAAATTGCCTATACATATGATGAAGTAGAGGAGGGTATGCCAGAAGAACCCCTTGCTGCTAAAATGAATATTACTGCCACTGAACTTAAAGTTGAGGAGTGGGATCCTGAGAACCAGGCCAGTGATGACTTCTTGGCTGACAATAATTTTATCTCATTAGGAGAATTTATGCAGTTTCTATGGAAACAAAATATAGATAAGTATAATGCAAGATGTGAGAAGAGAAAAGGTGAGCAGCCTAACAAAGATCCAACCCTAGTGGAGGAGGAAATAAAACAAGAGATGATGGAAGAATTTAAGACCATCACTTTTGAGCAAGGAAGAGATATGGTGGCACAAGTTGGAGTGCTCATTCTCCCTGAGTGGGACATAGCAGATGCCCTGGTACTAGAGGTAGTGAGGAAGGAGACCAAGTCCATGGAGGGAATTACTTTCAGCAAGGATAATGCTGCACTTTTCATGTGGTCTCTCAAGAGAGATGAGAGTAAGAGAAGCAAAGATACCCCAAGGTCAAGCTACCTTGGTGGATTGATAGTGAAGAGAGTGCAGAACACAAGGGTGGTAGAAGCTGCTAGCACTATGCTAGAGACTGCAAAATTTAGTGTTGCAGTAGCAGAAAAGGAAGCCAAGGAAAAGAGGTCCTCCAAGTCAAGTTGGAGATAGTTTTGAAGGCCTACAATAGTGCTAAGGAGGAGGTAAGAGGTAAGGATAGCATCATTGCTAAGTTGCAGAGCCAGTTGACAGGACAGTACCATCAAGGTGAGTCTTCAACATTGATGATCTCCTCTTGCCCTGCAAGACCTCCACTTACTAGCTCCATCATTGAGTTCCCACCATCTCCAGCTCTCAAATGGTTGAGATTACTCCTCAAGAGCTAGAGAATTTAAAACAGGCTCAGGCCTTGCATGCAAAGAAATATGAGGAGAGAGTAAGGGCTACTATTTCAAGTTTTGTAGATACAATGAGTGCCTCATTTCTATATAGTAATATAAGCAAGATTTTGGAAATGAGGAATGAGCTCAATGGAGATAAAGCCATTCTGACAACTATTTTTGACAAATGGAGGCCTAGAGAGTAGGACTTGGAGTCTATTTGTGCCTCTTATGATGAGGCAGGGGCCAATCCTATCATCAAATCCAGTTGTGATACCACCAAGGATCTAGTGAAACTAGCAGAAGGGGTGGATAATGCTAATAGGAAAATTAACTTGTACAAAAAGGAATATATTGATCAGGTTTTTGAGTTGCTCCCAGGAGTTTTTTCCAGCCCAAATCAACTGAAGGACAAACAAGTGTGGCTCAAGGAATTAGAGGCCAAATTGTTAGCCAGGATTAAAGGCATTGTTGATCTAGATGATGTTTCCTTCTTTGTTGTGACAATTCAGGAAATAGAGAAAATCAAGTCTCATTGTGGTTTTCTCATTTCAGAGGTCTACAAAATGAGAAATTCCTGGAAAAGGTTGACCAAGGCTAAGAAAAAAGTGATTGATTTCACGTGGCCAACTAATGATGTGTATAATGAATGGACAACCAAATATGCCATCCATGATGGAGAGCAATTAGAGGCCGCTCCTGAACAGTTAGAAGAGGTTGCAACCGGACAACAAGTTAAAGAAGCCGCAGAGGTCGAAAAGGACTTGTAACCGTTTTTGCAAAAGGTTTTGTAACTTCTTCTTGAGGAGCAATGATTGTAAAAAATTATCCTAGGAAAGTCTGAAGCTTTGTGCATCCATATTGTTATAAATGGATACCAGGACTAGTGAAAAAGAATTCGCAAAAGAATTGTAAGAAAATGCTGCAGAAATTTATTTGAGCTTTTCTAAGTTTAATGGAGAATATTCAAAAGTTTTTTGTAATACTTTCTTGAAGATAATATCAATATACAGACTATCAGTTTTGAGTAAAGCTTTTGTGTCATCTTCAAATTTGTTTGCAATTATTTACTGTTTCATACTGAATAATCCAAGGTGATTTTGTTTGAATAGGGGTTGTAAGGCAACTTTCAATAGATGTGTTTGCTAGCTTTTCTCTTTAGGAGGGAAATTAAATATGTGGGAATCACTTCTAACTGGTAAATTACTTGTGAGACATCTTGAATCTTGATGAGCATAGTTTGATTTGGTGTGCATAAATTCTCATGTATGTCAGGCATATATAGGGATTAACAGAAGTCGAGCCAATGGGATGTGTATAGATCTTCTATTTGGGGAGTATTGTTTGAATTTTGATGACTCTTTGACCTTGGATAAGGCATTGGTATAGATCAAGGTTGTCTATTGCATGTTTTGTAGATCAAAATACTGAATATGAGTATAATTTTCATTCCTTTGTTTCAATCAGTTTCAAGGTGATTAGATCCACTGGTTTTCTAGACTGGTTTGTTGTGGATTTATCTTTTGAAAGTGTGAATTTAGTTCACAAAGGTATACCCACCTGGACTCTGAATAAGTCCGAAGTGTAGAAGGTTAAATCAAACCTTGTCATATGTTGTCCTAAGAGTTTCCTTCCCCTTAACATCTCTCCTGCACAGAGTTTAATAATCTTATTATAAGGATGTTGAAGTGAATCAAATTTTGAAGACAACAAAAGTGGCGACTCTGCTGGGGAGAGTCACATTAAGGATCCAGACGCAGATTTGTGCTTAAATTTGTAAAGAAAACCATTGTGTTTGTGGAATTCATGCGTATTATTCTAAAAGCTTGTTCTCATAATTCCCATATTCTTGTGGGTGGTGACTCTATTTTATTGGAACCAGTCCTTGTGAATTATAAATCATTTCAAAAGAAGACAAGCGTAATGCAAGGAGGAAAAAACACCAGGTCATTCATGAAGAAGCATCCTCATGAAACTTTGCAAGAAGGTTTGCCAGAGCAGTCACAGAGAGGTCAGAAGAGATCACTGTTACATGAGCCATCAAATGCTGCTTGGGTACAAAAGAACAATAATACTAGTAAGATGCCTAATTGACCTATTTATGCAAAGTCTAATTCATCATCTAGAGATTCAAAACATGATATATTAGGTTTCCATTCAGGATTGTTTGGAAATGTTGATAATGCTCTTGTTTTAAATCAAGATTTGTCCCATGTTAGTGTTTCTACAAGAGATAGGACTAGTTCAAATGTAATTAGACACTCTATGCCTAGAACAATAGATGGAAACATTAGTTTGATTGACATAGACCAAGTCAATGTATCAGAATCTAAAGAAAATTTCCCTAAAGAAGATAAAGTGTCCCAAGAGATTGAAGACTTGAATAGAAGAGTTCACCATTTAATCTCCCTAAGAGCCCAAAAGGAAGCAAATAGGGAGAAAGAGGTTAAAGCTAAATTAATGGAGAGAGATAGGCTTCTTAGATAGATAGCTGATCTTGAGGTACTAGCAAAAGAAAAAGAAAAGAGTGATGAGGAAGGCCCTGTGATTAGAGAAATCCTGATCCCCAAGACTAAGCCAGCATATAGGTTAGTAGTTCAGCCAAGTAAGGAAGTACTCAGTGATTCACAGTTTCCTAGGACAAATGTGGATAAAGGAAAACAAAAATGGGTAGATGATGGAATTGAATCTAAAATTGCAGAGGAGGTTTCTCATAGGTTGTTAGCACATGAGAGAGAAATGGAAAGAATGAGGAAAGAAAAGGAGAATCTCCAAATGGAGCTAGAGAAAGATGAATTGGAAGTAGCAAATCAAGAAGTAAAAAGAAAAATTAGTTACTTAAAGGCTCCCCCTATCACATTTCCATTAGAACATCTTAATAAGCCCGATCCTCAACAAATTTCTCTTCCCCCTGTTAAGATTCAACCTACAGTGCCTGCTAATGTAGCATCAGTGAGTCAAATCCCTGTGAATAGTCATCACACCCAAATATCTCAGTCTCCAATTCAAAAGATTAGAATGAACATGGGAAATAATAATGTTATTACCCCTTTTCAAAGGAGACCAATCAATTTAGAACAATATAGGCAATTGTTCTTTGATGGGATCCCAGGATATCCCAATCATGTTCCTATTGAGTTAAGAGACAAACTCCATAAATTTGTTGGAAACAATGCAATTAGTGCTGAGGAACATATAAAATCTTTTGGAGATCTAATAAATGATTATGAGATAGTGGATGAAGATGTCATCATGAAACTTTTTATTCAGTCCCTGGTTGATGATGCAAGAGATTGGTATAGAGGTCTTCCAGTAAACAACATAGGGTCATGGGAGGATTTTAAAAATTGTTTTCAAGAGTAGTATGGTGACAAGACTAATGTGAGCTGCATGCTCATTGAATTCAATAATATCAGAAAGTCTGATAATGAAATGGTCACTAACTTCAATGCCAGATTCCAAAAAGCCATGCACAGATTGTATCAAGTGATGAGATTAGATGATAGCATGTGTTTAAATACTTATTACAATGCATTTGATTCTAAGATGGCCTATATCTTGAGAGATAAGAATCCACATAACTTGAGAGATGATTTTAGAATTGCCATTAATGTAGAAAGTAATAGAAAAGCATTCAGGAAGTTGGGAAGAAGAACAGATGGTAGATTATGGCAAGAGACAAAACAATATCCCAATAAAGCACCAAAGGAGGAAGACAAGATAGAGAAGTTGGTCATTGCAATGAAGGATCTGACTGCCAAGGTAAATAAAAATGACAAACCTCATTATAAATAGCAAGATAGACTCCCTAGATTGCATGACATGCCATATAATACCAACTCGAAAGATGGCAAACCCGAAAATGAGAAGCCCAAAATTGCCCAGAATTAGGACACTCCAGATCCCTTGAAAGGGAAAACTATCCATAATATAGAAAACACTCCCTGGTGTATTGCTTGTGATTGACCACATTCTCCTCATTAGTGTGTGGTGGCTCAGGCTCTTGAAGAATCTATGAGACAAGAAGTTGAGCCTGACATCAATATGTTTGAAATAATCATAGAAAGTGATGAGGAGTCTATACAAAGTGAATACAGTGATGTATTAGATAATGAAAGGTTTGTTCAAGGACAACTAACCTTAGATTGGCATCCTACATTGAATGTGGTAACAATTTAGGATGAAGAGGCTCATGTTAGAAGGCCTAGTGAGGAAGAAGTCAAAAATCTCACTAAAGCTGCCATTGCCAAAGCAAAACACAACTATAACTTGAGAAGCACAAGGAAGGACACTGATCAAGGTGAACCTAGTTCCATGTTCATAAAAAAGATCACCCAAAAGGGGGTAGCAAGTAGTACTACTACTGTTCCTAATATTGGTCAAGAAAAGAAGAAACAGGTCAAAGATGTACCCAAGAGTATAGATATTGGTGACATACAAGGAGCTGCCATAGTGAAAAGGGCAAGTCCACTGAAGACAGAAAGAGTTAGAGCTAGTATTAAAGTAAGCAATAGTTCTACATTTGACATGGCTCAAGCTCTTACTCAAATGAAGGTCATTGTCCCATTAGTAGAACTACTGAAGATTAAAGAACATAGGGATGCAACTTTGTCTTTATTTTCTAGTATAGCTGATGGTGACACAATCTTACCCACCGGTTCAGCTAGAATTGGAAAGGATCAAGAGTTCCAAACCCTAGAGGTTTATGTTGGAACCACTATCACTCAAGAGCCTTCATAGGTAGACCCTTTCTATGTTACTTTGTTAGTAAATAACCGGTTGATTAAAAACTACATGACAGATTCAGGAGCTGCTGCTAATGTAATGCCCTATGGTGTTATGAAATAATTAGGATTGTCAGTAACCACTATGTATGGGAAATTCTATGCCATGGATAATAGGGAAGTACCTGTTATAGGTACAATGAAAGATGTTGAGGTAAAAATAGCAGCATTCCCTAAGGCAACTTGTAAAATGGATGTTATTGTTACTGATACCAAACCCCATTATGGTATGTTACTTTCTAGGCAATGGGCAGAAGCAGTAGGAGGAAATGTTCAATTGGACTTATCCTATGCCACCATTCCAATCAATGGAAATTAGGCCAAATTGTACAGAGAGCCATGAGCTCCTAGGGTAATTGAAAATGTAGACCCTAATATGCTTAATTGTATGATTGATGTAGATCTTGACAACTTTAGACTTCAACCAATTTTACCCCAATTGAAGAATACTGACCCCATCATGGTCGAATTAGAAGCACAATAGTGTGGTTTATGGTAGATGTATTTTGATGGAGCTTTCTCTAAAGAAGGATCTGGAGCAGGGGTTCTTTTTGTATCCCCCTCAGGTATAACTTTCAAGTATTCATTCTTATTGGCCTTCCAATGCACAAATAACACTATAGAGTATGAAGCTCTATTGTTGGGGCTTGAAGTTTCAAAGAAGCATGGAATCCAATTGTTGATAGTGTTAGGGGATTCAGAATTGGTTGTATCTTAGGTGAGAGCCAAACATGCATCCAAGAATGATAGATTAAAGAGATATAAGCATGTAGTTTGGGATGTTATTGAGCATTTCAGTGCATTTTCTATTAATTGGATAGAGTGATCAAATAAAATTATGGCAGATTTCCTAGCCAATGTTGCCTTGAAGAATGATGATGCAACATTAGTTGGTATTTCCACTATGGAGATAAAATCTAGGCCTGCCATCCTTGACAATGTGTATAATTGACAAGTTTTTGTTGATGATGAAGACATTCTTAGGTTCATCTAATGTGTTGATGATTATGATGGACATAAGATTGATTGCAATGCACTGGTGGAGGTGGTTGACAATAAGGAAACAGTGTTTGGGAATGATTTAGTCTAGTTGGAAACCAATGAAATACCTAAAGGGCTGGTAGAGCTGGAAAACATGTTCAGTTATAATGATGGTCACTTACATCAGCAGTCGCCCACCAAGTTGGAAGAGTTAGAGGAGGTAAACCTAGGGACTGAATCATCCCTTAAGTTAGTATACATTGGAAAGAAATTACCCCCTCATGTCAGGACTAACCTTATTAATTTATTGAGGAAATATAAACATGTTTTTGCTTGGTCTTATGAAGACCTAAAGGCTTATAGACAAGATCTTTTTCAGCATGAAGTTCCTCTACTTCCAGATGCTAAGCCTTTCAGATAGAAACAAAGGCCCATCAATCCCCTGTTAGAAACTAAAATGCAGCAAGAGTTGACTAAATTGAGAGAAGGAGGGATTATTAAACCAATAAGGCATTCTTCATGGGTCTCTAATCTAGTCCCAGTAAGAAAGAAGAATGGGGACATTAGATTGTGTGTAGATTTCAAAAATTTAAATGTTGTCTCTTTGAAAGACAACTACTCCTCCCCAAATATGGAAGCCATGCTATAGAGAGTGACAAGATGTGACCTTTTATCCATGATGGATGGTTTTTCAGGATACAATCAAGTGTTAGTGAAGGAATCTGAACAGTTTAAAACTGCCTTCACTACTCCATGGGGAACATATGTCTATGTGAGGATGCCATTCGGATTGAAAAATGTTGGAGCTACATTTTAGAGAGCCATGGATGTAGCCTTCAAAGAATTCATTAATATCATCATGGTGGTTTATCAAGATGATTTAACCTATTCCTCCAAAAGGGCTGATGATCATTGTGGACATTTGGAATTTGGTGTGTCACTAAATCCCAAGAAATGTCATTTTGGAGTCACTGAAGGAAAACTATTGGGACACATTGTTTCCAAGGAAGGGGTAAGAATAGACCCTGAAAGAATTGAAGCAATAAATAAGGTGTCCAAACCTAAAAATGTAAAAGGTATTCAATCTTTTCTAGGCAAAGTGAATTTTGTTAGGAGATTCATTGCAAACTTTGCAAAGATAGTGAAGCCTATTGTCAAGTTGCTCAAGAAGGATACAAAATTTTGTTGGGATTAAGAGGCCTCAAAGGCTTTTTTTGAAATTAAGAAGGCAATTCAGGAAGCACCGGTGTTAAAATCTCCTAATTACAGTAAGCCCTTTTCTCTTTTTTCCTTTGCTTCATATCATACAGTAGCTGCAGTATTGTTACAAAAGGACAATGAGGGATATGAACATCCCATAGCCTTCTACAGTAAGTCTTTGCAAGCAGTAGAATTGAAATATGAGACCATGGAAAAAAAAGCTTATGCTCTAGTTAAAGTTGTTAAAGCTTTTAGGCCATATCTGGTAAATGCAAATATCATTGCCTATGTCCCACATGCTGTAGTTAAGGATATTCTATCTCAATCTGAAGTTATAGGGAAAAGATGCAGATGGATTAATAGAATCCAAGAAATTGACTTGGAGATAAAGATTACCAAATTGGTAAGAGGTTTAGGTTTGGCTAAACTCATGATTGAGTCCAATCCTATGAATGTTGAAATACATAATGTTGAAGTCAGAGATACTTAGTCACTAGCATTGAAAGGCAACCTTGGTACTCAGAGATAGTCAGATTCTTAAGAGATGCTGCATTCTCAGAAGGAATGACACATAATCAGAAAAGAACTCTGAAACTCAAGTCCCAAAAATATGTGCTCATTCAGGGTGATCTGTTCTGGAGGAAAAGAGATGGAGAATTACTAATGTGTTTGGATGAATTCTAGGCTAAACAAGTATTGACTGAAATGCATGATGGAGTATGTGGAGGCCACTACTCTCGTAAAACCATTGCTGGTAAGATAATCCTGGCTGGATACTATTGTCCCACTTTATTTAAAGATACTCATGCATATGTTCGGAAATGTGACCCATGTCAAAAATTCTCATCCAAGCTGAAGTATGAAGGAGCCTTACCCCTAAATCCAGTCTTTGTAGAAGCTCCTTTTGTCCAGTGGGGAATTGATTTTATTGAAGAGATTGTTGAGAGGTCAGGGAGAGGTCATAGATGGATCATAGTAGCCACTGATTATTTCACAAAATGGATAGAAGCTATTCCTACAAGAAGGGCTACAAGTAAGGTTGTCATTGATTTCCTGATGGATAATGTTGTAACCAGATTTGGAGTACCTACAAAATTGGTGATGGATAATGCCATGTGTTTCAGATCAGAAGAGTTCGTAGGCTTTTGTACCAGTCATGGAATACTCATGTCTTACTCTTCACCTTATCACCCTTAGGGGAATGGACAAGCAGAATCCAACAATAAAAGCCTTTTGACTATCACCAAGAAAATCCTAGAAGAAAATAAAAGATCTTGGGATCAGAAATTGAAGTTAGCTCTGTGGGCGGATAGAATAATAGTTAAAAAGGCTATTGGAATGTCCCCTTTTGAACTGGTCTATGGAGCTCAAATCAGATTGCTAGTGAATAATCTTCTTCTAGTTTACAAGTTCTTGCAAGATGAGGATATGGAGTTATCTAAACCTATGGAAGACCGAATGATCCAAATTGTGGAGGTGGAAGAGCTCAGAGCTTTAGCTCACAAAAGAAATCAGAAGATCCAATTGCAATCCAAATACCTTTTTGATAAAAGAACATCATTAAGGAAGTTTCAAATTGATGACATGGTTCTTCAATGGAATGCAAAAGGACAAGCCAAGGGAAAACATAAAAAATTTGAATCATTATGGATTGGCCCTTTTGTGGTCTGTGACATAAATGGTAAGGATTCATATTTTGTGAAGAATATGAATGATGAAGTATAGGAATTTCTAGTGCATGGACAATTCTTGAAACATTATTTCTCTTGATGTCCATGCACAGTAGGTCCTTTGTTTGTACATATTTTGTTTCCTTCCTATTTTTCTGTTTGGGTCTATGTTTTGGTCTATTTCTCCAGAGTTTCTGAGTTTTCTTGTGTCAATCTTGTGATCGACCATCCCCAGTTAGAGCCATTGTTATCACTGTTTAAAAAATGGGTTTTCCTTTCCCATAATTGGCTATGATTTTGAAATTTTGAGTAAGACACATTATCAATTGCTTCAGGTCTGTGTTGAGTCTTAAGGGTTTAGGGTTTAGGGTTTCTATTCCTTCGTTACTTTATCCACTTAAGTAATGGGTCCTGGGGTTGTCAGAAGTGTCCCCCCTTGTCATTTGCCTAGGTGGTCATGTGAATTAATCATAAAATTTATGCCTTATGTATTTTCCTCCTAATGTTGTCAGGCTTAGTAAGTGGTGTGCATCTCTCAGGTGGATCTATGGTTTTCGCTATTTCACTAGGTGAAGTTGCATGTGGTTTAAAACCCGCAAAGTTGTGAAAAGGCTTTACGTTCTAAATGGTGATTTTGGTCTAGTCTAAAGAGGTCTCATCTTGTCCAAGATCCAATGGTTGGTGTTATTTCATAGCTTGAACTTGCAAGTGAAATACCTTTCATGAAATGGTGAAAGCATTTGGTGGGACCCTGCATGCGAGGATTTTCTAAGTGACTAAAAGGTGATCAAGTCCCATGTGATTTGATGGTTCGTGCTATTTCGCAGGATGAAAATGCTCAAAAGTTATCTTTCGCGAAGTTGTGAAATGACATGGCATTCCATGTAGATGGTCTAGTTGGTCGAGAGGGCGAGTAAGATGGTGGCACGTGGTAGAGGCTACAATAGTCAGCAAGCCAGGTCTAAGAGTTAAAAGGTGGGTCCCAGAGGTGAGTCATGCCGCAAGATAAGAGGTGACCTGGCAGATGCAGGTGGTAAGAATTAATTGGAACCCAGTGTTTTCTCTTGGCAAATGGAAGACTGACATGTCAGCTCTGAAAGTGACTAGATGCCAAGTGTTCAAGTTTGAGTTGGAGGGCCCATGTTTGCCAGAGTTTGTTAAGATGGTTAAGCACCGAACAAGTAGAAAATGATCTGACGGCCTGCATGATTTTGCAAGGATAATATGCTCGTGCTTTATACCCTATGAAATGGCAAAAAGGTTTTTCATCCCCAAAGGCAGATAAAACATAAGGTTAAAAGAAGATCAACTGTGTTTTGATCCAACGACCAATGCTATTTCGCGGTTCTGAGATGCTTGAAGGATATGCTTCGCGAAATAGTGAAAGTAAAAAGGGTTCGTCCAGGTGTCATGATAGATGGTGACGTGTCCATGGACACGCGGTTTTAGAAGAAGCTGTGGGCCCGCCAAGGTGAAACCGGCGGTATAAAGGAGAGACACGTGGCTGATATTGAATTAAATAGGAAGGGTTTTCCAAAGCCAATGGTTGAGTGCCATGTGGTAGCCAGTAGCCAATGAAAAGGCAGTGTAAGTAAAGAAAGCATAAAGGTTTCCCTTAAAGGATGGTCATCTCTGAATTGATCCAACGTTTTGTGCTGTTTTGCAACCTGAAGTTGGTAGATGTTTAAGCTTCGTGAAACAACGAAAAACCACTAGCAGTTAAAGTAAAGGCGTGGTTAGTAAAGATGTTGACAGCTTTGGTCAAAGTTAAACACTGAGTAGTTAGAGTTCCATCTAACGCCTGGCATTGTTTTGCGAAGGAGAAATGCTCGGAAGATAAAGTCTGCAAAATGGTGAAAAGAAGGTGGGGCCCAGTGTAGAGGCAAGATTGTTAAGTTAGTATAATGGCCGATCAGGTTTCTTTTGATCGGATGGTTTGTGCTATTTCACAGGATGAAATTGCCTAAAGGTTATGCTTCGTAAAGCTGCAAAAGAGAGAAAGGAAAGAATTACAGGAATCAAATGGTCCATTGGAGCAAAAATACGAATTCTCTCATGAATTCAATTCTGAAGGGATGTCCGAAGCATGTGGAATCAATGTTGCAATTAAGAGCCTAGGTACCATATATGATTTCCTATCAACTGGATGAAGGTATCTTTCTAAAGAATTATTGTAGGGGAGCAGATGCAGAGCCATTTTCTTCAAATACAGAGCAAGTCAATTCAGTTGCAGAGCTAATTCACTCGAGCTAAAAATAGGTTTTCTTGTACTCTCATGTAGCAATTTCTTTGTGGTGTGCTTTAAATAAGATATTGATTTGTCACTGAACCATTTGGGGGTAGTATTTTGATTTCTTACATTTTCAAAATGGCACCTAAGAGAGAATTTTCTAGGAAAGTTAATTATCCAGAGAGAGCCATTTGTAATGATTTTCTAAGCAGTTGATGTTGTCAACTAATTAGTAATCGAAAGAAAAAGAATTAGTGCCTAGAGCTCCTCGTTTGAAAATAGGAGAAAGGCTATAAGATAAGGGTAACTGGTTGAGAGATAGGTCAGATTGTTTGGGTTGGGGTTATTCTAGGCTGGATTTGGAATGAGGAATTCTCCGGCCCCACAAAATAGTATTTGGGAATTAGATGTAGGGAAGTTGGTAGTCCCAGGGGTATTTATGGACATGGATCTACTGACCCAAATTGCACTTAATTATGATCCAGTCACGAGAAACATTCAGGATATAAATGGAAAAGCCCTTATTGAGATTAATACTAAAGAGTTCAAAAGTGCTTTTAGGCTAAATGAGTTTACAAATTTTCTTGAACCCATAAATTTCAAATCATTAGCTCAAGTATATAGTGCACAGAGGAATCATCTTAAGAGTGGGCCACTTAAGGAATTTTTTGTGAAGATAGGTGGGTTGACTGTTGTAGGACCCAACACAAAAGAGCCCTTCTCATTAAATTTGTTTACCCTCAGAGCTAAGGGAATGTATGTTGTAGGACCCAACACAGAAAAGCCCTTCTCATTAAATTTGTTTACCCTCAGAGCTGAGGGAATGTATTGGTCACTTTGCCAAGTTTTGGGAGAAGATACTAAAGTGAATATGCCCAATCACTACTTGTTAATGATTGCTTAGATTTTAAATCCTTCCCTTGCAGTAACATTTCATTATGCTTCTTTCATTGCTGATGCTATCCATGGAGGGTTAGTAGGAATAAAGAATGGAAAGGTGGACAGGCCTTTCGGATGGTACTCACTCTTGATGCATCTATTTCTGTTCAAAGGAGGTGATTACTTTGCTAGTGGACTGGACCTTATCAAAGAGAAGGAAAGAGAAAAGATGCTAGTACAACTATGGAGTACTATCTTGTCATGGGATAGAGAGGATGCCAGTTTCTTGAAGTTTGATAAATATTTTGCATCCAAGATCAGGACTCTCCTCTGCTCGGAGAACCAAAGAATCCCCAAGGTTCTTTTGGAATTCATTAGACCAAAAGAATTTGCAGAGAGCATAAAGATTGTTCACAATTGGGGTGACATTTATCTATACCCAGTCTCAATAGTTTTCAGTGTTTTTGGTTTTAGAGGCACTCCATTCTTGTTGCCCTATCAGGTCCCTCTCAAAGTGGGAATTGCAGAAGTCCTTAGACAAATTGGTAGTGTACAAGAGGTAGAACTGACAGGCAAGGCTAAAGGGACTATTTTCCCTATGGTTACCATAGCTCACCAATTTGTAATAACTAAGGGAGGTTGGAATTGTTTTGAGGATTTTCTCAAACCTTATCATTTGTCAACTATAATATCCAAGTGTGCCGATCCAGAAGACTTCTTTAATGGCATGTTTAGAAAGAGAGCACCGTGTAGAGGTAGACCCCATCAATTATAGTTTCCTGAAGACCTCATTAGAAATGAATTTGATTTGGATGAGTAGGAACTGAGGAAGGAGAAATGGGTGGCTTATAAGAAAGCCTTAGACTTTGTGCATCAGTTTGATGCCAGCTATGACCCATTGTCTAGCTTTTTCCCTCTGGAGGAGAAAATAAAGTTTTTAATTGTTTTCTTTGAGGATGTGATGCAAACCCTGAAAGAGAAGAGGGAAGCTATGATTAAAAGAAACCCTAAAAAGTCAAGAATGATTCTAAGTAGGTCTACCTCCACCAAAGCATTCCCTCCTGGTGACTACACCCTGCACAAGAATTCTAGGTATAGTGTGTTGATGCCTACAATAGTGGAGCCCTCTACCTCCAAAGAAAAGAGGAAGATACAAGATGTCATTGACATCCAAGAGAGCCCTAAGAAGTAGAGAGTAGGAAAAGAAATACCATCTGATACACCTTTGTACTCTCCATCCCAATCCCCTATCCACATAGGAGATGAGCAAGCAGTAGCTGAGCAACTTTTACAATTAGTCAGTCTAGGAGAAATTGCCTATACATATGATGAAGTAGAGGAGGGTATGCCAGAAGAACCCCTTGCTGCTGAAATGAATATTTATGCCACTAAACTTAAAGGCCAAGAGTGGGATCTTGAGATAAAGCAGGCCAGTGTTGACTTCTTGGCTGACAACAATTTTATCTCATCAGGAGCATTTATGCAGTTTGAATGGAAACAAAATATAGATAAGTATAATACAAGATGTGAGAAGAGAAAAGGTGAGCAGTCTAACAAAGATCCAACCCTAGTGGAGGAGGAAATAAAACAAGAGAAGATGGAAGAATTTAAGACCATCACTCCTGAGCAAGGAAGAGATATGGTGGCACAAGCTAGAGTGTTCATTCTCCCTGAGTGGGACATAGCAGATGCCCTGGTACTAAAGGCAGTGAGGAGGGAGACCAAGCCCATGGAGGGAATTACTTTCAGCAAGGATAATGCTACACTCATCATGTGGTCTCTCAAGAAAGATGAGAGTAAAAGAAGCTAAGATACCCCAGGGTCAAGCTACCTTGGTGGAATGATAGTGAAGAGAGTGCAGAACATAGGGGTGGTAGAAGCTGCTAGCATTGTGCTAGAGACTGCAAAATTTAGTGTTGTAGTAGTAGAAAAGGAAGCCAAGGAAAAGAGGTCCTCCAAGTCAAGTTGGAGATAGTTTTGAAGGCCTACAATAGTGCTAAGGAGGAGGTAAGAGGTAAGGATAGCATTATTGCTAAGTTGCAGAGCCAGTTGACAGGACACTACCATCAAGGTGAGTCGTCAACACTGATGATCTCCTCTTCCCCTGGAAGACCTCCACCTACTAGCCCCATCATTGAGTTCCCACCATCTCCAACACCTTCCAGCTCTCAAATGGTTGAGATTACTCCTCAAGAGCTAGAGAATTTAAAATAGTCTTATGCCTTGTATGCAAACAAATATGAGGAGAGAGTAAGGGCTACTATTTCAAGTTTTGTAGATACAATGAGTGCCTCATTGCTATATAGTAATATAAGCAAGATTTTTGAAATGAGGAATGAGCTCAATGGAGGTAAAGCCACTTTGACACCTATTTTTGACAAATGGAGGCCTAGAGAGCAGGACTTGGAGTCTATTTGTACCTCTTATGATGAGGCAGGGGCCAATCCTATCATCAAATCCACTTGTGATACCACTAAGGATCTAGTGAAACTAGCAAAAGGGGTGGATAATACTGATAGGAAAATTAACTTGTACAAAAAGGAATATACTGATCAGGTTTTTGAGTTGCTGCCAGGAGTTTTTGCCAGCCCGGATCAACTAAAGGACAAACAAGTGTGGCTCAAGGAATTAGAGGCCAAATTGTAAGCCAGGATTAAAGGCATTGTTGATCTAGATAATGTTTCCTTCTTTGTTGTGACAATTCAGGAAATAGAGAAAATCAAGTCTCATTATGGTTTTCTCAATTTAGAGGTCAACAAAATGAGAAATTCCTTGAAAAGGTTGACCAAGGCTAAGACAAAAGTGATTGATTTCACGTGGCCAAGTAATGATGTGTGCGATGAATGGACAATGAAATATGCCATCCAAGATGCAGAGGAGTTAGAGGGTGCTCTTGAATAGTTAGAAGAGGTTGCAACCGGAGAACAAGTTGAAGAAGCCGCAGAGGTCGAAAAGGACTTGTAACTGTTTTTGCAAAAGGTTTTGTAACTTCTTCTTGAGAAGCAATGATTGTAACAAATTCTCCTAGGAAAGTCCGAAGCTTTGTGCATCCATATTGTTATAAATGGATACCAAGACTAGTGAAAAAGAGGTCGCAAAAGAATTGTAAGAGAACGCTATAGAAATTTATCTGAGCTTTTCTAAGTTTAATGGAGAATATTCAAATGTTTTTTGTAATACTTTCTTGAAGATAATATCAATATACAGACTATCAGTTTTGAGTAAATATTTTGTGTCATCTTCAAATGTGTTTGCAATTATTTACTGTTTCATACTGAATAATCCAGGGTTATTTTGTTTGAATAGGGGTTGTAAGGCAACTTTTAGTAGATGTGTTTGCTAGCTTTTCTCTTTAGGAGGAAAATTAAATATGCGAGAAGCACTTCTAACCAGTAAATTACTTGTGAGACATCTTGAATCTTAATGAGCATAGTTTGATTTGGTGTGCATAAATTCTCATGTATGTCAGGCATATATAGGGATTAATAGAAGCCGAGCCAATGGGATGTGTATAGATCTTTTGTTTGGGGAGTATTGTTTGAATTTTGATGACTTTGTGACCTTGGATAAGGCACTGGTATAGATCAAGGTTGTCTATTGCATGTTTTGTAGATCAAAATACTGAATATGAGTATAATTTTCATTCCTTTGTTTCAGTCAGTTTCAAGGTGATTAGATCCACTGGTTTTCTGGATTGGTTTGCTGTGGATTTATCTTTTGAAAGTGTGAATTTAGTTCACAAAGGTATACCCGCCTGGACTCTGAATAAGTTTGAAGTGTAGAAGGTTAAATCAAACCTTTTCATATGTTGTCCTAAGAGTTTCCTTCCCCTTAACATCTCTCTTGCATAGAGTTTAATCATCTTATTATAAGAATGTTGAAGTGAATCAGATTTTGAAGACAACAGGAGATACACTACTTGGGAAATTGACTGCTTTTGAACTTGGAGATCAGAGTGCTGCTAAAACTGAGACTGCATTTAGAGAATCTATTAGCATTTCACAAAGGGAGAATGTTGGCATTCCAATAAGTTTGTTGGTATAAGGATATTGAGAAGGTTGTTGAAGATTATGGATATATCTGAGAAAGGATGATTACTATCTTAATAATATTATTTTGTCATTGATGTGAAGCAATTGATTTTCTGATTCACTATGATGTTGCCATATCTTAATGAGTATGTTTTGTTAAGTATAAAGATGTCGGTAAGTGACATAGAAAGAATGAAAATAAAGGGGAGTAATAAGTTATTCAATGGGCAACTATTATCGAGTAAGACAATGATGAGATTTTGTTGTTTTGATTGTTTTGATATCCTATATATATATGTGTACTTATTGACTGAATAAGAATAAGAAAAGATTTCAGTCAATAGATCAGTTAAGGTTTGATACTGTTCTATGTTACCGAGCAAAGAAGCTAGTCGGTAAACATTAAGGTTATCGATATCGGTTAAAGAAGGTAGAATGTCTACCGAGTAAAGGTTCAGTATTTACCGAGTAACAACCGAGTAATAGCAGAATGCATTGGATGGATAAAAGCATTATTAAACAAAGGATGCCAATGAGCTGGAGATGTATAGATGATTGGTATGTCATGAAAGAAGTTTGTTGAGGATCTATGACAATGAAAATACAGGAGTTAGATCTACAATGCAGATTGAATGGCCATAACCTAGCACAAGTTTGAAGGAAGGAATACAAGTTCCAAGGTGAGATAAAACATTTTCAGATCAAAGGATACAATGAACCTAGTCAAGTTTGAAGATCTGATGGCTAAGATTGATCATGGGAAATGTGATCAAGGAGATTAAGTGGTTAGGAATTGTTTATAAATAAGAAATTGTTGATGAACAATGGATGTGGGCAAATAGAAGAATAGTAATACTACAACAGTGACCACCGAGCACAGAAGATTGAATATCTGATTAAAGAATAGATTGAGAAGCCTAGCAAGGAGCAAGATAAGTCTTATGACAAGATTATTTTGAGCACATAGAGTCTTCTTTAGCATTTTAGATGTGAAGTTGCAGATATATTTTATACTATTATTTATTTTGTAAGTGACAGGAAATCTCTTAACCGAGTGGACCTAATAGTCTTATTTGTAAATCCTCTAGCAAGGTAACATTCTGCATGAGTGTTTGAAATCCTTTGACAAGGTCACTTCTAACAAAGTGCAAGATTCTAACAAATCTGAGGGAAATCCCTTAACCAAGTCACATCTAGCAATGTATTTATGTAATTTGTAACATGATTGGCTTTTAACCGAGCATACTCTCGAAGGGTATATTTCTTAGTGGATCCAAAATCCCACAATGGTTTTTCCCTATTTGGGTTCCCACATTAAATCTAGTGTTAAATGTGTTATGATGTTTTAAGTGTATCTGATTATGAGTTTGAATGATTTACAGTCATAGTTGCATATCAGTAAAGGCTACCAAGGTTGAATCTAATGAATAAATTGATTATTATGTGTTTATGATTCAGCCCCCCCTCTCATCTTACTAACAATTGGTATTAGAGTTTTGGACTTCGGAAGAAAAGTTTAAATGTACTTGAGGCAAGATCCAAAGATGTATAAAAGGGATGCACCAAAGCTGAAAAAGTCTAGTTTCTCCACATGGCAGAAAAGGATGAAGTTACACTTATCAAGAATTGGAGAATATACAATATATTATCTGGAGAATGATTACAGTGCACCTAGCACCTACCCGATGACAATGAAAGAGATAAAGGAAAAGCAAGAGCATATTCAAGAAATGATTGAGATAACATCAGCATTAACCGACTCAGAGTTTAATGATATAGAAGGCTGCAATGATGCCAAAGCAATGTGGAACAAGCTTATATCTGTGTATGGTGGTGATGAACATGTTCAGAGTAGATAGTCTAAGAGGTCAACTCGAATCCATGAGAATGAATGAAGGTGAGAACATAACCCAATACAGTACAAGGTTAAAGGAAACTGTCAATCAAATCAAAGGAGCAGGAGGAACTATTGAAGAAAAGGATGTAACAAGTAAGTTGCTCAGAACACTTCTACCTGCTTATGCCATTTGAGTCTCTGTGATCAATGAATTAAGGTTTGTACCAAACATGCCAGTCTCTTTGGATGCTACTATCAGTAAGCTACATGCATTTGAGTTAAGTAATTTTGATAACAGTGGGTCTTCGGTAAATAAAGTTGAATCTGCATTCAGTTCTTTTCATCTTGGTGAATCTGATGATTACAATGATAGAATGTATAAGTATACTAAAGGAAATCATAGTGGAGCAAGTGAGAGATTTCGCAAAAACATGGAAGAGGTACACAAACTATATGAGGATATCAAAAGAAAGAAGAGTTTGAAGCATAATTAGCCAGAAGGTTACCGAGAGGCAAAGGTAAGTATAAAGGAAAGTTACCTTTAAAATGTTTTAACTATGATAGAATAGGACATATGGTTTCTAACTATCCTGACAAAGAATCTAGTGAAAAGAGAGAATACCGAGATAACAGACAAAAAGACAACCAATACAGAGGACACCGAGACTTTAGAAGGAGAGATAGAAAGACATGCCTAGTAGCTGATGAGGAATCCAACGATGACAAATTTGATGAGACTGAGATAGAGGAAGTTGTGTATGTGGCTATCAAAGATGAATCAGATGCAGAAAGGTATGAGGAAAAAGCCTTAATATCTCACATAAATAAAAATGATTCTTGGATCATAGATAGTGGATGCTCACATCACATGACAGGTGATAAACACAAGTTTGTTAAATTAGAAGACTATGATGGAGGTTATGTAAGAATTGGTAATGATGCACCATGTCCGGTGAAAGGTAAAGGTTCTATCACACTTCTTGGCAATGCTAAATGTGATTATGTATATTGGGTTGAAGGTTTGAAATATAATTTTTTGAGTGTAGCACAGCTAAACAATACAGGATACTGAATAGAATTTTAGAAAGGAAGTGTCAAAGTTCATGACAAACATGGAAAGCTGGCTACTACCAGGACACAAACAAAAGGTAATACATTTCATCTTGACTCAACTCGGAACAATTGTCTATATGCTAAAATAGAAGATACTTAGTTATGGAATAAAAGGTTTTGTCATGTAAATTTTGATAACTTGATCAAAATAAGTAAGAAGCACCGAGTAAGAGGTCTACCAAGCTTGGAAAAACCTTAGAATGCAATATTCCGAGGATGCCAGATGGGTAAGATGACAAAGTCAAGCTTTACAAGTAAGTCCTACACTTCTAAAGGAATTTTAGATCTTGTACACACTGATCTCTGTGGTCTTATGAAAGTTCAAAGTTATTATGGTGATAAGTACTTTATATTATTTGTGGATGATTACTTTTTAAAAGAGAAATCAAAAGCCTTTCAAATGTTCAAATGGTATAAGGCTAGAGTTGAAAAAGAAACAAGAAGACAATTGAAATGTCTAAGATTTGACAAAGGAGGAGAATTCATTTCTGATGAATTTAACATATTTTGCAATAATCATGGTATAAAGAGACAAGTGTATGCACCGAGAACACCTCAACAAAATGGGATAGCTGAAAGAAGAAACATATCAATTGTAGATTGTGCCAGAACCCTGATGATAAAAAAGAGGGTACCTCAAACATTTTAGAGAGAAGCGATCAGCACTGCAGTTTACACCCTGAACTGAGTACAACTGAAGAAAGGAAGTTTGAAGACACCGTATGAAATCTGGTATGACAAGAAACCTAATGTAAGTTACTTTAAAATATTTGGAAGTAGATGTTATGTTCACAAAGATGACAGAAATGGAAAGTTTGATCAGAAAAGAGAGGAAGGAACATTTCTTGGTTATTCTTCTAGAAGTAAAGCATTTAAATGTCTGATCAAATCATCTAACAAAATAGTGGAAAGTGCAAATATGAAAATTGATGAATTTTCATAAAGAAATGATGAAGGAAATTCCAAAGAACCAGAAGATTATGAAGAGTTTGTATATGTTCAACTGAGAAGTCCTACCAAGAAAGTTGATGAAGAAAATGAAGAAAATACCTAGTTACCGAGTGATGAAGAAGATCATACAGAGCCTACTGAGCCTATATTAGCCAAGTATGTTAGAAGAAATCATGCATCAAGTCAAATTATAGGAGATAAGGATGATCTAGTGATGACAAGGAACAAACTAAGATAAAACACATGTCTGATATCTAAATTTGAACTGAGAATAGTAAAAGAGGCATTTAGTAATGAAGATTGGGTAAATGCTATGATAGAAGAGATTGAACAAATCAAGAAGAATGAAACATGGACACTGGTCCCAAGACCAAAAGAGAAAAATGTGATCGGTACAAAGTGGATTTTCAGAAACAAGCTAAATGAAAAAGGAGAGGTCATTCGAAATAAAGCAAGACTAGTTTGCAAAGGTTATGCTCAAGAAGAAGGAATAGATTATGGTGAGACTTTTGCAATTGTGGCAAGACTTGAAGGAGTGAGAACATTGTTGGCATATGTTGCTTACAAAAATTTCAAGGTATAGCAAATGGATGTTAAATCTACATTTTTAAATGGTATACTAGAAGAAGAAGTTTATATTGAATAGCTTGAAGGATTTATTGAAGACAAGAATAAAGATTAGGTATGTAAGTTGAACAAAGCTTTATATGGTCTAAAGCAAGCACCTAGAGCATGGTATGAAAGACTACACTCTTACTTAAACAAGATTAGATTTATAAGGACAAGTGAAAACAACAACATGTATATGAAGAATGATGAAGACAATGGAATACTGCTTTCAACCATATTTGTTGATGATATTATTTTTTATGGAAATGACTCTTTATGCAGGAACTTTGGAAATGAAATGTGCAAAGAATTTGAGATGTCATTAATCGGTGAAATAAAGTATTTTATAGGTTTACAGATACTGCAAATGAAAAATGAGATTTTCATTACTCAATCCAAGTATATAAAGGAAATCTTGAAGAAATCTGGAATGGAGGATTCTAAACCTGTAAGTACTCCAATGACTACCAATTGTAAACTATCAAAGAGTGATGAATCTGCATTTGTTGATGAGACACTTTACCGATCTATGATTGGAAAGTTGCAATACGTGGTTCACAGCAGGTATAGTTGCAAGATTTTCTGCAGATCCAAAAGAAATTCATATGATAGCAATCAAGAGAATTTTCAGATACTTAAGAAGCACTGAAGATTATGGCTTAGTATATCAAAAGAGGAATAATTTTGACTCAAAAGTCTATACTGATGCTGATTGGGCAAGAAACATTGATGATAGGAAAAGCACAAATAGTGGAGCTTTCTTTCTAGGAGACAGACTAGTAAGTTGGCTTAGCAAGAAACAAGGATGCATTTCACAGTCAACAGCTGAAGCTGAATATGTTGTTGTAGCATTGAATTGTACCAATATTGCATGGATCAAACAACTGTTGGAAGCTATGAATGAGAAAGTTACTGAGCCAGTAACTATATTCTGTGATAATACTAGTGCCATTAACATTTCAAAACATGTGGTAATGCATTCTAAGACAAAGCACATCTCTATCAAGTATCATTATCTCAGAGAAAAAGTTCAAGAGAAGAAAGTTGTGCTAGACTATATTAGTTCAAAGGAACAAATAGAAGACATTTTCACAAAGCCATTACCAAAGGATACTTTTGAGTATCTCAGAAGTAAGTTAGGGGTCCTACCCCTATCTAGTACTCACTGACAAAGTTCGGTGAAAGCATCAATTCTATGAATCTACAGATTAACTATTTATGAGTTGATGCTGATTTACACACTTAAGGAGGTTACCTAAAGTTGTGGAGGCAATAGTGATTGAAGACAAGTTACTCTGACCAAGACTAAGATGATACATTTTCAGCAAGAAAATTACTTCACAGCGGAAGAAATCATGAATTAGTTTTTACTTTTTGACATTGTTGTCAAAGGGGGAGAAGACTAATTAGTGAAGATTAATAGGTGAATATGGGAGAAGACTAATGACTGGGGGAGAATTCAAAGATAACAATAGGAGAAGATTAACAGCAGTCCGAATCCGAATCCGAATCTAAATCAATTGAAATAAAATCAAGTTAGGTATTGCCATTAAAAGTTGGTTTTTCCATCAATGCCAAAGGGGGAGATTGTTAGCATTTCACAAAGGGAGAATGTTGGCATTCCAGTAAGTTTGTTGATATAAGGATATTGAGAAGATTGTTGAAGATTATGCATATAACTGAGAAAGGATGATTACTGTCTTAATAATATTATTTTGTCATTGATGTCAAGCAATTGATTTTCTGATTCAGTATGATGTTGCCATATCTTAATGAGTATGTTTTGTTAAGTATAAAGATGTTGGTAAGTGACACAGAAAGAATGAAAATGAAGGGGACTAATAAGTTATTCAATGGGCAACTATTACCGAGTAAGACAATAATGAGATTTTGTTGTTTTGTTTATTTTGATATCCTATATATATATGTGTACTCATTGACTAAATACGAATAAGAAAAGATTTCATTCAATAGATGAGTTAAGGTTTGATATTGTTCTATGTTATTGAGCAAAGAAGCTAGTCGGTAAACTCTAAGGTTATCAATATCGGTTAAAGAAGGTAGAATGTCTACCGAGTAAAGATTCAGTATTTACCGATTAAAAACCAAGTAATAGTAGAATGCATTGGATGGATAAAATCATTATTAAATGAAGGATGCCAATGAGCTGGAGATGTATAGATGATTGGTTTGTCGTGAAAGAAGTTTGTTGAGGATCTACGACAATGAAAATATAGGAGCTAGATCTACAACGCAGATTGAGCAGTCATAACCTAGCATAGGTTCCAAGGAAGGAATACAAGTTCCAAGGCGAGATAAAACATTTTTAGATCGAAGGATACAATAAACCTAGTCAAGTTTGAAGATTTGATGGCTAAGATTGATCATGGGAAATGTGATCAAGGAGATTAAGCAATTAGGGATTGTTTATAAATAAGAAATTGTTGATGAACAATGGATGTAGGCAAATAGAAGAACAATGATACTACAACAGTGATCACTGAGCACAGAAGATAGAATATCTGATTAAAGAATAGATTGAGAAGCCCAACAAGGAGCAAGATAAGTCTTATGACTAGATTATTTTGAGCACATAGAGTCTTCTTTAGCATTTTAGATGTGAAGTTGCAGATATATTTTATACTGTTATTTATTTTGTAAGTGACAGAAAATCTCTTAACCGAGTGGACCTAATAGTCTTATTTGTAAATCCTCTAGCAAGGTAACATTCTGAATGAGTGTTTGAAATCCTTTGACAAGGTCACTTCTAACAAAGTGCAAGATTGTAACAAATCTGAGGGAAATCCCTTAACCAGGTCACATCTAGCAATGTGTTTATGTAGTCTGTAACAGGATTGGCTTTTAATCGAGCATACTCTAGAAGGGTATATTTCTTAGTGGTCTGAAATCCCACAATGGTTTTTCCCTATTTGGGTTTCCACATTAAATCTGGTGTTAAATGTGTTATGGTGTTTTAAGTGTATCTGATTATGAGTTTGAATGATTTACAGTCATAGTTGCATATCAGTAAAGGCTACTGAGGTTGAATCTGATGGATACATTGATTATTAAGTTTTTATGATTCACCCCCCCCCTCTCATCTTACTAACAAAATCTACATCCGATAAACATAAGATAGATTGGAAAGAGATGCATGCTAAGGATATGGAGGAAGTTGAGATGAAGAAATAGATCTTGAAGAGATGGAAGCCTAATTGCTAGAAGAATTCCTAAAGGACCAACTAGAAAAAAGTATGAAGGAAAAGTCCCTTTTAAATATTTTTCATGCAATAAGATTGGTCATTTTGCATCTAGTTGTCCTGAAAGAGCTTCTAGGAATCATGAAAGATTTATGAGGAATTATAAGCCTCATCCTGAATATCAGAGCATGCCTAGATTTAGAAGGAATAAAGATAAATAATTTTATTATGCTGGTGATGATGATGGTATTTCCAATGATGATGATGATGAAACTGTGAGTGGATCCGGTAATGGTGCTTCATTCAGAAAACATTGGGTCTTTATTTCTATCAAGGATGATTCTCCAAAATTTATCATTGAACCAACACATACTGAGGAAAAGGCCTTGGCTGCTAAAATTGAAGAAAAGGACGAATGGGTTATAGAGAGTGGATGCTCAGATTACATGACTGGTGAAAAGAATTTTCTTACCACTGCAAGAATTTGATGGTGGATTGGTTGGATTTGGAGACAACAAGGCATGTAGGATCAAAGGAAAAGGAACAATATCATTGGATGGTAAGAATAATACTGATAATGTTTATTATGTTGAAGGCTTAAAGCATAATCTTTTAAGTGTAGGTCAGATGGTGGATAGAGGATTTCATTTGCAATTCAAGGATGGAAAATGCAAGATCATTAATAAATCTAGATTGGAGATTACTTTCGGAACTTAGACTAATGGTAATATCTTTCATTTGAACTTTGGAGAAAAGGCTTGCTTGATTGCTCAGATTGATGAAAATTTGTTATGGCATAAGAGGATGTGTCATGTTAATTTTGATTGCATAGTAAAGATTAGTTCAATACCGGTTATCAGAGATTTTCCCAAGATTGTTAAAGCTCATAATCCGATATGTAGAGAATGTCAAATGGGTAAGAAATTTAGAACTTATTTTAGAAGTGTACATGATCAATCTAATGGAATTCTTGATATTATTCATACTAATTTGTGTGGACCCACAAGGACTTAAAGTTTTCAAGGTGATAGATATTTTATGTTACTTATTGATGACTATTCTAGAATGATGTGGGTAGCATTTTTGAAAAATAAATATGAAGCTTTGGAGAAATTCAAAATCTTTAAGGCTATGGTTGAGACTAAGACAAGACTAGAGATAAAGTGCTTAAGATCAGATCATGGTGGTGAGTTTACATTCGGTGAGTTCAACAACTTTTGTGAAAAGATTGGTATTAGGAGACAACTTTCTGCACCTAGAACCCCACAATAGAACAAATTGGTGGAAAGAAAGAACATAACAATTTTGGATGCTACAAGGACTATGATGACTGAAGCTAAATTACCTGATATCTATTGGAGAGAGGTTGTCAATACCACTGTATACACTTTCAATAGAGTACACATTAAAGGCCATATCGGTAAGACTCCTTATGCACTATGATTTGGTCATACTCCTATTGTCAAATATTTCAAATGTTTTGGAAGAAAATATTACATTAGAAGAGATGATGCATTAGGAAAATTTGATCCTAGAAGTGATGAATAAATATTTTTGGGTTATTCTACTAAGAGAAAAGAATATAGATGTTATAACAAAAGATTGAATAGGATATTGGAAAGCATAAATGTCAAGGTGGATGAGCATGGCAATAATCAGATCAGAGCATATGATTATAGACCGGAAGATAAATTTATCAGACCTAAACTGGTAATGCAAGAATTAGTTCAGAATAGTGAACTTGTGACACTGGTAGCATCAAAAAATTAAACAGTGACAGAGGAACATCAAAATGAGTTAGCAAATAAATAAAATTCAAAGACTCCCAAGTATGTAAAGCTAAATTATTCTAAAGATTAGATTATTGGAGATAAAAGGAAAGATGTGATGACTAGGAGAAGATTAGTTGCTGAAGAGGTATGTTTAATTTCTCAAATTGAACCGAAATCTTTCATTGAATCAAGGATGAAAATTGGTTAAAAGAAATGGGAGAGGAATTAGATTAGATTGAAAAGAATAAGACATGGGAACTTGTACCTAGACCTAAAGACAAGAATATCATTGGAACTAAATGGGTTTGTAGGAACAGATTAAATGAGGAAGGTCAAGTGGTGAGGAATAAGGCTAGATTGGTTTGCAAAGGTTATTCACAGGAAGAAGGAATTGATTATGGGGAAACTTATGCCTCGGTTGCTAGAATTGAAGTGGTAAGACTTTTTCCTGCTTATGTTGCACACAAGAACTATAAATTATATCAGATGGAAGTCAAATGTTCTATTTTGAATGGAGATCTTGAAGAGGAAGTTTACATTGAACAACTTGATGGATTTTCTTTATCAGAAGATAAGGACATGGTTTGCAGATCAAAGAAAGCTTTATATGGACTAAAACAAGCCCCTAGAGAATGGTATGCTAGATTGGATAAGTATCTTTCAAAGCTTGGCTTCAGTAAAGGTAATGCTAATAGTAACTTATATTACAAGATTGAGCATGATGACATATTGATTATTAAAGTCTTTATGGATGATATCATTTTCAAAGGAGAAGAAGGTCTATGCATGAAATTTGCTAATGCTATGAATAATGAATTTGAAATGTCTATGATTGGTGAGATGAATTTTTTCTTAGGTTTGCAGATTACTCAAACTAATAAAGGTATTTTCGTTTGTCAAACTAAGTATGTGAAGGAGTCAATTAGAAAATTTGGACTTGAGAATTTTAAACCTGTCAGTACTCCTATGATAACCGGTTGCAAATTGTCAAAGGATGTTGAATCACCTATGGTGAACCTGAGCATATTCAAATCAATGATTGGTGGTTTGTTGTACCTAACTTAGACTAGACCTGATATAATAAATGTTGTTTTTATTGCTTCTAGATTTTAGTCAGATCCTAGAGAAACTCATGATATTGTTGTCAAGAGGATATTCAGATATTTGGTAGGTACAACAAACTTTGGGTTATGGTATCCAAATAATGATGACTTCACATTGTGTGCATATACTGATTTTGATTGGGCACAAGATGTGGATGGCTGAAAGAGCACTACTAGTGGTGCATTCTTTCTTGGGAAGAAGTTGGTTTCATTTCTTAGTAAGAAACAATCATGCACTTCATTGTCTATAGCTGAAGCAGAATATGTTGCAGCTACTACCAACTGTACTTAGATTTTATGGATGAAACAAATGTTAAAGGATATAAGGGTAAGCTATGATGAGACTATTATTATTCACTATGATAATACTGCTACTACTGATATGTCAAAGAATCTGGTATTTCATTCCAAATCAAAACACATTTCTATAAGGTATAATTTCTTGAAGGAAAAGGTTGAAGCAAAGGAAGTCAGACTGGTTTATGGTGCCCACTAAGGAACAAATTATAGATATTATAACAAAACCATTGCCTAAAGACACTTTTGAATATTTTAGAGATCAGTTGGGGGTTACCAACCCTCCAAAAGAGACTTAGTGATGCAGAGATGCATCAATCCCATGAGCTTATCGGACGTACTTTTCTAATCCGGGTTGATGAAGATGGTGCTACTACTCAGGGGGAGTAATGAGCTGTTTGGTTTAGTATTTGTCCTTTTACATTGATGTCAAAGGGGGAGAAGGTATTGATGTGAAAACTACTAGATCTTTTGATGGTTTTGGAGTTTGTTGGCATTCCTTGGCACTCAAATGTTTTTCACATTCAATGCCAAAGGGGGAGATTGTTGTCAATATGTTGGATTTGGTTAAGTATTGTCATTGATGTCAACACTATATTCTAGTTGGAGACTATCCTGGTTAGTCTTGGTGATCAATTTGGTTTTGGTTGTGATTCTGATCCAGTATGATCAAGCCTCTGGAATCAGTTTTGGATGCTTATTTTGATGGTTATGTGCCTGCTATATTTTGGTGGTTTCATGGTTTGTTTATTTATTTTTGTATTTTTGGTTACTGGTTTGTTTATGCCTTTACCGACTAGCTTTTGGCTTTACTAACTTCTGGCGTTCCCAGTTAGCTTTACTGGTATGTTGTTTTGGTGACTTGGTCAATGGATTTTGGGTCTAGCTTATGGAATTGGTTTCTTTCATGTTTTTGGTGATTCTTGAGCATATCCAAAGAATTTGGTGAGTTTGCATTGGATGGTGTGCTATTATGGTGGTCCTATTTAGATCCAGTTAAACTTTCACTGAGGGTTTCTATTGACAAGTGAAGTGTGTTGGATTTTGGTCTTAGCGGAATCCCTGATGGATATAATTGTTTGGTTACTTGATTTAGGTCTATTCTTTGTAATGTAAATCATAATATTGGTTTGGTGGTATCATGTGATGTAATTTTTGTAATTATGGGTTTATGGGTTTAGGGTTTAGGTGACCTTGTCAATAAGGTTGATGATTTGTATTTAAAGGTGACCTATTCATGTAAATGGACATGTGATGGTTATGGTTGGTTAAGTCTACATTATTAGAGAAGGATATAGTATGAATAAAGTCATATCATTCAGGTGAAGGTTGGAAAGGTTTTGTATTGTAGAGCAGACATTAATGCTTAACTGGTACTATATCAGGAATTAGTAGATGCTACTTTCACAGTTCATTTCTTTCCAAATTGCAGTCCGATGAGTTTGTAAGTCAGACTTCCCTTTGTGATGAGCAGCGCGCTCTAGGCTATTGGCCTTTCTACATGTACAAACCCTATTGTAACTATTCACAATACTACTACAGAGTATTCATCTGATTGTGGGTAGGGTTTCCCACCATGGATTTTGCCTTTCTGGGTTTTCCACATCAAATTTTGGTGTTATGTGTGTTGTGCTTTCATGTTATATTCTTCATTGGGTTGTGCTCCAGTTTAAGGTTTATAATTGAATTGATTGTTGTTATTGCTAGTAAACTAATTCACCCCCCTCTCAGCTTACTGCTAGTATCAGTGCATTCCAACATAGACAAGTATAAAAAGAGGTCTATCCCTCTCATTTGAAATCTAATCTAACAACTTCTATGATCTCAATTAGACTTTGGGGAAATTCAATTCAAGTGAGCAATAAATCAATCATTCTGTAGCATCCTAAAATTGTGACACTTGCAATTTTGACTGCATTTGGGTCTTCACGATGGCGATGCAACATGGAACCTGAATGGAGACCCCGAAACTTGTTCATGACATCAAAAACTGCATTTTTCAGCACCTTGGCCTGATCCTCCTTGCACCCTGCTGTCCCTGGAGGTGGGACCATGGCGTCCAGTGCCCTGGTCCTTCAGGACTAGGGCGCCCAGTGCCTTGGTCCCCCAGGACCATGGCGCCCAGCACCCTGGTCCCCCAGGACCATGGCGCCCAGCGCCCTGGTCCCTAGCCCTATTTTTGGGCCCGGTCTCTTTTGGGTCTCAGGTCTTTATGTTTGCAAATTGGAAAATATTATTTCCTGGTCGGCCTAAGGTCGGGAAAATCAGTCTTTCAACCCTAATTGACAAGTATATAAACTACATTTCCTCTCCCATTTGGAGGAGGAAGGATATGCATACAAGACGCGGAAACGATATTCAAGCATTCAAGCATTCAAGCATTCCTTTAAGCAATTGATAATTCTAAGTCTCCATTCAAGGCTAAGTGTTGCATTCAAGACAAGGATTCAACCATTGAAGAGGAGATCACATATCACATACAACATACAACATATAACAACATCTACACCTTCGCATGTAAGAATACAAACATTCTTACAACAAGGTACTAGTACTTGTTTTACATTACAATCATTTACATTTACAACATTCTCATTTCTTGGTTAATTCCAAAACTGGGGTTTGACCTAAAGGCAAACCCCTCATCCCTAACCCCCCAATCGTCCTCTCTTTTCTGTGTGTAGGTTGCAGGTACGCGGCTGTAATTGAAGATCTGGAATCCTTGTACAGAGACGAACAGATCCCCCTTTGTTTCGCGGATTTTTCGGAGGACCGTGTGCACACCGGGCACCATCGTCCTGTCAACTTTTGCTCAAATTTGTAGAACAACACCATCTCGACATTTTACTACTAATTCCAGGTCCGTAGCTTCATCCCATATCCCTATCTCTGTTTATAAGTGAATCTTTCCTACTTTACATGCATTCCTAGTTCAATCTTTCTATCTACATTCTTTACAAAAGAGGGTATCCTTGCTATCACAACCCTTGAAACTCATATAGAATCCAATCTTGCATTGCGTGGGATTGGATCTTGTGGGTTTCAACCCCTCTTTTGAATGTAAAGTCTCTCCTAAGTGAAAACCATCAACCCTAGTGACTCTCCCTTCTCTCTCCTCGGAGTTGGGGAGGGGAGAACGACTAGGGTTTGATTTTTCCGCTTTACATTTTGGTGAACCCGACGTGAACATCCTCATTCTGATTATTCATGGTTAGATCTGAAAATTTTGCCTTCCTAAATTTCCATGTTTGATCTTTTGCAAATTTTAGAGGTTGATTGCATAAAAAACCCTAAAATTTTCTTTTAGTAATTAAACTTGTGAAATGTTTAATTGTTAATGCTTGTTTCAGATCTACCCTTCTATTGCAAATTGTCAATTCATATTTGTGCTTTAATTCTGAAAATTAAGTGGTTAAATGTCAAAACCCTAATTTTTAAAACCTTCTTGATTCAACCTTTGACTGATAAATTCACTAATCAAAACACTTCCAAATCGGCTGTAATTTTGGATTCCGCAACAAAATCACAATATCTTTCATCCTTGAAAATTTGGAAAAAGAAGTTGCGAGGACCGTGTGCACCCCGAGCGCCATTGTCCCCGACATTTTTTCTGAAATTTCGGGAGCTAGATCTTACTGTATTTTTCTGCTAAAATCCAGAATTTTGGCTGATTTTATCAATTCTAACACTTTCAAAATTAAAGTCAAAGTTGGTCAAGCGATTGCTTGGATTGAGGCTTCTAATCATTCAAAAATTGTTGAAATTGAAATTCGTATCAAAATTGTGTTTCTTACAGTCCTAAATCTGAAAAGTGTGTTAGCATTCATTCAAAATTTCAGTGTTTTATTCAAATTTTTGCAATTTGTGACCTTTGAAATTAAGTGTTTAATTGCAACAACTTTGATTTCCACTTTCAAATTCAAATTTTGCATGAAATCGAGTCAACTTTTAAATTTCAAAGCCTGCATTGCTTTCAGTATTCCTTCTAAAATCATAAAATTCAAAATTTCAGTTTCCCTCTCTTTTTCAAAATTCAAATTTTACATTTTTCAACAATCTTGGTAGGGTTCAATTTTGAGATTGCAACTTTAATTTGGCCTATCTATAGATCGTAAAATCACTCAATTTTTTCAGATTAGCTTTAAAATCATCATAACTTTCATCCCTGAAAATTTCAAAAAAAGTTGCAAGGACCGTGTGCACTCCGTTCGCCACGGTCCCGGACATTTTTTCCGAAATTTCGGGAGATTGTCCTAATTGCATTTAACAGCTTAAATCTAGGAGATTGTCTTATTTTATTGAAATTTGCTACCTCTAAAAATCAAAATCTTCTCTCTTTCTTCAGTGCATGAGTTTTACAACAATAAGTCCTACTTACACTATTCCCGTTAGACGAAGCCTTAGAATTAAGTCTTTCCAAGGTGTAATTACCGAGGAGATGGAACCTAATTTGAATGGCCTTTTAAGCGAGGACATTGGTAATTCCTCTAATCCTCTTAATGATGAAGAAGCTCTCCATGAGGTTTCTGAAGAACAACTTTCGAAGTTGGATAACCAATTTGATGATTTTTGACAATGGATGTCTCAAGAATACCCCGATAGTCAAGCTCTTCCTTTAATTGAGGGTCTAAAACATATGCTTCAAAGTGACAAGAATGGAATTGATATTTTGTGTGGTATTGCACACATTGTGGATTCGAATGTGATGCCTATGAAAAGTTGTGCCGAAACCTTAGGTTATACACAACCTCCTACTCAAGTTAATCATTCTATTCCTTTGACGACTCCTATTGCTAGTATACCTACTTTCACATTAAACATAATGACTACTTCAATACAAGACATTCCTCCTATGATCACTAGTCATGGGGGCAATCCTTCTTCTTCAATCAATCCTCTTCCTTCATTCAATCTGACTTCTTCATTCATTCCTTCAATAAGTGTTCCTATTATATCACCACAAATGAACATGATGCAAGGGGGCAATTCATTTAACCATTCCATTCCTCCTTGTAGTGTTCCTCCTTTCCAATCATCTCCTATGACTAACTATCATAGTGTCCCACCACCTTACTCTCTACCTTCTTTCAATAACATAACACCTCCATCACAATCTAACACGTCTAATATGAACTCTTCGACTGAAGCGACCATTAACAATCTTGCACAAACTGTCTCTTCTTTACAGCAACAAATTGCCTCTATGAATCAATCTAAGTTTAGTGTGCCCACATTTGATGTTGCGAGCCCACTTTCTCTTGACATTGTTCGAGCTATCCCCCCTAAACATGTTGAAATTCCACATTTGGAGCTTTATAATGGTAAGGGTGATCCTCTGACACATGTTAAGACCTTTCAAACAATATGTACTGATTTTGCTTATGACCAAAGGTTGCTTGCAAAACTGTTTACTAGAACATTAAGAGATAAAGCCCTACAATGGTATTGCTCGTTGCCTTCCTATTCTATTACTTCTTTCGAACAACTTGCAAATGCTTTTATTCAACAATTTCAAAACAATATAAGTCCTAAAGTTACTTTGATTGATTTAATGCATTGTAAACAAGGTGTTAAAGAAAAAGTGATTGATTTCATTGGTAGATATAAGTATTTGTATGCTCAAATTTATTTTCCAGTGCCTGACAATGATATTCAAAGAATCTTTATTTCTAATTTACAAAAAGACATCAGAGAAAAACTCCTATTTTCTGAGTTTACTTCTTTCCAACAGTTGTGCGTAACTCTTCACCATTATCAACTGACTGTGAGTCAAATGGAACAATCACATCCTATGGCTCCGAGTGATAAGGGTGATAGTAGTCAACAACCATTTGGGAAGTTTAAACTGAACAGAGAGTCCATTAAATTCAATGAAAACATCATCAACAACAATGTGAACGCAGCATCAGGTGTGCCTCCTATTTCTAGGTTTTTCAAGAAAGAAAGAAAGTTCACTCCTTTGAATGAATCATTGCATAGTATTATGAATAAGTTATTGGAACAAAATGTGCTTACTCTTCCTCCTATAAGGAAAATAGACCCTATGAAGATTAATTCACCCTATTTTGATAACAAATCTTTTTCTCAATTTCATCGTCATCCTGGGCATGATACTGAAAAATGTTTTGCTTTAAAGGGTAAAATTCAAGATCTGATTGATAATAATACTATTTCTGTTTCTGGAGTGAATGATAAAGCCAATAAATCTGTAGCTCCTCCTAACCAAAATCTTCAGATTTTTACTGATGCATTGCCTTCTCATACCTCTAATGCGATTGATACTACTGATTCCTCTGTCTCACCTGATGATCTTGTGTCTATGACTCCGAATGTGATTAACTTTGTAGAGCAGTAGAAAATCCCTAAAGAACTTTCCATCACCTTTGATTCCAGTGAAACTATCAGGGTACCTGATGGTCCTTTATATATAGTTGCAAAATTCAAGAATACACCTTGTCGTGGGGTGATTATTGATCCTTCTTGTATGGTTAATGTCATTACTGAAGAATTCCTTTTTACTTTGCAATTGAATCAAGTGATCTATGATGAAACAAATGTGGTTGTGAAATTATTTGATGCATTTTCTTCTCCTACAATTGGTTCTATTACATTACCTATTGATGTCCATAACAAATCCCTTGATGTGGACTTTGCTATTATTCCATCATCCGAACAATTTCGTGTGAAGCTAGGCTATCCTTGGCTATCTTCCATGAAAGCTATTGCTTATCCTATTCACAAGTGTTTGAAATTTCCCCATAATGGTGAAGTTGTTACTGTCAATCATAGTCTCTTTAAACTAGCTGAAAGAACTTCTAGCGTTCCTATTGATTCTTTTTGGCCTAAACAATTCCAATCTCTTCCTTCGCGAAGTGATCATGTTTTCAAATTTTATCAAAAGTGGAAAAAAGACATTATCCTATCTCTAAGCGAACCTAGAACACCCAAACTTGACATTCCTATCATTCTTGAGAAGGAAGTTCTTCCTTTGAAAGATAGAACTAATGTCTTTCCTCAAGAAGATTCCCAACCTATCCCTATGGATGTGACTATGCCTGTGATTAATAAACTTCCTAAAAGTAGACCTATCCCTCCTCGTCATGATGGACTTGGTCTCCTTCCTAAACCAAATATTCCTCCCTTATATGGAGCAGTTCCTCCTCCTTCCTCTTATGGAGAGAAGAGACTTTCCTCTTCTCCTATTGTTCAACCTAAGAGACCACAACCTAAACACCCAAGTGCTAAGGATGAGAACATTCCTCCTCCTCAATCTTCTCAACTTTCTACTAGGACTAGGCAAAATCATTCTGCACGTGAACGCTGATGAAAGTGTCGTCTTAGAGCTCAGGCAGCTGCCTCTCAAACTTTGCAATCCCCAAAAACACCTTCAACTAATATTATTCCATTTTCTCCTCAGCCGACGATTGAGCTGAAATCTCCTAAACACAAGATGCATGATGGTCTTGATCCTGTGCGAGTTAAAGATCCTATTTTTATAAATCTTGATGATGATATAGATGAAAATATTACTCCTGTTCATTCTGATAGTGAATATGAATATGTTGATGTTAATAACCATCTATCTAACAAATTTTCTAAAGCACTTATCCTAGCTCCTAGACAAGAATGCCATGGCTTGGGATATGAACATAGCTCTTGTTTGGATCTTGTGATAGCTCCATCTGCTGTGTTGGATGTTCCTCCTCTAGCATGTTCCCTACCTTCCCGAAACATTGATCAGCAAGATCGGGGGGTAGATGACGTGCTAGACTAGTTTCATTAGCATAGCAGACTCTCTCCTCCTCTCTTTTGTCACTTCTTCTATGTGTTATTCTCATTCTTCTATTTGTTGTCCTTAGTGTTGTCTACTTGGGGACGATGCAAAGCATTGAGATCTCTTGGTCTCTCTCATGTTGACTCAAAAGACACATGTGTTCCCTTCTTCTAGGTGACCTTCCTTGATTGGGGAATGAAGAACAATTATGCATACATACATATGATATACATGAATTATCATACAGCATACTGACCCCGAGGAAAGCGAAGTCACCTTGTGCTTTGTGTTTTGTGTCTATTATCCTTGGGCTTATCTCACACTTGGGGGCTAAATCCTTGTGATAACGTGCTCCTTTCTCATTTCTTATATGTATCACTACCTTAAAGAAATCACTCCCGGTGAGGCATGTGCGATCGCTTTAACGTAGGGGGGCATACATCCTGTTCATATCTTTTCAAGATACTTGAAAATTTCTTGCCAAATTCAGCTTTGCCTTGAAAATTTTTGATATCTTTCTTGCATGACTCATAGTGAGGGAAGCTTACTACTGACAGTCATGGTTCTCCCTCATGATCTTCCCTTTTACTTTGTCAATCGAAGTCATAAGATCCTTAGTCCACTGGGGGCTTGGTGTATCTTGCCTCCTTGACGTGGTGAAAGTTTTTCAATGTTGTTTCCTTGTACTTTACCAGAAGTATGAGCGTACGCTTATACTCCTGCTAAAGTGGGGGCTAAATGTAGCATCCTAAAATTGTGACACTTGCAATTTCAACTGCATTTGGGTCTTCATGATGGTGATGCAAGATGGAACCTGAATGGAGACCCCGAAACTTGTTCATGACATCAAAAACTGCATTTTTCAGCACCCTGGCCTGATCCTCCTTGCACCCTGCTGTCCCTGGAGGTGGGACCATGGCGCCCAGCACCCTGGTCCTTCAGGACTAGGGCTCCCAGTGCCTTGGTCCCCTAGGACCATGGCACCCAGCGCCCTGGTCCCTGGCCCTATTTTTGGGCCCGGTCTCTTTTGGGTCTCGGGTCTCTATGTTTGCAAATTGGAAAATATTATTTCCTGGTCGGCCTAAGGTCGGGAAAATCAGTCTTTCAACCCTAATTGACAAGTATATAAACTACATTTCCTCTCCCATTTGGAGGAGGAAGGATATGCGTACAAGACACAGAAACGATATTCAAGCATTCCTTCAAGCAATTGATAATTCTAAGTCTCCATTCAAGGCTAAGTGTTGCATTCAAGACAAGGATTCAACCATTGAAGAGGAGATCACATATCACATACAACATAAAACATATAACAACATCTACACCTTCGCATGTAAGAATACAAACATTCTTACAACAAGGTACTAGTACTTGTTTTACATTACAATCATTTACATTTATAGCATTCTCATTTCTTGGTTAATTCCAAAACTGGGGTTTGACCTAAAGGAAAACCCCTCATCCCTAACCCCCCAATCATCCTCACTTTTTTGTGTGTAGGTTGCAAGTACGCGGCTGTAATTGAAGATCTGGAATCCTTGTGCAGAGACGAACAGATCCCCCTTCGTTTCGCAGATTTTTCGGAGGACCGTGTGCACGCCGGGTGCCATCGTCCCATCAACTTTTGCTCAAATTTGTAGAACAGCACCGTCTCAACATTTTACTACTAATTCCAGGTCCGCAGCTTCATCCCATATCCCTATCTCTGTTTATAAGCGAATCTTTCCTACTTTACATGCATTCCTAGTTCAATCTTTCTATCTACATTCTTTACAAAAGAGGGTATCCTTGCTATCACAACCCTTGAAACTCATATAGAATCCAATCTTGCATTGCATGGGATTGGATCTTGTGGGTTTCAACCCCTCTTTTGAATGTAAAGTCTCTCCTAAGTGAAAACCATCAACCCTAGTGACTCTCCCTTCTCTCTCCTCGGAGTTGGGGAGGGGAGAATGACTAGGGTTCGATTTTTTCGCTTTACACATTCATCAAACATTGGAGAAGATCTGAATTCAAGTTCAAGTATTGAAGATGGCATCCATAAGTAATGTTTTATGAATACATCCTACATGAAACCCTAAAAGCTTTGTGTGAAGACAAACAAAACTTCATAAAGGTAAACATTATGGTTCCAAGCATTACATTTCAGATTCAGTCTTTTCCTCAAAATTAAAGTACTTTATTATAGTCTCTCATTATATTTGTAAATTCAATCTCATGGTAAATTCCAAGATTGGGGTTCGACCTAAGGTAGACTAATATTTCCAACATATTTCCCTTTCTTTTTGTGTGCAGGAAATAGGTGTGGAGCTATACTCAAGAATTTCAATAGAGTCAATAGTGATGAACAAGTTCATTTTTTGATGATGAAAAATTCAGAGGACTGGGGTCAACTTGTACTACCTAGTCCCAAAAAATCAGGTCGAACTTCTAAGAACAAGTTCTTGACATCCCCATTTTCCTAGATCTAAGTTTGTGGCTCAGTGGGATATTTGTAGCTTATTGTTTCTATTAGTTTACTTTAATAATTCATAATTTTGCCCTAATTTCACAATTACATTACAAATTCAACTAAGAAAGAGGATAATCAATATAAACTAGTTGAATCCAATTATAATCTCAAAGCTTTCCCCATTAGGATTGAGCCTAAATCTATTGGGTTCAACCCTCTTTCTATAACACCCCGCTAAGGAACCCTAGAGAACAACAATAAGTAACTAAATAATCAAAGAAATAATTTTATTTTTAAAACATATCACCTTACATAATAACTTATAATGAAAGTAAATATAACATATGCACATGCACAAGATATCCTAACACATAACCAAAGTCCTCATGCGATTTCCCTAATTTCACTACCTAAGCAATGATATAAACAATAATTAAGGTTATTAAATCATATTACATTAATGATAACATTATGCAAAGTAGGAACACATTCACATCTAATACTAGGTTCATTTTTAAATATGAACAAGCATTCATCTATGAGAGAGTAGTCGATACCAACATCACACTACTTAAAAAGCATTCAAGGTTACATAATATTTCCAAATACATTAACTATTATTACATCAATCTTCATAAGAAGTATCTAATACACAATGATAGTGTTACAATTACAATGATATCTTATATACATAACATCTGCTAAAAAATCACCAAAATATATGCAACAAGGAATAGGAGAAACTGGATAGAAGATACAAAATCCACTGATGCTCATGAACAAGACCACCGGTCCCCAATGGAGGTAAGGAAACAACCACTTGACCATGTGGAACCCAAAGGCCCAGCCCCATGCTAGGAAATAGACACAAGACCCCACACAACAAAAGTAAAATAGGTCAATAATACCACATGAAAGAGACACAAAGGACCACTTACACATACAAACACATCACAAGAGTTACCACAAAGGATCGCCACAAGAACTATTAGAGGCTTCACAAGACTAGGGTTCTAAGGTACAATTAGAGAGGAGTTCCATCGCATAGAATCACATGAGTTACCCTAGCAGTCTGGCCCCTCTATGAACTCTAGAACCTAACCCCATTGAGGACTCACATGGAACCGAAAAAATCCTTTTGTCAAGACAAGGAAGTTTGATCATGCCATCCAAGCCTTCCCAATCTCATCTTGAGTCTATACGAGCACTCCAGGTCATGAGATCTCATCCCCTATCTATATAAGCACATGAGGCCATGAGTGGGGCACCAAAACCTAATTATATTTGTAATGTGATAATCTACCCTTCCCCCTGAATTAATTTTATTTAATGTTATCCTAGTAGCCACTTTGGGCCTCGACCCCTATTGAGAGCCACTCCTATATTTCTGGGTTGTCAAAATTCTTTCATTTGAGCCTTGAATCAGAGGTTTGAAGGACAAAATTATGCATAAAGTTCAAGAGTTTGGGGTGGAGAAGAATAGAAAGGGGGTTCAAATGAACACCCCTTCGAATGAACCCTTTTACGTTCATTTTATAATGGTTAAAAAAGGGGTTCGCTCGAAGGGGGGTTTGAGTGAACCCCATAAAATATTAATAAAAAGGGGGTTTGAGTGAACCCCAGTTATGTAACATGTATGATTGAAGGGGGGTTTCCTCAAACCCTAAAGGACAGTTCGCTCAAACACCCAAAGTACGAATGAATACCCTCTGAATTTTTTTCACCCATCTACGTTTTTCCTTCGCTGGTGAAAGTGGGAACCATTATTGTGAGATGACCTGAATGTAATTTATAATATAAAATATTCAACAAAATATCAGGTCTGAGACCTAATTTAGCATAACAACAAATGAAATATCTTTTTTTTCCAAAATCTCTACCAAACCCACAAAACCGTGATAAAACTACACTACCGAATTCACCCTAAACACCACAAACTGATTATGTTTGAATTATAAATAGAAATAAAAGAATATAAATTTAATTACAACCATAAGAACAATAACATGATTCTTAAACATATTAATAAGTCCCAACACAACAATAAATCTACACACAATGCTTGAAAACAACACGAAGAAAAATGAAAGCTTGACGAAGAAACCTTACATCAATTTTAAAGAACAATGAAAGAAAATCAAGGAAAAGAAACTTGAATTTAAATCTCCAACCCAAAATCCACTCTAACAATATAAAAATCCACAAGAATCCATAAACAATACTCGCAGAATCAAAGGCAAAATGATTCCAAAATTCTATTCAAATCAGATTCCAAAACCTCCAAACAATTCAATCAAGATTTCTTCCACCAATCTTCTCCAAAATTCCCAATAATTACAATAAGAATTCCAAACACCAATAAGACAACACCAGTCATAAAAAGTCCAACAAATAACCAAAGAAATCTTCAACTCAATCCTCCAAAACCTCTTCAACAATCTTATGCAAATAGCAATTCGAGAATATAGTTCAATCTTCCCCTCAGTCCTTTTGCAAGTAAGCTAATTCCTTCACCAAAATTTCCAGCAATAACTCCCCATCAAGAATTCCATCCAAACTCAAAATAAAAGAATAAAAAGACTCATAACTACCCTTTCAAAAACCAAGAGTCACAATAAAGGAGATAATAAAATGGAAGCCCTTCAATTCTCAATAATAATTAATTTCCCTCTCAACACAAGAAATTAAATAAACATAAAAAATAAATCATAAAGGGGTAAATGCAACAGAGGAAATAAATAAAACATAGGAGAAAAATAAACTGATGATAACATACCATTACATAAGATCACTAGTTAAAGCACAAAACATATTAAATATCTTAAACATAATCCATAGGAAAAATAATTACATAAAAAGGATAATAATCACATAACATTAAAAGTACTAACAGTAACATAACTATAGAACATAAATATTCACCACCACATAAACCACTTAAACAAAGATACATTAAATAAATAAGGGAACTCATCAACCATCTCATACTCATAACCACTGATGAAGGGAAATCGAATATTGCCTATGTGGAAATTTGAATGGGTAAACATATGACCAAAGATAATTGTCCTAGTATGTGGTGCAGGGGCACCTCATGACTAAGATAATCAGGGTAATGAAGGAATAAAGGTCACACATGCATAAGACTATAATATCTCAATCTATGTAATAGGATAGTTTAGTTTGTTTGATTTTTGTCATAAACCCCACTTTGTTACCCAATGACATGGATTTGGCAAGTTGATAAGCCACCATGGGCATATGGGGATAGGGGTATTTATTTTATTATTTTATAGGTGTTTATGTGTTGGAGGTTTCTTAGGAAGGTTTAAGATATGTTGGAACAACTTTAGGTCTGCGGACTTAACATGTGTCAAAGTTGCTAAACCATGACAACTTTTGATGACAACTTTTGGTTGCAAAGAGAAACTTCTTTCCAATGGTCATAAAAGTTCAAAAGGTGGTTGATAACAATTGATTAACATATAAAATTTCATTCCCAATCATCATTGAGAGAGGGGATTAGTGTTGTAAACAATTGGCATCATTGAAGCAATAAAATTCTGTGAATTTCCTGCAATTTTATCATTCTGAGTGGGGTACTGTACTGTATGAACATTTTGGAATTAGGAAAATGGTGGGATGTGTAAGAGTGGCTAATAACCTTTCATATGCATCAATTCTAAGGTCCTAATTCACCAAGACAAGGGAGAAACCTACAACTTTCTAGAAGTGATTTGGATTTGACAGTTTTACCTAGGGTTTCACAAAGAAATGGCCTCATCTTGCTGATCCTTCATTGGTGGCCCATGTATTTAGAGGAGATGAAAGTATGGCCAATGTATTTTAAGGTTTTGAAATCCTTTTGCAAGTTAGGACCAGTTGGAGGCAAGGGTTTGATGCATTAAGGTGGGCAACTCCATGTGGGCACCGTGCAAGTACAAACAAATAGGTTCCACATCAGGTGTTAGGGTTTTGATCATCATCTAAAACTTAGGAATTGGTGGATTTGTCATGTCCTAAGAGTTTTCCTTATTTTGGTTTGACAAGGTAGGGCTTGTGTCTATCCTCTCCTTTGTAAAACATGCCTAATTGGGGTATTAGGTATCCTATCCAAGATAGGGTTTGGACCTTTGTATTCTCAAACTGTTGGAACCCTTTGGATATGTTTTGTAACTCATTAAAGGGTATACAAATATGGAATTATTTGTTTGGGTACTTTGGAGAAATAAAGATTCAATTGTGGAAAACTGGTATGGTAGGGCTACTATGCTTAGTAGGCCTTATTGCAACAACTGTCTCAAACCATTAAAGGGAAACTAAATCAGTGATTGAAAAGAGTCTTCATGACCTAGGGGACTTCAAACAAAACCCTATATAGGCACTTATTAATTGGAGAGAGGACCTAACCTTGTTGGGCTATAGGGTCCCTAAGAATCACTAGAAGACCTTGTGAAGCACTCAATGGAAGTGACCTTATGAGGAAGCATTCAAGAAGGAAAGGATGCTGGACATGTCAAATTGACCCTTCTTAAACCCCTTAAAGTCTTTTGTGTTTGCTAGAGTCCTTGGTTGGTCCCTGGATTAGGGGAACCTACTATATACCTATATGAGGGCTCTACATCAAATTGGTATCAAAGTGTAGGAGGAATCCTTTTGGAAAGGAGAATAGTACATGTTAGCAGAAAAATCAGAGGGTGAGGCTAGAAACATGCCTCCAAAGGTGACAAATGTGGAAGTTGCCATAATGGTGCAAGAAAATAGAGAAGAGAATGATCGACTTAGAAAGTTGATAGAGATCTTGGAAGACAAACTAGAAAGAGGAGGACATGATGGCTCGAAGGAAGTGGGAGAAGAAGAGGAAGTTCCTGCAGAGCATAGGTACTTGGTCAATGCCTTGAAGTCTATGGAGAGGAGAACCATGGACCAGAAGTCAAATCTACCTAGTTTTAGTGGGAAGATGGATGTCAATGTAGTGATGGACTGGATAGAGTCCTTGAACAATTTCTTTGATTGTGAAGACATCGCTGACAATAAGAAGGTGAATATTGCCAAGTCAAAAATGCAGGAAGCAACCTTGACATGGTGGAATTTTGTGCAAGGGGAAAGAGTAATGGAGGCAAGAGGAATGATCACCTCTTGGAAGAAGATGATTGCAGAGATCAAGGGAGTATATGTACCTGAGGACTATGAGGTCCAATTGCATAAGAGAAAGCAAAATTCAGACAGAAAGAGATGGTTGTGTGTGCCTACACTAAAGAATTTCGGAAATTGAGTATAAAGTCCAAGAAGATTGAAGATGAAAGTGAAAGAGTGGCAAGGTATCTAAACGGCCTAAGGTGGAACATACAAGAAGAGTTGAACCTCTTGTGCGTTGACACTATTCATAAATGCTATCAACTAGCATTGAAGGTGGAGGAGAAGCTTAAAAGAAGGAAACAGAAGAGCTATAGAGGAAGGGGTAAGAAATCAAGAGGAAGGGGAAACTTCAAAGGAAGAGGATCAAATTTTGAATTACAAAGAGAGAGCAGTCAAGACCCCTCAAGAAATGACAGTAATAATAAAGGTAACTTCACAGGAAGAAGGCCTAATTTTAGAGGTAGATCATTAGGAAGAGGAGTAGGACCAATAAAGTTTTTTGATTGCAACCAAGAGGGACACATTTCCAGTAGATGCCCAAAGAAGATGGGGTCTAGTTCCCAAGGAGAAAGGAGAACCAACCTAACCCAAGAATCAGATTACCAAGGTGGAAGTAAACCTGATTCATATGGTTATCTAGAGACAAGAGAGGCATTAATGTTAATAATAACCCTCTTGAAGGTACCAACACCTATGGAGCCACCTCAGAGGAAGTCTATCTTCCACACCACTTGCCAATTAGGAGGAAAGGTATGTAAAGTTTTGATTGACTCAGGGTCTACTGAGAATTGTGTCAATAGAAATGGTAGAGAAGTTGAAATTGAGGAGGATACCCCATCCATACCCCTATAATGTGTCTTGGATCACAAAGGGGCAACAAAACTTGTAGAAAAGTAGTCATGGGTGGAATTCCAGATAGGTACATATAAAGATAAGATTTTGTTTGATTTTGTTAACATGGATTCTTGCCACCTCTTGTTTGGAAGACCGTGGCAGTATGACCTCAAAGCACACCATGATGGTTTTAGGAATACCTACTCAATCACAAAGAATGACAAGGTCATAGAGATATTGCCCCTGACTGAAAACAATGAAGAACAAAAAGAAACTAAGTCCAAAGTGATGATGATGGAAGGCAAACCATTCCTCAAGGAGATAAAGATGGAAGAAGAGATATGTTTTTCTTTGCTTCCAATACCAATCTCAAAGGAGAAGCCTGTTGTAGATGACAGGACAGAAGGGAAGGAAAAGGATCTCAGTTTGGAAGTGAAGGAGATCATTTCTAGATATAAAGGAATAGTTGCAGATGGAGTACCAAGGAGTTTGCCACCAATGAGAGAGATCAGTCACTGTATTGACTTGATCCTAGGGGATACATTGCCTAACAAGGCTGCATACAAACTCACACCATAACAAAATGAGGAGATGGCAAGGCAAATTCAAGAGTTGCTAGATTCTGACCTGATTGGAAAGAGCCTTAGCCCATATGTAGTCCTTGTTGTTTTGGCACCCAAAAAGGATGGAACATGGAGGCTTTGTAATGATTCAAGAGCTCTCAACAAGATCACCATAAGGTATATATTTCCAATGCCTAGAATAGAGGATTTTCTTGATTGTTTGGGGGGTGCAAAATATTTCTCTAAAATTGATTTAAAGAGTGGATACCACCAAATTAGAATTAGACCTAGTGATGAGTGGAAAATAGACTTCAAAACAAATGAAGGGTTGTATGAGTGGAAGATTATGCCATTTGGATTGTCTAATGCCCCAAGTACATTCATGAGACTCATAAATGAACTTTTGAAAGAGTTCACAGGGAAGTTTGTAATAGTATATTTGGATGACATACTAATATTTAGCAAGACAAAAGAAGAGCACTTGAGGCATCTAGACATGGTATTGAGAAAATTGAGTGAAGAGGAATTGATGATCAATATGGAGAAGTGTTTGTTCATGCAGGAAGAACTCACCTACCTTGGATTTGTGATCTCTAAAGGTCACTTGAAGATAGACCAGGATAAGGTAAATGCAATTCTCTCTTGGCCTACTCCTAAGACTATTGATGAAGTTAGAAGTTTCCATGGATTAGCCACATTTTATAGAAAGTTAATAAGAGGTTTCAGTTAGATATGTGCTCCAATGTTGGAAACCATAAAAGGTGGTCAAAGGTGTAGGTTCTCTTGGACAAAGGAAGTGGATGAGGCATTTGAAACTCTCAAACAAAAGGTATCTCAACAACCGCTTTCCCTACCTGATTTTAATAAAGTGTTTCAGATTGAATGTGATTCCAGTCATGTGGCCATAGGATCAGTCATAAGCCAAGAAGGCAAACTTATACATTCTTTAGTGAAAATCTTAATGAGGCAACACGAAAATATTCTTCTTATGACCTAGAAATGTATGCACTAGTTCAGTCTTTGAAAAAATGGAGACCAAAGGAATTTGTGGTCTATACTGATAATCAAGCCCTGAGTTTCATTAATAGTCAAGAAAAGTTAAACCATAGGCATATGAAATGGGTAGAATCCCTCCAAGCCTACACCTCCTCCATCAAACACAATAAAGGAGTAGCCAACAAGGTGGCTAATGCACTAATTAGAAGGGTGCTAACCATATTTGAAATCCAACTAGAAAGCATTAGGATTAATGCATTGAAAGATATGTATGCTATAGATGAGGACTTCAAGGAGATCTACAAGGTATGTACTGAATTTGATGAAAGGCATCATGTGGAATTTTCTGATTTTCTGATCCAAGATGGACTTCTCTTCAAAGGTGGGCAATTGTGCATATCTAGGTGCTCAATGAGGACTAATATCATCAAGGAAAAGTGTAGTGGGGCCGTGGAAGGTCATTTTGGCTTGGACAAGACACTTGAATTGGTAAGGAGGCACTACTTTTGGCCCAAATTGTAGGTTGATGTAAGAAAGTTTGTAGATGCATGCACTATTTGTAAGAAGGAAAAAGGAAGAAGCACTAATGCTGGTCTCTATGAACCCTTACCCATTCCCTCAAGAACTTGGGAAAGTGTGTCAATGGACTTTGTAATGGGTTTACCTAGAACACAAAAGGGGTTTGACAATGTATTTGTGGTATTGGATAGTTTTAGTAAAATGGCACATTTCTTCCCATGTAAGTCCACTAGTGATGCATCTTACATAACAAATTTGTTTTTCAGAGAAGTAGCAAGGATCCATGGACTCCCATTGAATATAGTGTCTAACAGGGATGTCAAATTTGTTGGTCATTTTTGGAGAACTCTATGGAGGAAACTTGGCACTAATCTATCCTTTTCATCAGCCTATCATCCACAAATGGATGGGTAGACAGAATTGGTAAATATATCATTGGTAAAAAGTGGGATTTAATTTTATCTCAAGCTAAGTTTGCCTACAATGACACTGTGAACAGAAGCATAGGGAAGTCACCATTTTAGATTGTGTATGGGTTACATCCAAGAGGGGTATTGGAGTTGAGAAAATTACCCCATACAGACCCTATAAGTGTAGATGGGGAGAGGTTTGCTGAAGCCATAAAGGAAGTCCATGAGCAGGTCAAGATGAAAATCATCAGACAAGTACAAAGAACATGCAAATCAAAAAAGGAGAGAATTATAATTTCAAATTGGAGATTTGGTTTGGGTAAATTTGAAGAAGGAAAGGTTGCCCAAGGGAAAGCACACTAAGCTCATGCAAAGGAAAGTGGGACCATGCCAAATCTTGAATAAGTTTGGCAACAATGCCTATGAAATTCAATTACCACCTGACCTTGGCATATCTCCTATTTTTAATGTTTGTGATATAGCTCCTTTTAAAGGTGATTCTAATGCAGGTAGCTCATAACAGATCCTAGAAGATGTAACAGATGCAGATTTTCCCAAACATGAGCCCCCTAAACTTGAGAAAGTATTGGACACAAAGATTGTAAAGAAGACCGAAAGCAATGAGTACAAACAATACTTGGTCAAATGGAAAGGAAAACCAAATTTTGAAGCCATTTGGTTGGATGAAGATTAGATCAAGAAGCATGGCACTACATTACATGACCTCATCTCAAGTGGACTTGAGATTCATTCACCTTGGGAGTATGGTGCAAGGGCACCTCATGACTAAGATAATCAGGGGAATGAAGGCCTAAAGGTCACACATGCATAAGAATGTAATCTCTTAATCTATGTAATAGGATAGTTTAGTTTGTTTGATTTTTGTAATAAACCCCACTTTATTACCCAATGACATGGATTTGGGAAGTTGATAAGCCACCATGGGCATATGGGTGTAGTGGTATTTAGTTAATTATTTTATAGGTGTTTATGTGCTAGAGGTTTCTTAGGAAGGTTTAAGACATGTTGGAACAACTTTAGGTCTACGGACTTAACATATGTCAAAGTTGCTAAACCATGACAACTTTTGATGACAACTTTTGGTTGCAAAAAGCAACTTCTTTCCAATAGTAACCAAAGTTAAAAAGGTGGTTGATAACCATTTATTAAGGTATACAATTTCATTCTCAATCATCATTGAGAGAGGGGAATAGTGTTGTAAACAATTGGTATCATTGAAGAAATAAAATTCTGTGAATTTCCTGCAATTTTGTCATTTTGAGTGGGGTACCCTACTATAAGAACATTTTGGAATTAGGAAAATGGTAGGATGTGTTAGAGTGTAAAATAACCTTTCATATGCATCAAGTTTGAGGTCCTAATGTGCTAAGACAAGGGAGAAACCTGCAATTTTTTGGAAGTGATCTAGATTTGACAGTTTTACCTAGGGTTTCACAAAGAAATGGCCTCATCTTGCTGATCCTTCATTAGTGGTTCATAGCTTTGGAGGAGATGAAAGTATTGAAAATTTATTTTAAGGTTTTGAAAGCCTTTTACAGGTTAGGAGTGGTTGGAGGCAAGGGTTTGATGCATTAAGGTGGGCAACTCCATGTGGCCACCATGCAAGTGCAAGCAAACAGGTTCCACATCAGGTGTTAAGGGTCTGATCATCATCTAAAACTTAGGAATTGGTGGATTTATAATGTAATAATAGTGTTCCTTCTATTGGTTTGACAAGACAGGGCGTTTGTCAATTCTCTCCTTTGCAAAACAGGCCTAATTGGGGCTATTAGGTCTCCTAACCAAGATAGGGTTTGGACCTTTGTATTCTAAAATTTTTGGAATCCTTTGGATATATTTTGTAACCCATTAAAGTGTATCCAAATCTAGAATTTTTTTTCTTGGTCCTTTGGAGAAATAAGGAATTAATTATGGAAAACCAGTTTGGCAGGGCTACTAGGATTAGTAGGCCATATTGCAGCAACTGTCTCAAACCATTAAAGGGAACCTAAATCAACAATTGAAAAGAGTCTTACTAACCTAGGGGACTTAAAACCAAACCCTAGATAGACACTGATGAATTGGAGAGAGGACCTAACCTTGTCGGGCTATAGGGTCCCTAAGAATCACTAGAAGACCTTGTGAGGAAGCATTCAAGAAGGAAAGGATGTGGGACTTGTCAAATTGACCCTTATTAAACCCCTTAAAGTCTTTTGTGTTTTGTAGAGTCCTTGGTTGGTCCTTGGATTAGGGTAACCTACTCTATACCTATACCAGGGCTTTGCATCAATATGGGACAATGGATAGGGATAAGTCAACTTGGGGCCTATATGATATATCCATTATGACCATCGAGTATTGTTAGGAATGCTCAAACCTATGAAGGCATATGGAGTCAATGCTTGGTACCTGCATCAAACAAAACACAAAACACTTGTACACATATATATTTGATAAATAGGATTAGTAACAATACACATTCCTCAAATATAATCATCTAAACATATGTTAGTAAATAATAAACCATCATAGACATAACACATCATCTAACATATAGCCATAGGGATTATAGAATAAAACCCTAATATCATCATAAGTCATCATGAGCATAAAACATCATAACCATAATACTTCATCTCACATCTAATCATCAAGTTACCATAAACATTATACCCTAAAATTTCATTGTTATACCCTCAATATATTAAAATCACTAGGAAAACATAATTATAACCATAACCCTAATATCACCAATCAATACTAAAAATATAAATTCATTATATATATGCAACCTTTCTATAAATCAACTGAGTATGCCTACCCTAATAGAGAATATGAAACTAAAGCGAACATGAGTCCAAAAGATCATAGTCAAGAATGAACATAGAAAGGGTTACCATAGAACATAGCTCTTTTCCCAAAAGAGATCACAAGGAAAACATGATTAGAAAATCCACTTGTCAACTACTCACTATAACAATAAAATAGTATCATAATGGGCCATATCCTAATTAGCATAGTCAGGATATTAACACATTAAACTTAAGCACCATCATATACATATAAGCAACCAAATATTAAACTCATTCGAAGGGGATTCTAACATCACACACATTCTCCAATGATGTGATATCATTACTTTCCATCAAATCTACATTGATTCCCATTTCATTACTTGTTTTATCTATATTAGGAGTAGGTTTAGTATTATAATACTTGACTTATTATGTGAGGGTTAGATGGGTATTGCACTTTCAATGTAATTTGGTTAATGGGGCTATTTACTGGATTTACTTAGTGAAACCCTAATTCCCAATTTCTTGTCCATTACAAGACTTACGGCTTGCCAAATTTTAAATACTAAGGGTATTAATCATGGGTTGATTAACCTATTCCATAGGAACTTGGGTGAATCTTTTATTCCTACATAAGACATACCTGACATTATGGAGAACCATTCTACTTAAACTTATCATGAAAAGGAGGAATCTATAACTTGATTAACTATTGACCAATTTGGGAAGCTTGACCATGAGTTGGATAGGCTTGAATAATGGATGGGTAAAGCACACTTGAATACTAATGAAATCCCCTTAATTAAGGGCTCGAAGAGAATGATTCAAAGTAAAAAAAATGGTGTGGAAGTGTTGCATGACATTTATCATATTGTTGACTTTAATGTTATGCCAATAAAAAGTTGGGTCAAACTGCTTAATCACTCTATCCCTACAAATCAAGTTGACGATTCTGTTTCCACACCTTTGCCTAATGTGTGTATATATAAATCTTATATCATGGCTACCTTTACACAAAAATTTTAATACTACACATGTTGGTGATGGGCTAAATTCTATAAATAAACACTCCTACATACCTCCTCCTTCTAGCCTTCCATTTGTTTTCCTGACCATCTCCTATACCCACATACCATAATATTCCACCTTCATATTCTCAAGGTCAACCCAATTTTCATAATTTTACACCTCCATCACACTCCAACATGTGCAATTCAAACTCACCAACTAAAGCCACTATAAATAATTTAGCTAAAATAGTTTTACCCTTATAACAACAATTAGCTTCTTTGAACCAATCCAAATTCAATGTCCCTATAATAGATATGGCCCTATCCTACTTTCTAATGACATTGTCCATAGTCTGTTCCCACAATACATGGATATTCCTTATTTTGAGTTATACAATAAAAATGGTGACCCTCAAACTCATGTAAAAATATTTGAAACATTATGTATCGACTTCTCTCATGATAATAGATTCATGGGAAAATTATTCACCCATACATAAAGAGATAAAGCTTTGGAATGGTATTGTCCCTTGACTCGATCAATTAATTATTTTTATCAATTGTCTAATATTTTTGAGCAACATTTTAAAATAAACATTACTTCCCAAATTACTTAACTAATTTGATACATTGAAAACAACGAGTTAAGGAAAAGTGGTTGATTTCATAGGTAGATCCCATTTTTTGCATTCACAAATTGTTTATCATGTATTCGATGGAATGTGTTGAATTTTTTTTCACTACATCCTTCACACATTTATGCACAATGTTTCATAATTATTAGCTTCAAGTGAGTCAATTTGAATCATATTCATCAGTCTCTCCTGTTGATAATAATGAACTTGTACTCACCATCAATCTTTTAAAAATATCCACAAAAAAAAAATCATCAAGATCAATAAAAATTACTCCCATGATATTGATACACAAGTGGTAGTCATGACATGAAGTGTGGCCCCTTTATCATCAATCTTTACACGTCATAATTTTACTCCTCTTTCTGAATCATTGCATAGTATCATGCTTCAATTAATTAATGTTAATGTGATGAAGCTTCCTCCCATCAAACTCATAGATCCCTCCAAGACTTTTCCAGATGACTTTGATCCTAAATCCTTTTTCAGGTACTATCATCAAGCCAACCTTGATACTAAGCATGAAATTTAAGATTTCATTGATTCGAACATTATAATTGTGGAGGGTGAGAATGATGAAAGAAATAAATATGTATCACCTTCTAACAAAAACTTGCAAGTATTCATCAATCCTTTTTCTTCTCATTCTACCAATGTAATTGAGCCTAAGAAATCCAATTACATGGTTGCTAATAATATGTGTGTAGAGGCCAACAATTTTATGAACCTTATTGAGTAATTAGAGCCTAATATTTAACCTCGCATTACCCTCAAGTCAAGAGAGATTATTGATGCACACGATGGACCATTATACATTACTACAAAAATTAAAGTAAATCTCTCTAGAGAAATGCTCATTAATCTATTATGTATGGTGAATGTTATTACTGAAGAAAATCTTTATACTCAATAATTTTAGGAGGATACTTATAAAAAATCTGATGTTATGATTAAGGTGTATGATGGTTTTATGTGTCCTAGTATAGGTTCTATCACCCTTCTTGTTGAGGTTGGTACTAAGTACTTAGATGCTACATTTTCTATTATCCCTACCTCCAACCAATTTCATGTGAAATTGAGACGTCCTTGGCTCAATTCCATGAAAGGTATCCCTTATACCATCCATAAATATTTGAAGTTCCCTAATATTGGGCATAGTATGACGATCAATAATAGACTTTATCAACCCTTAGAAAGATGTGGAAACTTCACACTTGATTTATTTTGGCCTAAAAAACTTAAACCTTTGAAACCCCAAGAAGATATCTTTTTCTTATCTTATCAAAAATTCAAACATGAAAGGATATTGGCCTTGAGTAAACCTAAGGATCCTCTACCCATGTATATTCCTCCTCCTCATCTTAGAACTATATTTATTCCTACCCCTTATAATCCTCCTATATATGTTATGGTTCCACCTCCTACATCCTATAAAGGAAAGTGACCAACATATTGCATCTGTCAACCTAGTGTTGTTTCTTCAGTTCCTCCTCCTACAAAGGAAGAAAATAAGCCTATATTGATTGATCCCCAACCTTTGCAAGTTTTGATTCAAAACAGTAGACATTTTAGTGTGAGAGAATGCCAATTAAGATGTCATGTGAAGGCTCTTGAGATTGTTTCCCAAATTGTTTCCTCCCCTAAGATTCTAAATGTTTACTTAATTCCATTTTCCAAAACTTTACCTTTCCCAAGAGAGGAAGTTCATCTTAATCAACCACGTCAAAAGTTAAAATTGTCTATACAAAAGGATGATTCATTTTCTATGCATATTAAAGATCCTACTATGATTAATTTGGATAATGAAATTGATACTACTATTATGGATACTAATGATTTTAATGATATGTATAATATGTATCAGATCATTGAGATAAATCATGAGGTATTTTCAATATTTTCAAGAGCATTAATCCTAGCTCCTAGTGACAAACAAAATGACTCATCATTCAAGAATGATCCTTTTTTGGAACTTGCATTAGCTTCATCTACCATTCTTGTTGTGGCTCCTCTTACAATTTGTCCACCAATCCTAAATTATGTTTAGCAAGATTCGGAGGGGGATGATTTTCTAGACTAGCTTCACTCGTACAATGGACTATTTTATGCATTTTCTTGCATGTGATGTGCTTCCACCATGATGTATTGCTTGATATATCTTTGTGTTATGTTAGTCTCTCTTTGGATGAACCTTGTTTCTCCATTGGTACAAGGTAATGAATGAACTAAATCTATTGTAATATTCTTCTATTTGTATCCCAAATCTTCTATATGTCATATTCATGTTATGTCCCAAATTTGTTATTATTGTAACTCTACTTTTATGTTGTCTACTTGGGGATGATGAAAAGCATTGAGATCTCTCCTTTTGGTCTCTACCATGCTGACCCAAAATGACTCTTGTTGTTCATCTTATATGTTCTTCTTCCATTGTATTCATAGTTCCACTACCTTTGGGGGATGAGGTCAATTCATTATAATCATACTTGATATACATTATTTATCAAATGCATATACTAACCATAATTAGTGGATCCCTTATCTTCTCTCTTTTTGTCTTGTGCTCCATTGCCGTTGATTTTTATTTACTTGGTATATCATTATGGCAATTTTCTTAACATTTGGATGAATGTATGCTACCTTAAAGCAATTTCTCCTCATAAGGTATACACAATTACTTTAAAATGTGGGGGTATACACTCCATTGTTTACTACAATTTTTACACACCATGAGATTTTATTTGTACACTTTGATCAGACAATATGACATGTTTGGTGCACACTACAACACCCATTTTTACAATCAATTAATTATTTAAATTACCTTACAAACTAAGCCTTTTGCTTGTAATCTTTTGTACTAATTTTTTAATTCAATTTTTTTTCCAACATGACTCATAGTAGGCACAAGCCTTACTAGGCCAACAAAATTATGCTCTCTCTCATTTTATTCATGTGTTGCTCCTTTTGTATTGATATTAGACTGGTAAGATCTCTATTTTCTGGGGGATTGGTGTGTCCTTCCTCCTTAATATCTTAATGAAAGTTTTTCATTCTATTATGTACTTTACGAAGAGTATGAATGTATGTTCATACTCCCACTAAAGTGGGGGCTAAATGTAGCATCATAAATTATATCCCTATACAAATGTACACTCACTAAGGCCTCACCTTAGCATTATGACCTTCCATGCCTTGATTATGTCTAGTTTTGTTCACACAAACTTCAAATTGCCTTCCTCATTTTCACCTTTCCATTTGGTCTATTGTTTATCCTTGATAGGCTAGAAAAGGGTGCCCTACGTTCCCTTATACTTGGATAATGGAATACTGGGTGCCCTTGTCCAACCCTAAAGGGGTCCAATTTGGACCCTTCAATGGTTGGAAAATGTAGGCGAGAATTCATTTCCCATGTTGGCCTACTTAAAAAATTCCAAAATGTTTTATAAGGTGAAATATAAAAGAAATCATCAATCTGTCATTAGAGACATCCATCTTACATCACTCTATAAGTTTTCAACTACACCTTTTTGAATTCAAGTGAGAAAGCGATCTATAATTCTCAAAGCAGTGAAGGAGAGGCCAAGTATTCATATTTCAAGCATTCAAGATGGAATCAATGATCAAGATATTATGAATACATTTATACATTCCTACATGATAAATCAACAGTTTCATGAAGGCTTCAAAGAAAGATTCATGAAGGTATAAAATTTTAATTCATTATTTCAAATTTATATCTAGTCTTTGACCTTTTAAAGACATACTTTCCATTTCCATTTCAATTTAATTATAGGGTTAATTCCAAACATGTGGAGTTTGACATAGGTAAACCCCTACCAACAACACAATTTTCATTCTACTATGTGTAGGTGGTAATTTGAAAACACAACAATTATAGATTCTAGAGGAGAAAAAATAGACACAAAGATTCAACTTTTGTAGAGGTAAAAATTGGAGGACAAGGTTGCTCCAAGTGAAATTGTCTGACACTTTTCTGGTGAAACTTTAGGGAAACACTTAGAACAAAATCCTAATTCCAAACAGATATTCAAGTTGTTTTCATCCAAGCTCCTAGACAAGAGAACCACAAGCGAAATTGTCTAGCATTTTTGAGTCCAAGTTTTGGAAATAGGTTCTTCTCTGCTTCCTCTTTCCAGATCTATACTTTATGTCTACATATCTAATCCATCATTGTCTATGCATACCAATTCCTATCAATTTCACATCTTTAGCCCTAGATCTTGCATTTAATCTACATCTTTCTATAGCTCATTTTAAAATCAATTAAAGAATTATTGAATTCATCTTGTGCTTAGTCCTTTTCAACCAGATTTGAGATTGAGCTAAGTGGATCCATCCTCCTTCTAAGTGTAATAATTGAGTAAGTAGGTTTAGTTCCTAGTTTGCATGCATAAAATTGTGAATCCTATTTCCCAACATTATATTTTTAGTGAACCTAACAAAGTGCTTGCATTAATTCTGAATTTTAATTTTCAAATCTAATTGGTATGCATTTCATTGACTCATATTTGCGATCATTTATGCACTAAAATTACATAAATTAAAAAGTTTAGTTCACAAAAACCCTAAATATTTTTATTAAATTGACTCATGGGTTGCATTTTTTTTTTATATGCTCATATATGATTATTATTGCATGTTATTTATTATTTAAATATATCAAATTGGTTTTGAAATTAATCATTCTAATGGGAAATTGTATTACTTAAGCATATATTTTTCTTGCATTATCAATTGTATGAGAAATATTGTGAGTACAAATCTATTTCATTAGCTTTTCATTGTTTGTGTATGAGCTTCATTACTCTTTTTCCCACATCCAATATCCCAATGATGAGAAGTTATAGACTTATGGATTCCCAAAATTTAAATACTAAGGCTATTGAGCCTGGATAGACTAACCTATTCCATGGGAACTTGGGTGAATCTTGTATTCCTACACAATACATACCTAACATTGTGGAGAACCATTCCCCTCAAACTTCTTATGATGAGTATGACTCCTTAACTCAAGTAATTGTTGACCAATTGGGGAATCTTGACCATGAGTTGGATAGGATTCAACAATGGATTGGTCCATAACACTTGAATAGTAAAGAAATCCCCTTTATTGAAGGCTTGAGGAGAATGATTAAAAGTGATGAAAATGATGTGGAAGTGTTGCATGATGTTTCTCATATTGTTGACACTAATGTTATGCCAATAAAAATTTGTTTCAAAGTCCTTAATCACTCCATTCCTTCAAAGCAAGTTGACAATTCTATTCCCACATCTTTACCTAATGTGGCTATATATGCATCTTCTATCATGGCTATGTGTGGCACAAAAATGTTAATACTATACATGTTAGTAATGGGATAAATTCTATCATTTAATACTCATACATATCTCTTCCTACTAGCCATCCATTTGTTTCCCAGCCATCTCCTATACTGACATACCATAATATTCCACCTACCTATTCTCAAGATTGATCCACTTATCTTAATGTTACACCTCCATCACACTCTAACATGTCTGATTCAAACACACCCACTAAATGCACTAAAATAATTTAGCTGAAAGAGTTTCATCCTCACAACAACAATTGGCTTCTTTGATCCAAACTAAATCCATTGTCGCTACAATAGATATGGCTATCCTTCTTTTGAATGACATTGTTTGTACTTTAATCCCATAATACATGGAGGTTCCTTATTTTGAGTTATAGAATAAAAATGGTTACCCTTTAACTCATGTGAAAATATTTTAATTATTGTGACTCGTGAGAAAATTATTCACCCGTACATTAAGAGATAAATCTTTGGAATGACATTTTTTCCCCTTCTTGATCAATTCATTCTTTTTATTAATTGTCTAATGTGTTTTTGAAATATTTTCAAAACAATATTGTTCCTCAAATTACTTTAACTAATTTGATGCATTGAAAAAAGTGATTGATTCCATAGCTTTATACAAACATTTACACTCACAAATTATTTATCCTATGTCTGATGGTGATGTTCAAAGAATTTCCATTAGTAATTTGTAAAAGGATATTAGAGATAAGCTTCTATTTTCCTATTTTACATCGTTCACACATTTATGCGCAATGCTTCATAATTATTAGCATCAAGTGAGTCAATTTGAATCATCTTCATCAATGGCTCCAGTTAATAATGAACCTATACTCATCATCAATCCTTTCAAAAAATATGAAAAAAAAAATTCATCAATATCGATAACAATTTTTTCAATCATATTAATATACAGGTGGCAGGTACAACATCTATTGTGGCTCCTTTATCATCAATCTTTACATGTTGTAATTTTACTCCTTTTCTGAATTATTGCATAGTATCATTCTTACATTAATTAATTCTAATGTGACGAAGCTTCCTCCCATAAAACCCATAGATCCCTCAGCCTTCGCCAATGCCTTTGATCCTAGATCCTTTTTCTAATACCATCATCAAGTTGGCCATGATATTAAGATGTGTTATAAGTTGAAGCATGTGTTTTAATATCTCATTGATTCTAGCACTATAACTGTGGAGAGTGTGAATGATAAAGGAAATAAATCTATATCATCTCCTAACCAAAAATTATAAATCTTCACCAATCCTTTGCCTTCTCACTCTACCAATGTAGTTGAGCCTAAGAAACAAAATTACATAACTATTAATAATATGTGTATATAGGTAGACAATGTTGTGAACCTTATTGAGAAATCAGAGCCTAATCCTGAACCTTACATTACCTTTCAATCAAGAGAGATTATTCATGCACATGATGGACCATCATACATTACTACAACAATTAAATGAAAGCTTTCAAGAGGAGATCTCATTGATCTAGTATGTGTGGTGAATGTTATTATTGAAGAACATCTTTACTCAACAATTTTATCAAGATACTTTTGAAAAATTTGATGTTATGATTAAGGTTCATGATGGTTTTATGTGTCCCACTATAGGTTCCATCACCCTCCTTTTTGAGGTTGGCACTAAGTACTCAGATGTTATCTTTTCTATTATCCCTACCTCCAACCAATTTCATGTGAAGTTGAGTTGTATCCTTGGTTCAATTCCCTGAAAGCTATACCTTCTAGTATCAATAAACTTTTTAAGTTCCCTAACAATGGGCGTTTTATCACAATCAATTATATCCTTTATAAATTCTAAGAGAGATGTGGAAAATTCACCCTTGATTTTTTTTGGCATTAGAAACCCGAACCTTCAACCCCAAGAAGATTATTTTTTGTTATCTTATGAAAAATTCAAACATGAAAGTATATCAACCTTGAGTAAACCTAAGGATCATGCACCCATGGATATTCCTCCTCATCATCCTAGACCTAGACTTATTGATACCCCTTATATCCCTCCTAAATATGCTATGGTCCCACCTCCTACATATTATAAACGAAAGTGCCTAGCATCCCACATCTCTCAACCTAGTGGGGTTTCTACATTCATACATGATACATCAACACTTTCATGTAGACTTCAAAGAAAGATTCATGAAGGTATAACATTTCAATTCAATATTTCAAAATTTTATATAGCCTTTGGCCTTTTAAAGGAATGCTTTCTATTTTAATTTATTTCAATTATATGGTTGATTCCAAACCCAAGGTTTCACCTAAGTAAACTCCTATCAACAACATAGTTTTTGTAATATGTGTAGGTGGCAGTTTTAGAAGACAACAATTACATATTTGGGAGAAAACAAAGACACACAAATTTATTTTTTGTGGAGGCAAAAATTAGAGGACAAGGTTGCCCCAATAAAAATTGTTTGACAATTTTCTGAGGAAAGTTTAAGGAAATACTCAAAACAACATCTTGATTCCAAAAATATATTTTTTCTCTGCATCCAAGCTCCTCAACAAGGTTGCCCAAGAGAAATTCTTTGACATTTTTGAATCCAAATTTTTGACATAGGTTTCTCTCTACTTCCTCTTTCCAAATTTTTACTTTAGAAATTATATATACATGTTGATTCCTATAAATTTCACATGTTTAGCCCTAGATCTTGCACTCAATTTGCATCTTTCCATAGATAATTTTCAATTCAATTCAAGGAGTAAACAATTCACCTTGTGCTTAATCAGATTTGAGATTGAACCAAGTGGATTCATTCTAGTTCTAAGTGTAATCATTAAGAAAGTGTATTTAGTTCCTAGTTTACATTCATAAACTTGTGAATCCTATTTCCAAACATTACATAAGTTCATATAAGATAGGTTTATTAAGCATACTTGGTAGTTTTTTAATTGCTGTCATTGATGTCAACTTGTAGTTTGTGTGTTGTCATTGATGACATTTCTGATATGATGTTTGTCAGAGTATGTGGAGTTGTTATCAGATAGATGATGGTTATAGATGGTCTGTGTTGTAGATGTCCACCTTCTTTGGGTTTGATATATACACTCAGTAAGATGGGTCGATGCTAATGTTTTGTTGATGTTGATAATGTGCTTGTTGGAAAAGATGCTATAATGATGGTTATATTATATTTAGATTATGATTATATGTATTGAGATGAAGAATATTAAAATGAGGGTTAGATCCATTGAGATGATGATTAGAAGCATAGAAATAAAGTGGATATGGATGTAATGATCTTGTGTATTCTACAAGATGATTGTTTATGATGTTTATGGGACATTCTAGTCCTTGGAAGATAGATGGTGTAAGTAGTTGCAAGAATGTATGCTAAAGGAAATGTAGAAGAATGTTATGCATTCCACTGCAATTGATGATATGGTCTTTCAAATATAAACTTCTACCTTTTCAGGTCCCTGGTGTTGCAGTTGATGTGGTAAATAATAGTAGCTTGTTGGTAGTCTAATTATTTATTAGGATTGGTCTAGAAAATGCTCCACATTTCTCTGCATTGATGTTTCTATTGCTAAAGCTTTGAGGACATTCTTGTAATGTTTTTATTATGTCTTAGATCAAGTTTCAAGTTCTAAATTTTTCTTCACGAGTTGTTAATGATGTTCTATTCATGATTCAGTTCTCTAGAGCTTTCTAGAATGAAGTATTTTTGTATCTATTTGTGTTGATGTGATAGTGAGAAATAAGTATTGGGAATGTTGTTGGATGTTCAAGGAGTGTCCTTATGTTCTATGTTGATTATGTTGAAAGCACCGAAATACTAAGGAGGGGGGGGGGGTGAATCAGTATTCCCACTTAGTTAAAACAATAAACTTTTTAACAATTGAAGTTGTCCTCAAAAATAGCAAACAGACTTGACTAAAGTAAAATAGTTAATGTAGAATAAAAAAGGAACACAACCACAAGATAAACACCAAAATTTGTACATAGAAAACCCAAATGGGAAAAACCATGAAGAGTGTTAACTCTTAGGTAAATATAACTAGTTATAGTTGTGTTTACAAATAGGTGGCTCACTATCGGACTGCTCATCGCAGATACAAAAAGAAAAAAATAACTATTGGAATGCTCACTGCAATTGAAAAGGTTGAACTAAGAAGGTTTGTATCTCCAAATGCATGAGATTAGTTCCAAGTTTAAGCTCAAATTACAAATCTCATACTTTACAAAAGATCTAGTTAGAGATCTCTGCACCACTTTTCTGCAACATGTCTAGTAAATGACTATTGCACTATTGTGACACTAATTACCTTTGTTGTTTGCAACTCTCACATACACGGCTTCTTTCACTCTCAACTATCTTTTTCACATCACACACACTCTCTCTTGATCGATGTCTTCATTCACCATTCATGTATATGTATATATATACCAAAGGATAAAACTATAGAATAGTGTGTCGGCCAAGCCCAACATGTTATCAATAAGCTCATGTTGGCCTCCACAATACTTCTACACAATTCCTTTACATACTTATGATTATCAAAAAAAGGGCAAGGGTCGTCCAAGCCTAAGAGAATGAACCTATCATCACAAGATTAATCTCAATATCTCCAAAATGTATACTCCACACATACCAAGGAAACCACAATCACAAAACTCAAAGAGATACTTCTGATAGCCATAAAAAACACAAACTATGGGATACATAATTGATATCGAGATCAACAAGAATTCCTAACACCAAGACATAGGGGTAAGTGGGAACTCAATGGAACCTCAAAAAGGTCATCATCCAAAGCTGTCCATGGTGCATAATAACTTCTAACCAAAAACTGCAACACCTAAACTGCACATACATACTGATCACATACAATCCTTGCATAACAATAACATCCATGTAACATCCATGACGTCTGGACTGATATCTAGGTCCTCATACATTGTTTGGTATAAAATTGGATGACTAGTTTGACATCAATGACAACATTATTCACACAAGTCTAACAATATCTCCCTTTGTCATTGATGGCAAAACATATTCAAAAATTGACTACGCCAACTCCCCCTTACTCATGTAATTCCAGAAAACCACATTTCCTTGAACTAATTTTCCTTTCTACCCATTTTAACATCAAGGACAAAGGATGTCTCTGATGAAAAAGAAATGAACAGATATATACAACCAAACATGTGAATCTTACACAAAGAAAATTTCAACTGCTCTTCTTCAGAAATATAAGCTTGTATTTTTCCTTCAGTTCTAGAAGAAGAACTTCCCAAGAATGTATAACCAATTTGATAATTACTAAAAGGCTTCTACATTCAGCCAACAAATCAACCGAATTTGAAAAGTTATTCGAAGCAGTTGGATTATGCTCATACTCTACTACGTCCTCAAGCAAAACTAAAAAGTGTTCTAGATTGGTTTCAACAATTTCTTTAACTTTCCAAAATATTCTCACAATATTTTTTCTTCCTTTGCAATAGAAGAAGCTCAACTTAAAGATAATTAACTCTTTTCCTCTACTCACTATCCTTATCATTCAAAAAATCAAAAGATTTACACAGACTTATTAGTTCACTTTCAATATCATCAATTTTACCTTTGTGCTTCACAGCTGCTAACGACCAAGAGATACAATATCCATAGATTCTACTAGCACTCTAGATCCAATCTCTTAATTCCTCTATGCAGATTGACAAGTTCTCTTAAGCAATAGTACATTCATTCAGCAGACTTTGCATATCTAGGCCTTTTTCTTCAATTGACTACTTAGACATTATTTCTTTCAGGATCTTAGTCAATGATTCTGGAAGTAGATTACTGATATCCTTTGGACTAATGTTGTTCTAGATTAAATGCTTCATTAAAATGCTCTCAATTATATCTGACTCAACCGAGGTCAGCCATTTCACACCAATCTTCTGAATTCCATCTGCACTGATGACCAACTTTAACAGATTAGACTCATTATCCAAGTCTCCAACTTCCTGCTCATTCACTTCCAAAACTCATCTAGTTGCAGGGGATTCTAGATCCTCAATTATCACAACATTTTATATCTTGCTTCTATTTGATTTTTGAAACACCAACATGAATAGACTGTCTCTTTTTCTTCTTTCTGAAAGATGAATCTCTAAAACCGAAAGATAAATAAACATAAACTGGGCCAAATATCCACATATCCATAAATGATTTAAAATAATTATTACCAATTTTCTATTGGTTATCTAAACTATTCAGATATTTGAATATTTGTCTTGCAATCGGTAAACCAGATTCCCAAATAACATTGCCTTTTGTCGAAAGGGATTTCAAATAGTACATGACTAAAATCACAAGCAATGACCCATACTAGAAAGCATAATTTTTCTCTTTCGTCATCTTGATATTTTCTAACAATAATTCTTTCAATAATTCACATAAGTCAAATGATTTGTTCTCCATCACAAGCATATATTCCATATATACTACAATTGCCAAGGTCACTCCTTCCCTATTTCTAAAATAGAATTTATAAGAGATGCCATAGGTAACATATCTCACTACAGGGTTGCTAATCGTATTGATGATTAGAGCTCACTGTTCACCCTTTACACCGGTTAGGTCTTTCACTTCCCTATTCAAAATTGATTTCTTTGTCGAAACTTCTCCATTGTCGCACAATCTTGTGATCATAGAAATTATTTTCTTCATAATTGGATAGGATTTATCCAACATGATGCAGTTATCTCATACACAACTAATAATTACTCTAATTACCTCTACATTGTTGAACCAAGGGAATACAATCCACAGACTCGGACCTTTGCCTTCTAATTCTTTGACCCTTTGCAACTCACCATCCTTCAAACCCACTTCAACAACTCCAATCTTCTCTGGGCTAAACTCATACAGGATCACTTTGTCCATAATCTGAAATTCTTCGCTGCTAGATTCTCCGACGATCATTTTTCCTTCCATGATTGTTCCTACTGCCCACTTTACTATTGTTCTACTATTCACAATTATCTCAAGTATAATAGATATGAAAGAAATGATCTCAAGAACTGATACTTATCTTACTAAGGATGCTTCATTAGGGTTTTGCTACCAAGAACTGTCTTTTTGCTGATGTTATCATGACTCCTCTGATTATCGGATACCACTCAAGCACTGTCATGCCAGATTAGTGACATGATCCATTTAGACGGGGATACTAGAAGATTTTTCTTTCAGATCAAAACTCCCCCTAACCCGAATCTCTAAGCTTAATTTCGAAGGAAGGGGGTGTCTATATCAAATTTTGGTACTTCAGACTCACTTCCTTTGTTCTCATTCTTCTTTCTCTAGACCAAGTTTTCCTTCTTTGATTCAGCATTCTTCATTGCAGTCTTCTCAACAAACTTTTCCTCATTTCCTTTCCTGCATTAGTTAGCATAATGTCTGAGCTGATTGCACTTGAAACAACTAGCAATTTTGTTCTCAAATCTTACCAGATGAGATTTCTATTTGCATTGATTTGCCTTGTGTCCACAGTTATTGCAATTGTAATAGTGTCCTTGAAAGTTATAACTCTTCTTGTTTGTAACAACTAAGCTATAATTTTGATTCACAACATGATTCCTACAAAGGCTTGCCTTATGTCCAAACATCTTGCAACCATAATATTGAATGCTTCTATAGTTCACCACCCTATGTCCAAATTTATCTCATTAAAAATAATAGCCATTAAAAGATGGGTACCTTTGTGCACTGGGTTGTTGGATTGGTGGTCTTCTTGCATTTGATTTCTGATTCTAGGATTTCTTCTCATCTTTTGATTTCTTCTCTATATCAGCTTTGACTTCCTTATTTTCTTCTTTAACATTTTGATCTGGGCACACACTAGTTTGGAAACCAAGTCCAGTTTTGTTTGACTTAACTTGTTGCATGCTGATCAAATCTTCTAGGAGCTTGTTGTTGTCAAGGATCTTGTTCTCTGCCTTCAAATTCTTCACTTCTTGCTCAAGCTTTTCATAATCTTCAAATTTTAGCTTTAATGTCTCTTTCAGGAACTTCTCTATCTTATCCTTTTCCTCTATCTTATGCTTTAGGTCTTTGATGGTGTCATTCGCTTGATTCAACTGATTGTTAACCACCTTATGTCTCCAATTGAATTTTTGGTTTTTCTCTCTCATCTTTTGTACACATTCATTTGCTATCTTCACATTCTCTTTTAGTTCTTCATTCTCCAATTCAACACTTTCCAAATCTTCAAGATTTCTCTTCAATTCTTCATCCATATGAAATTCTTCATCCAATTATATAGGTGCCATGACTCAACCAAAACGGATCTCCCTTAAGCGGTTAAGCATTCCAAGCAAGGGACCAAAGCTCTGATACCAATTATTGATCAGTTTGAAAGCACCAGAATACTAAGAGGGGGGTGAATCAGTATTCCCACTTATTTAAAACAATAAATTTTTTACCAATTGAAACTGTCCTAAAAAATATCAAACAGAATTGACTAAAGTAAAATAGTTAATGCAAAATAAATAAGGATAACACAACCACAAGATAAACACCAAAATATGTACGTGGAAAACCCAAATGGGAAAAACCGCAGAGAGTTTTAACTCTCAGGAAAATATAACTAGTTATAGTTGTGTTTACAAATAAGTGGCTCACTGCTGGGTGGCTCACTGCCAAATTACAAAAATGACTCACTACCGGACTGCTCACTGCAAATACAAAAAGAAATGAATAATTGTTGGAATGCTCACTGAAATTGAAAAGGTTGAACTGAGAAGGTTTGCATCTTCAAATGCATGAGATTGGTTCCAAGTTTATGTTCAAATTATAAATCTCAGACTTATAGAAGATCCAACTAGAGATATTTGCACCATTGTTCTACAGTAGGTCTGATAAAGGACTACTGCACTACTGTGACACTTATTACCTTCATTGTTTGCAACTCTCACATACACTGCTTCTTTCATTGTCAACTATCTTTTGCACATCACACACACACTCTCTTGATCGATGTCTTCATTCACCATTCATGTTTATGTATATATATAGTAGAGGATAAAATTATAGAATAGTGTGCTGGCCAAGGCCAAGACGTTATCAATAAGCTCATGTCAGCCTCCGTAATACTTCTACACAATTCCTTTACATACTTCTGATTATCAATGCATATATCGAGATTACCGAAAAAAGGGCAAGGGTAATCTGGACCCAAGAGAATGGACCTATCATCACAAGATTAAGCTCAATATCTCAAAAATGTTTACTCCACATGTATTAAGGAAAACATAATCACAAAACTCGAAGAGATACTTTTGATAGCCATAAAAAATGCAAACTTTGGGATACATAAATGATATTGGGATCAACAAGAATTCCTAACACTGGGATACCGAGGTCAATGGGAACTCAATGGAACCTCAAAAAGGTCATCATCCAAAGATGTCCATGTTGCATAATAACTTCTAACCAAAAACCGCAACACCTTAACTGTCAATGACAACATTATTCATACAAGTCTAACATGCTCTACATGACGTGGAATGATCTATTTGATGTTGCATTGTGTCTCGTGATAATGGTTCAAGATAATTGCTTTGGTTTGGCTAATACAATGGTGCACCCTTGGTTATTTTTTCCAGCATTGTAGATTGTGATAAGTTCCATTTGGGTTCTACTTTGGGTTGTGGGGATCCACATTGATTTAATTCATTTGGATGATATGTTTTTGGACCAACTAGTTATTTGCTACAAGGCTTATCTACACATTACCTTGTTGCAGACTTTGGAGGTTGTGTACTAGCATGTGTGATATTTGGGACTACTTGTAAAGATGTAAAAAAATGATGTTTTAGGTCCTCTATATCTCTTGGATTTAACTTCTTTGACCACAATTATGTTTGGTGGATGACTTGATATGACTTATGCTTGTCCCCTATTTTGTATAATTTAATTTATGTTTTGTCATGAAGAGGCAAGTCAAGAAAACCTAATTTTTTTTTTTTGAAACATTCAAGATTAACTTAACAACTATGATGAGAAAGATACAATATTACATGTTGCACTTGCATGACAATGTGCCCCAAAGTGTCACAAGGGAAACCATAATGTAGAAGAAAACCTAAATGAAAGAAGTGAGATGAGAATAGTGAAAGACTAGCAACGAAAACAATTACCACAAGAAATGGTAGAACAAAAAGAGGAAAGATGATACTTGATGGAGATTAACACATACCATGATCACATCCTCTTACCAAATAGCACCAAAATGGTTCACGAGAATCATCCTCCTTCAATCCACATCACACTAGGTTGACCAATTCAAGATCAAACTCTTACAACACAATTTGAAGATCACTAACTCCAACGACTCACATATGACATCCTGCCGCAATTGGACAATGCACAAGTAGAAGATGAACTTCCTAAATGACATAAAACTATATATCTTTTGACCCTAACAAGGCTTCACAAGAAGCTACAAAACTTCTCTCATTATATTAGGCTTCTCCTAAGTACTAGGTGTGATAATCAACTTCCTGTAGATACTCCAACATACAAATAAATTCAATCAAAATCCATTTAAAACAATTGACAAAACCTTAGAGGTTCCCTTGACTCTCTAATGTCCAAAATTTACACCAACCCTAATGCTCGAAACAACTTCACTCATTCCTAGATAGATTCTATAAATCTCAAAAGCTACAATGAAAACATGACTAAGTTAGTCAAGTTGAAGTAACTATTACAAATAATTGAAATACACAGTCAATTAGAATAACCTCCTTGAAAATTTGTTTCAACATAGACTAATAGTTCTTAGAAAGTTATGAAAATGAGAATCAAAGTAGAAAAATAATCATAGTTGCAAAATAACATATTCATTGAAGTATGAATTCACTAATCCGCAAAGTTTTATTACCAAACCATGACACAATTTACAAACTAACCTTGCAAGAACATTAAAAACTAAAAACAAAAAAAAAAAAGGTTACTTTGTTTAGGGACATGGATCCCATTGGGTGTACTATAAACATGCATGTAAATTTATTCCAATGTGAAAAATTTAAACAATTTAAAAACCCTAAATTGAACAAGAGACAAGAAAGTATTAAGTTAGGGCATTAGAAAATTAAATTCAAAAATGTCAAATTAAACTAGTATTCCATGTTATTTTTCTAGTTACATAACTTTCCCAAGTGATTGAGTCCATGCTCACAAAAATTTAATAACACAACATTACATTGATAGATTATATGTTAATGAAAAGTGCAAGTGATGGTAGATTTCAATGTTTTTTTTTTGGAATATTGTAGGTATAAGATGGAAAGATGAGATGAAGGGTGGAGATGGTGCAAAGTGGCACAAATAGGTTAAATGAGAGGATGTGATTAGATGGGTGTAGTTGGAACTATCCTTAGAGGGATAAAAAAGTACGTTAGGGGTATGGGAAGGGATTTGACCTAGTGAAATGTAATAATCTAAGAACTTCATAATTTGGCTTAAGAACAATACTCTTGAAAGAGTTGTGAGACATCTTGATGGTGTTTTCTAATTTAGAAATTAATTTTTCAAGGTAATATTTAAAAAAATATATATATATTAATTAATATAATTTATTTTAGATAATATAAAATTTAAGAAAATTGTTTAAAAAAATAAAATTTATATTTTAAAAAAACTATTTTAATGCCTTAAATTAATAACTAACTGAAAATTAACTTCCCATTGAATATATCGGAATGTTACATAAAAATATAGTGCTTACATGTAATTATTTGTACAATCCTTTGTTACATAAAAATATAGTGCTTACATGTAATTATTTGTACAATCCTTTGTGATTACATATGAAATCATTTTATAATAACTTCGATTATAATTTAAAGGAAAAATGATTGAACAGATGAGATTCAGTACTAGGAGGAAATTTGAGAGGCTTATAGCCTTGTCCAACCTGTTTACTTTATCAACTTCAAACTCTTCCTTATTAGCAGTTAAGTCCGAGCTTTATCAATACGATAGTCATTTGCTATGCTGTTCCCTAGTAGAGAAATCTGTGGAGATCTAATCGCATTACAGAGGGGTCAGCAGTCCAGTTTTGATTAAGGTCAAAAAAATAGGGGGAGTCGAAATACATAGTAGTAAAGAAAGGTGAACAGACCAAATCTTACAAGAAGAGAGACTGAAACTTTTCTTGCGAAATAAAAATTAAATAGAACAGATTTTTTGAAAGGAATAATAATGGTTAAAGAAAGGAAATGGATTGATAAAATCTTCGAATAGCAAATGAGAGATCTTAAATTCAAATTCTAACTGTTTTATGTAAGCTGTAACTCACAATAAGTATGTTTCTTATGACAGCTTCTTTTATATGTAACGAAGTTATTATGTAATTGAGGAGGGTTTTGGTAGACTCTGTCTAGGGGGCCTTGTCTATTTTGAGCAATACTGTAGGGTTTTTACACTGGTTCTTTCCTTTCAGTGCTCTTTGAACCAGACACTTTGTAAAAAAATAAAATATATTGATATAACTCAATGATTTACCCACTTTTATCAAAAATAAAAAATAAAAAATAATATCAATCTTAATATCGTAAAAGAAAGATGCAATACTTACACATTTTTTCATATGTTAATTTAGATATACATTTCTGGTGAATTTTGTTTAGATAATAGTAACAGTCAATTATCTATTAATTTCTGCTTTTCTGAACAATATCGATTTTTCAATCCACCTTACAAGGACGATACCGTACAAAGAAAACGAAGAATATTTCCTGAAATTCTGCAATTTTGAATATATATAACTGGTTTGTGAAGGTTCTGTACTTTGAAGTATGACCTGGACTTGAAAATACAAGCAATGTTCATAAATATTTTTAAATAATTTGTTAAGGAAATATTTAACATTTTTCTTATATGAAAAGTTCTTAGTATCATATATATATTAATAATATGACTGGATAGTTGCTCTCAAGAATTAAAGTAGTTGGTCCTAAATCTCAGATTTGCTCCCTGGAGTCTTTGGTGCTGACAGCACCGTGACAACAGGGATTAATCTAGCACCCAGCTCGCCCCTTGCCCCCTTGCGTGAACCAGCAACAAAATAAAATAATATGACTGGATAGTCACCAGCCTTATATATAGATAAATTCAAGTACATCGTAGCAGAGTATACAGAACTATATCCAACAAAGAGACAACAATAATATTGTCCACACAATCTCTTAGTCATAATATACTGTAGCATAAACCACATAGTATCTACTACAAGGCCCAGTCTTATGTAATATGACCACTCTTCTGAACTGTAGTAATTTATCAACGGAACTGCTCACGAGAAACAAATGTTTGACCAAATTGCCAATTAGAAGGAACCAAATTATAAAAGGTGAGACTTTTTCCATTGCTGCTCATAACTCTGAATGACAGACTTTGTCCATTAAAATATGAATTGCTCATCCAATTTGCTCCCCAGTTTCTGGTCATTTGCTGCCACCCAGTCTGCGAGCCTTTAATCCACACTGCAATAAGGTCTCCTCGTCCACCCACATTGCTTATCAGTACTAACTCAAAGTAATTGCTACCATTGATGGTAAATTTAATTCCCCCATTCTTTATGCAATGGACTCTGCAATCAAACACCGACCTCTTTTAGATATATGTTATAGAAAGAAGAAAATAAAAAAAACGACATACCTTTTGTATTTAATGGGCACAATTCCAGATTTGTATTTGGCAATCTGTAAGAAAGCTTGTTGTGACAGGTCGAAATGCTCAAGCGGCAGATTGCACCACCCTCCATTATCACTGCGTAGTGCAGGATTAGCAGGGCATAAATTGGTGGCAGTGATTATAATTTGTGTCCCTGGAATGCACCATTGTGGATCTTGCCTTAAATCACATACAATCTTGTAGCAAGCTCCACATGTTGCCCCATTGTTGAACAAGGCGCCACTTAAAGCCCCATTTGCTATCCCATATCCACTATGTAAATCATCATATCCACAACCTCCACCTGCAAAGACAATTCACATATTTCAGAATGTCTTCTAAATGATTTTCTTTTCTAATCTTTTTACAGTTTAACTTCTATTTTTTATGATGAAAGAAAAAGAAAATTACAATAATATTACAAATCTTCATCTATCTTAAATCTCTTACAAAGATCTGATTCAAATATCTATTTAATTTAGCTATTATAATTCTTTTGATTCTTTATCATTCTTATAATAGATCACAGAATGTAATCCGAAACATTGATTTAAAAAAAGAAATAATATTTATCTACAATATAAATTGTAAAAATCTTTTATCATAAATCAATTTAATTCATTCATAAACAACGATCCACGGTCTAGCAAAAGTATGAAATGAACAGCTATTCATATTCTATCCATAACCCTAATTCTATTCAATAGACAATTAACAAAACTCTATCCTTCTTAAAATTAAATGAATATTTATATAATTAAATATCAAATACAAATACAACAAACCCTAAAGAAATACAACATTACTAAAAGTCTAAATCAAAATAATTGTATTAAGAGGGATCTTAAAAAAATCACCCATAGATTGGTCTGCATAAAATGTTGCATGGCCTGGTTTCCAGCTATCCACAATTAATGCATTAAGCAGAACTATGACTGTTACAATGCTCAAAGTTTTCATTGCTGCCATTTCGCTATAAAGTCTTTTTTTTTTTCCTTTTTCTTTCCTGCTAAAGTCTCTAACAATCCAAACAAATTGATGAGTTCTTGATGTAAAATGTCATAGTAGTATGTTTCTTTTATATATGTAAATATGTCATAATTTTTATAACTGAAATTTGTGTAGTTTCAATGTTGGTGGTATACAACTTTTTGTTATTCATCTGCACTAATAAAAATAAAAAATTAAATTGTTAGATATATTTTTTTTATAGAATATTGGAAATATTATTAAAAATAGAAAGAATATTGTTTATATTTTATTAATAAATTATTATTTGAAAGTTGCAATAAATATGTGACAATAAAATAGTCATTTGGGTTAACAAATAATTACAAACAAAGAATAATATTACCTGTTTTAAAAATTAAGTACATAAATAAAATATTCTTGAAATTCACCAAACTATTTTTAGAATGTAAGTCTTTCAAAATCTATGTAGAAAATTGAAATTAACTTAATTTAAAGGATTTCTCAAAAAAAGAATATTTATAGGTTATGGGAATTGTTTTCAATATGTTTTCCAATATAACATTGTAATAAAACAACCTTTTCATAAAAAAAATATTAAACGCAAAGAGAATTACAAAGCAAGAAGGGTCAATAGCCTCCAACATTATCGAGATCCCACTTCCCTAGACAGTCTGCTACTCTATTCCACTCCCTAGGAATGTGAGACAATTCCAAAGATAATTATCTCACATCCACGATATTCCATCGATGTACTCTATTCCACTCTCTAGGAATGCGAGTAAAAGTAATAGATTTCAAAGAGCTGCATAACTTAGAATCTATCAAATAACTTAAGTTAAGTGCCAATTAACATCATCAACCCCAACAAATCCACCACCACTTGAATCCCATTCACAAATAAACTTTTTTCAACCAAGACCACAATATTGCTTATTTTATAAATTAAACATAAAGACAAAATACTCTTTGAAAATTCACCCATCTATTTTTAGAATAATTTTTTCAATATATTTGAATAAATGATAATTATTTTATTTAAATATTCTTTTTAATATAAAATATAAATAAAAGTGAGTTAACCTGCTTGTGATTCTTTTGGATTTGATCGTATAGATTTTGTTGTTTCCAACCTTTCAAATCAAATACAACAACAAAATCGACATGATCCAGAAGAATCACAAGCAAATCATTATGAACTATGGAAATTTGATGAATTTAAGTAATTTAACCTTTTTCCCAAATAAAATTTGATAGGTAATATTTTTTAAATTTTTTTCTAAATTATTTTCCATGAGCAAGAAAACCTTTTTTCCAAGTGGAAAATAAAGGGAAATGAATCGATTACATAAGAAAAAATAAATGTGTGGCGAGGAGAGATGCATATTGTGCGCAGAGATAATTTTTCCTCTTGATAGTAAAAAATTAAAAATTAATTCAAATTATGAAATTTGGAAAATAAATTTAAATATGTACTTTTTTTTGGTTTGAATGTTGTTTTTTATTATTATTGTAATGTGGAAACGATCAAACCCATGTTATTTTCCATTGACGATAGCTCATTCTTGATGAATAATATTGATCAGTGATATATATTTTTTTGAATTTATTTTAATTTTATTAATTTTCATCAGTTTATTTTCTATTTTAATTTTTTAAATCATATTTATATAAGATTGATCTAGGTTAATTTCATAAAATATAAAAAATTGTTTTTGATTTCTAAGACATCAAATTCAAATAATTTAATGTGTTTGTTTCAATTTAACTAGTTTTTATCTTAAGATTCTTTTCTTTTATTGAAATTTAATTTTTTATTTTATTTCTAATTTCTTATCTTTCATATTATATTTACCTAATTTTTATTATTGTCTATGTTTCTTTAATGTTCCAACTATTTCTTATCATTTTTTTTATTTTAGAATTTGTGTAGTATTGCTGCAAATTTTATCATATATGAGATTATCAAGGTTCATTTCCTAGCCTCTACAAATGAAACTCCTGTTCATTTTAACATGTTTATTCATATTCACATTTGATCCTTCCATATTTGATACTATTATGGTTTTTTTATCATAAATGAAGATATTGTTTCTGTAGCATAGGAAATAGGAAATCATCACAAACAATATATAAAAGGACATATTATTCATTATTAGCTCAATCACAAATGCACATTGCAATGATCTAATCCTAAGCACACTCAATAGAGATATGAAAACAAAGCATTCAAAATGAAAGATTATGCAAACCAAATGCAGAATTGAATGCTCCTTCCATGCGGCTCCATTGTTCTTCTTTCCTCTTCAATGGATTTGTGGATCTCACCTACAAGTGCACATACAATTGAAAGCAAGATTGATGAAAAGCTCAAGAGTACTAGAAGCGTAAGTTCGATAGTTTGATTAAGGATTCGGATTCGGGATTCGGGATTAAGGATCAAGGGATCAGCTTTGATTGAAAATCATCCAATTTATAGAAGAATTGGATAAATGACAAGATTAGCATGATGCAATTCAAATGGAAATTGCAAATCAATTATGTCAATTATGCACTTTCCATGCACAATTTGATTGATTGATAATTGATGACAAATTATGACACATTCTATGTCAAAATTGATTGATTATCAATTATGACAATTTATGACAAATTGAAATGTCATTCCCATAGAATTAGGAGATGAAATAGGAGGGAAAAGAAATTAGAAATTAAGAAAATTAGAAAAATAAGAAATTAGGAAATGAGGAAATAATGAAATTAGAAATTAGGTAAATTAATTAATAATTTGTCATTTATTAATTAATTCACAAAGAGGAATAATTAGCCAATTAAATAAACATTTAATTGTGATAAGAAGACTTAGGATAAATAAATAAATTATTTAACCTAGAGGGAAAATGCCAAACAAGATTAAATGAATAAATCATAAAACCTTGGAAGATGAATTAGAAATACAAGGACGACAATTAGGTCTTGACAAAGGATCGTTGATATTGATTCGATCATGATTTTGAATTGATAAATGACCAGTGTTGATAAATGATTTGATTGAGATTGGTTGACAAAAATTAATGACAAATTGACCAAATTGACATGATTGGAAAGGACAAGGATCGATGACGAATCGATCGCAATATGACAAGATTGACAAGGACAAAGATCGACCAAAATCATGACTGAAGGTTGTTGTTGACAAGACCAAATTCGAAGGCAAGATGATAGAAGAATGACTCGATGCTCGCAAATGATAAAAACCAAGTGCGTGACATAGGAGAAATGTTAATGCGACGCAAAAACCTAAAATGAGGCAATGCGCAAATGTTAAAGTATGACCCTGCAAGTGTTGACCATTTTTAGGTGTCTACATTTTGCCCCTCTTTGAGACAATGCGATTTTAAGCGTTGTTTCAAAGAACAATAATAAAAATGCCCCAGACAATAATAATGACATATGCATGCCCCCTCGAGGAATTGGCCGGAAACATGCAAAAAAAGAGGCCAATTGATCGATAAAAATGATAGGATCGAACGGACTGACAATCGGAGATCGGATACATGAAGGACAAGCAATTTAAGGTGCACAAGACCGCGATCAACATAAGATGGAGAAGACACACGTCCATCTATGCACTGACAAAGATCTATAAATGGGACCAAGAGAGTGAAAATTGTTCATTTGCACTAGCCCAAGAAGAGGGTTTGTTGCTCTGGAAAAGGACACTTGTAGAGAGATGGCGAACATTCAAATGGTAGATCACCTTGGAGAACGTGTATGCACGTACAAACGATTGGACGATGTGGGAGCAGCGATATGGATCTCAAAAACCCATGTTTTCAATTTCAAGAATTTTGATCGCTTGCGGGACATTGCGGGGCCCATAGGGGATGCAGAAACTGACTTCTGTGCTTGTGCAGTGTCTTCTGCGCTTGTGTGAGGTCTTCTGCGCTTGTGTAAGGTCTTCTGCGCTTGTGTGAGGTCTTCTGCGCTTGTGTAAGGGTACACAAGTGCAGGTTACATGACACAAGCGCAGGTTACATGACACAAGCGCAGGTTCTTTGACACAAGCGCAGTTGTGCATTGGGAACTCAATTTTGGTCCAAAACAACATGCAAATGATCCGAAAAGGGGGGATAAGGGTAGGATAGGTCAGAATAGATGAAAAACCCCCTGAGGTGGACACGAAAATGAGGAAATGCAACCCGTAGGAGCAAACCCTAAAACTGACAAAATGTGCCCCAATTGTGATGCAGAGTCGACAATGTCCATTGATCACACGGGAGAACCGACCTGACTACTTCATGTTACGACATAGACTCAAAAGCACGGACAGAGATACAATAGCAGGACTTGGGATAGGAGGGACATCATCCTTGAGACATGGCAGGGATGAGGAGGATAGAGGGAGCACCCAGTGACAGAGGCACATGCTCCTTATGACAGACAGTGGACATTATGTATTTTGACATTTTGTAGTCAGCCTGTGGGCCATACTTAGGACAGACAGTCTGATTTTGTACTCTGATATTATTATGACATGTGACATGAAATGCATCGATATGATGAGATGCAAATGACTTATGATTTGTAGTTATTTTCCATGTATGGATGACTTATGCACTGTTGATGTACCATTGTGGAACATGTATGGATGCATTTTTTTTGCTTATGCATTTTTGATGCATAGATAATATGAAATGAATAAGATGCTTGATGGGATGCTTGATGTAATGCAAATGTACTAACTAATGAATGCAGGATGCAGCATATGTATGGAGAAATCGGAGCACTAGACCGAACTGACTATCCGAACTGATAGAAGAAGTGTTAGTAAGAAGAAATGAGACAGAGGGAAATTAGTGACGAAGAAAAACTTGCTTTCAGTAATGCACTTTGTAGGTGAGAACCTTTATTTTAATATAGAAAAAATGGATGCGTAGCATCATGGCATTGAAGGCCAGAGCTGAAATGCAACCCCTTTTTGCAAACAGACAGACACATCACAGACAAACGACAATCACAATCAAAAAGAAAAGGACCATGATCCATCCCGGTCACTCTAAATCACTCAATGACATCATCGAGCAACATAGGAACATGATCGAAGCCAAAGATAAATCAATAAAAAGATAAGATACACAAATTCAAGCAAATCAGACAAGCATCTTGATCTTCATTGTCAAAAGTTGAAAGTGCTGATAGGACGATCATGCTGTCTAGTTTCAGGAAATGCGGTACCCCGTCTAAGACAGGACACAGTCTGGTTTCGAGTATACCACACCCTGTATAAGACCCATGATAGCAGAGACAAGGACAAATGATTTTGATGTTGATTGATATGACAATTCTGATCAGTTTGAATGTCTGATTTGATTGAAAAAGGTCATCTGTTTATGCATGATTTCATTAAAGCATGAGTGTTTAATTGCATGTCATTGGAGGGATGCTCAGTGAGCTGTCTGATGCACAAAAAGGATATTTATTGCAAAATGCTTGTTTTTGATTTTTAATGTTTTTGAAATATTTTTGTTCATTTTTTCAGGACTTTTTATGATTTTTAGGGATTTTTTCAGGACAGTTATTTGATTTTTTTGAATTATTTCAGGACATTTTTTGATTTTTTTGAGATTTCGTTTTTAATGACTTTGCCCCCAATGTCTAGCAAGGCAAGGAATATGACAGGTGAATAAATAGGCTTGCTGAAATGATGGTGGATAGAGGGAAGACAAAGGCCTTTTATCGTGGAGACAATACGGATGCAATTTCCAAGGGCTATGGCGTGATGGGACAAGAGATTGGATATGACAATGTAAAGCAGTGACATGGCATGAGGGACATGTCAAGAGGTTTTTGAAACCATGTTTAAATTTTGCGTCCTTATGTTAGATCAAGATCAAGGAATGAAAAAGAGGTGTATGGATAGTGATAAGAGATGGATAGGATAAGAAAGACCAAGAATGGATAACGGACATGGATTGAAGGTCGGGATTGGCTAAGGGATAGTGGCAGAAAGTTGCAATAAGACAGGGAATATGGATGAAAGGTTGTAATAAGCAAATGGATAAATGACCAAAAGCTATGATGGACTGAAAGCTGCAAACAAGATACATGATGCTCATGAAGATCCTCAGCCTTGTCAAGATCAAAGGTGGAAAGGGAAATTGGACATGAGGGACAATAGGAGTGAAGGGTAATGACAGGGGGTCAATAGGATAATGAAGGGCAATAGGATATGAAGGAGGAAACCTGCCCCCAAGTGTGGTGTGCAAGAAGTTCATAGATTACGCATGACCCCTGTTTGCCAGGTTTTCATCACGGTACTTGCCCAAGGCGCCTGTTTGCCAAGTTTTCACCAATGGACGAATTATTTTTCTTTATTTTTTTTTCTTTTGTCCTTTTTTTTTTTTTGCACTTTTTTTTTTTTTTGATTTTTTTTTGATTTTGACTTTTCAATAGAAGATGGACACATGATAGGGGATGGAAGAAGGACTCAAGCGTCTTTTTGTTTGGATAGTAGCCTTGAAAAAAAAAATGGACCATGACCTTTTAAAGTATGCTCAAAGACGTTGGTAGGATAAGGACATGGAAAATGAGATGGAACTAAGGCAAGGATTTATGCAAAGGATTGGACCAAAGGGATGGAAGGATGGAAAATATGAATTGGATAATGGATAGGGTATTGGAAGAATTGTGCTTCAGTGGATGGAAATGTTGGCAAGATCGACATTGGCACACACCTTGAGGGGTGATGGACTGATGGAGGAAAAACGGATCTCAGATTGTGAGATTTGGATGGAGGAATAGCTTGGGATTTTGGGACATAAGGGCCCAAAATGGATGAAGAAGGTGATGGAGGCACAAATTTGAGAGGGTTGGATGGAGGAATAGCAATTTTGGATGCCAAGTTGGATGTTTCTTTAGGCTTTTGTGCTTCAAGGAGCCGCTTAGGAACCCACATTGTTTTGGATTTTTCATGCTTTTGTGGTTCTTTGGAGTGCATTGCTTGCACAAGGGATTTAGGAACCCATATAGATTTTGACTTTGCTTTATTTTGCTCAGTGGGCCTTTGTGGCCTTTTGGATATTTCCTTTTCTTTATAGATCATATTGTTCTTTGTTTTGACATGTCGATTATATTGGACATGCTGATCCTTGAATACATGTGGATTGCTAGACTTATGACGTTTACACTTGGCATCCAAATTGCTTGGAAGAGGGAATGAATGTTGGTGTGGATGGGAATGATATGGAGGCCTGTGGGATGGATGGAAGGTTCTCCAAGATGTGTGCCTTTGCTGATGTTGCATAGGAGATGGAGGGATATAGGGACCTAGAATGGATGGAAGTGATGATGGGGAAGGTGGACATTTGGATTTTGACTTTGAAGGGATACCAATGCCTTGAGTGTGAGCTCTGTAGCCATGACCATTAGTATATTCTTTGATATGAAGGGGTTCTTGCTCATGGAGGTCTACTCCTTTGCCTTTATGAATATCTTGACTTGTAGGAGACTCTTTTCTTTGGGACGAAGACGCGAGTCCATTATGAGGTGGATATGATATGAGAGAAATAATGAGATCTTGAAGTGGATCGGATTGCACCAAAGTGGAAGAAACCATTATGCATGTCGAGGGTTCATGAACATCTTGCACTGACACGTTAGAATCATGAGGGGGATTAGGATCATGAGGGGGACTAGGATTGTGTAGTGGACATGGTTCAATGACAAGCTCTTCAAGAGATGGAATGAGAGACATAATGAGATCATCACAAGAAATGTGATCTTGGAGTGTATATGTTGGATTAGGACGAGGAGATGGAGGAACAAGTGGATCTTGTGGAGGATCTGAAGGAATGATAGGGTCTTGTGTTGGAAATGAACTTGGAAGGATACTTTGATCTTGACAAGGAGGAAAATCATTGGATTCCTCTTTAAAGGTACTTTGCTCTTGACTTTCAATGGGATCATCATAAAGGATGGAAAGGATATCTTGATCTTTCTCAAGAAGTGGAATGTCAATGGGATTTAAAAGGACATTGTGTTCATGAAATGGAAGGGGATCATTTGGGATTGGATGAACTAGGATATCTTGATCTTGCTCGGGGAATGGAGTGCCAATAGGGCTTTGGATAGGATGGACAAGAATAGGGGAATCATTGTGAGTGTCTGGGGAAATGGGATCCTGGTCAACAATTGGATGGGATGATAAGGTTTCAGGATCTTGATCTTGATCTGTTTCAACATGCGTTTCTCCATGCTCTAAATTATCCTCTTGACATGGGGTTGGACTTTGGATATGCATGGAGGATTCTGACAAGGAATCAATGTTTTGGCATGAAGGAAATACAGTTTGAACAATTGTGATGGATTCTGGCAAGGAATCAATGCTTGAACATGAGGAAGAGGGACTTCGAATGGGGTCCTCTAAAACAGGTAATGGCAGTAAAGTGCATGTTGGCATTGGGTCTTGTATTTCTGAAACATGACAAGGATGTGCATCATGAATTGGATTATTGATTATGGATAGCTCCTGGATAATTTCATCCTTGGGTGTATTGTTTGATGAGGACAATATAGATGGTTCTTGTGAAACTTCTAAAGGTGTAGGGATAGATGCCACTGGAGAGTCAACTTGCTTGTGAGGGGATGAGGCATTGCTAGACATAAGTGTATTATCTTGATCTTCCTCAAAGAACTCACTTGGTAGTTTCCTTAAGAGCATTGCAATAAAGCCACCTTTCTTTTTAGGTTTTGACATGATTGGATCTGGAATTTGAACTTGTTTTTGGTTTGATGTCATGTTTTGATATTGAACTAGATGTTGATCATTTTGGTTTGACATGTTCAAAATTTGGCTTGGTGTGTGTTGCAACCTTTGTTTTTGAATGTTTGGTTGTAGTTGTTGACATTGATATGTTGATTGAACTTGTTGATATTCCACCATTGGTTGAACTATTTGTTGACATTGTATTGTTGGCTGGACACATTGGTCAAATTGGACCATTGGTTGTATTGGTTGTATATGTTGAACAATTGGTTGAACCATTGGATGTATTGGTTGTATATGTTGGACCGTTGGTTGTGTCTTTTGGAAATGTTGGACCATGGGTTGTGTCATTGGTTGTGATGGTTGAAAATGTGATTGATAGTAAACACCTTCTTGTTCTGGTTGTGGAGGCACATAATGTTGAAATTGATGTTGTCTATTTTCTTGAAATTGTTTCATCATCTCTATTTGGGAGAGGAGAGCTGGTATGTCTGATCGTTCAAGAAGAGATCTTACATCAATTGGCTCAATCTTTGGATTTTGACCTGGAAATTTTTGAAGCATTTTGGACATTTGTGATCTAATTTTCTGAATGTTTTTCACTCTTTGTTCCAAAATCTCATTTTCTTGAGCTAGTCTCTCCTCTAGTTTTTGTATTTGAAGACTTGATTCATCATAAAGAGTTTGATCGATATTGCCTTGTTGTTGGATTGGATAGAATTGTGATTGCATTGTCGGTTGATATGTCAAAATTTGTTGCATCATTGGTGCTTGGCACCTTGTTTCAATAGACATGTCACTATGCAAATGCAATATTTTTGGAATTTTTCAAGGATAATATATGATATGCAACTAAATGCAAACTAGATAGATGAGCATGCAATCTATGGCAAGAGTGCAACCTATGTTTTTGTTCTTTTTTTCAAGATTTTGACAAACTTTTGAAATGCAAATCTAAAAGAGAGACCCTTAAGAAATTGGAATGATGTCTAGACCTCAAAGGACAAAAGGACCAAGTGACAAAAGGACAAAATGACAATGTCTCCCCTATATGCTTGGATACTAAGCTAGGTTTGACAAAATGACATGGATGACAAAAGGACAAAGATTTTGATAAGGTCTAGACTTCCTAACAATGACTTAGGGTTTATCAAAGATTTGGATTACTCAAGTATGACAAAACCTAGTTTTGGCACTATATGCAAAGGGACAATTAATATGCAAGTGACCTTGATATGATATGATAATGACTTAAGCTTAATGAAGAGACCTAGGGTATGCAAATATGAATGTATGACAATGGTATGACTTTAATGTAAGAGGACACATGCAAATGGATGACTTCTATTGAAAGGAGTATGACTTAGGTGAAATCTAACCTTAGTAATGACAAATGACTTTGCAAAATGCAACCTAGGATGAACCTAAATGTAAGTGACATGCATGTTAAGACAAGATTTTGAACAATGTTTGACAACCATGTTTGAAAGGTGTTTTGAAGCTTGTTGAACGTTTGTTGGATGAATGTCTCTTATGTTTAACCTTGTTTTGAATCAATTTGTTTTGCTTTTTGAAATGGGATGCAATTCAACTTTTGACAATCAAAGAATACAAGATATTGCAACTTAGACTCAAGACACTCATGCTCATTTCCACATTTCTTATGGTAGGCAAAGACATTAGGTACTTGAGAGGTAGACTCATTATGAGATTCAAGGAGAATACATAGATGCTTGACCCCACGGGATCCCCTCCACGACACTCACTTCTCAGGGCAGCCAAGCATCAGTCCCCATGGAATCTCCCCATGGCGAACTTAGTATCTCTTCCAAGTATCTGAATTTGTCCTTCTCAAGCAACTAGAAGGGTTTTTGGCCTCTAAAAACAAGGTTTTTAGTAAGGATTTCTGTTAAGCATTACTCCTTGATGTCAAGCAAGCATTATTGAGACATTAAGCCCATCAAGATACCAAACAAATGTAGTCGCGCAAGCACGATTTAGACCAAAATGCCCTACTTAGATGTTGATATGAGAAAGAGTTTCAAGGGGCATCACTTCCCAAGTAACTACAATTCCCACGTAACACTTCCTTCAAAGCTTTCGCTCATCAGGTATTTGTTTATAGTGAGTTAGAATGCCAAGGAATTCTAGCCGTACTCACTTTGGGTCATTCCCTTCTCACGATTATCACTTGCTTGCAAAAGCAAAGTGGTCGGGAAGGCAGGCCCTCTAAGGGTGACAAAAAATCAAAGACATGAGCATGGTATTGAAGATCTGGATTTCTGATCACCCTAAAAGGATGAGAGCATACTCTCCTACTCCAATGTCAAACTCAACAATCAAATCAAAAACATGTTCATTCCAACCTACTTATAAATCACTAAGTGCCTAATCAAAAATCTCAAACACACAGTTTGGTTGTTTCTCCAAGGCAACCTGCAAAACCCAAGTTAGAGGTTTGATTTGTTGTCTTTGACCATCGATTCTGCATAACACATGTTAGTAGTTTGATTTGTAGTCTTTTCCATGCGTATGCCAAGATTCTGCACAAATAATTAGTACCAAAATCCAAAGCACAGAAAACAAAATGCAAAAACACCAAAAATTTCAAGTAAAAACTACATTTTTCACCTCTGTTCTGGACTTTACACAAGCGCAAGATGCATGACACAGGCGCAAGATGTATGACACAAGCGCAAGATGTCACCTACACAAGCACAAGATGCATGACACAAGCGCAAGATGCATGACACAAGCGCGGAAGTGTCCAGAATACCCTGCATGGCCCTGTTTTTGGGTTTTTTTGACCTGCAAACAACTTGAAAGCACTCAAAACACCATAAAGAGGATTAGAAGGTTAGTTTTCACGTCGGGTTCACCAATTAATGTAGCATAGGAAATAGGAAATCATCACAAACAATATATAAAAGGACATATTATTCATTATTAGCTCAATCACAAATGCACATTGCAATGATCTAATCCTAAGAACACTCAATAGAGATATGAAAACAAAGCATTCAAAATGAAAGATTATGCAAACCAAATGCAGAATTGAATGCTCCTTCCATGCGGCTCCATTGTTCTTCTTTCCTCTTCAATGGATTTGTGGATCTCACCTACAAGTGCACATACAATTGAAAGCAAGATTGATGAAAAGCTCAAGAGTACTAGAAGCGTAAGTTCAATAGTTTGATTAAGGATTCGGATTCGGGATTCGGGATTAAGGATCAAGGGATCAGCTTTGATTGAAAATCATCCAATTTATAGAAGAATTGGATAAATGACAAGATTAGCATGATGCAATTCAAATGGAAATTGCAAATCAATTATGTCAATTATGCACTTTCCATGCACAATTTGATTGATTGATAATTGATGACAAATTATGACACATTCTATGTCAAAATTGATTGATTATCAATTATGACAATTTATGACAAATTGAAATGTCATTCCCATAGAATTAGGAGATGAAATAGGAGGGAAAAGAAATTAGAAATTAAGAAAATTAGAAAAATAAGAAATTAGGAAATGAGGAAATAATGAAATTAGAAATTAGGTAAATTAATTAATAATTTGTCATTTATTAATTAATTCACAAAGAGGAATAATTAGCCAATTAAATAAACATTTAATTGTGATAAGAAGACTTAGGATAAATAAATAAATTATTTAACCTAGAGGGAAAATGCCAAACAAGATTAAATGAATAAATCATAAAACCTTGGAAGATGAATTAGAAATACAAGGACGACAATTAGGTCTTGACAAAGGATCATTGATATTGATTCGATCATGATTTTGAATTGATAAATGACCAGTGTTGATAAATGATTTGATTGAGATTGGTTGACAAAAATTAATGACAAATTGACCAAATTGACATGATTGGAAAGGACAAGGATCGATGACGAATCGATCACAATATGACAAGATTGACAAGGACAAAGATCGACCAAAATCATGACTGAAGGTTGTTGTCGACAAGACCAAATTCGAAGGCAAGATGATAGAAGAATGACTCGATGCTCACAAATGATAACCAAGTGCGTGACAAAGGAGAAATGTTAATGCGATGCAAAAACCTAAAATGAGGCAATGCGCAAATGTTAAAGTATGACCCTGCAAGCGTTGACCATTTTTAGGTGTCTACAGTTTCATCATGTGAATAATCTTTCATGATTCATATATCTTATTATTTCTTTTATTTCTTTTATTTTTCTTTTAGAATTTTTTACCTCACTTATCCATGGGTCTCATGTTTTCTATACTTTTGTTATAGATGGTGCTAGGAGTGTGCTTGATCCTAGCTATATTTAATCTTTAAACACATTTTCCTAAACATATGATATGCAACATATATTACATAATACTTTAGTGTATGAGGATAATTTATATTGTAGACAATAAAATTTTATTATATCAATTGTTGATCATTAATTTATCATTCATCATGCTATTATTTATAATATTGTGATCAAATCATGTATTTATCATAATTATCATTTATTATATTTTTTCACAAATTAATCAATTAATTAAATAATATTTTATTTAATTAATATGAACTATCCATTTTCAAATAAATAAATTTTGTAATTAGTGAGTCATTGTAATGACATGCATTAAATAACCATGCAATTATACCTATATTAAATTTGTCCACTTTAGTACTTTTTAGGTTCATTTTAGCGCTTGAATCAAAATATTTCCTTCTCAAGGTTCTAATGTACTCCTTTCAATAGTCACCCTTTCGTTTCACTTTTGCATTAGCCCAATGGTTTTCCAATCTCCAAAAAAAACTTACCATTAATTTTTTGGATACTATTTCTTAGCATTCTCATCTACACATAATGCTAGTGTCCTAAGATATTTTATTGTTCAAAGACTATTTTTGAGAACTTTCCACTTGTCACCTTCTGAGGTTGGTGAAAATAGCTTGAATTGATTCGCAATGGCTTGTTAGACTCTCTCTCTCTCTCTCTCTCTCTCTCTCTCTCGTGCAACTCTATACATCTTGCTATAGTGCAATATCATATTACTCTCTCATAGATCTTGTACACTCTTTCTCCCTTTGGATTTATCAAACCTTATAGATAACATTTTTCTCTTATTTTGTACCTTTAACCACCTTGGGGATGTTAGACACAATGCACCACTAAGAGGGGGGTGAATAAGTGGTTCTCAAACTTTTCTCTTTTGTTGTCCTCTATGAGCATACCGGTTAATAGATCTAACTTTATGAAGACTTACCGGTTAGTAGGGAGACCTACACAAGAGCAATCACACAAAGGACATCACATAACACCAATATATACATGGAAAAACCAAGATGGGAAAAACCTCAGTGAGCAATGCTACTAGAGACTACTACTCCAATCCAGCCTCACAGGTAAAACACTGTTACAAAGTTTAGGGCACCAACCCAAGGAGCACCAACCCTTGACTTTATGGGCTACAACCCAAAGGAGCTACAACCCCTAACTTTAGGGCACCTACCCAAGGAGCACCAACCCCTGACTTTATGGGCTACAACCCCTACACTGAGCTACAACTCAGTGTTCTTAAAGTAAACTTCAAATGCAAAAGTAGTTATCTTGTTAAAAGTAAATCTTGCAACCATTTCATATACCGTACTCTACTAATGAGTTACCTTCTCTGCAACACTGAATCACTTCTCTTGTTGCTCTCACCTGTTGCTACTCTGTCAGTAAGCGATACTGATACACCTCTTCTACTCTTCTTCTCTATAGTATCTCCTCCTCACTGCTCTGCACTTTACCAATGCTAAACTCTACCGATCCACTGTTTGCCTTCTCTTCAACACTCTTCACTTTTTCTCTACCGGTAACCACTACCAGTTCTGCTCTTCACTCTCCCTCTTGTCTCAGATACTCTATAAGCACTTGGTTGATTTTCTCTCGCATGCAGAAGTAACACTTAATCACTTCATAATAGAACAATATATTTCTTCTCTTTAGCAACACCTAACAATGTCTTTTGCTTGCATATTTATAGCCTAGGTTTCCCACCAAAAGACAGTTCAAATTTCAGGCAGTTAGGGTTTCTTCACCATCCTTGAGGCAAACCAAATCCAATCAAATCCTATCCGATCTAATCTTCCAAAATGCCATTCTGCACAACTCCTCCATTTATGTGTCTCCTAGATCACGCCTTCCATCGTTGGCGATCTTCTTTTACCCTATCAACTAGTCTCTTGGTCAAACACCAAGATTTGGTTTTGTTGTTTCCTTCATCTGCCTCGATCTCCTCAATCACTCTTAGCTACCTCATAGTTATCCTCCAGACCTTGAGCCACAAACCCTTGCAATAGCTCTACAACATGTCCCATGATTTGTGGGACCTTCCATTTATGTCGACCAACCCTGCAACTACCCTGTCGGTGTACATTCCATCTTTATCCAAATGCCGGTTCACCACCTTGGCTCCAAGTGGCATCCATGCCGACCATTTTCTAGCTTGGCTCTTCATGTCGGTCCAGATAGGATCATCGACCAAACACTTCTATCGGTTCCTCTTCTCTACTAGTATACAAACTTTGCCAACATCTCACACTCTACTGGTTAACTCATCATGTCTTCTCTTTGCTGAACTGTCGGTGGAACACCTTGACTGTTCATCATACATGTCTATCTTGAGCATGCTCATTCTCACAAGGTGCGAAGACATCTGCATCTGCACCTTGGTCATATTACCGGTGGACTTACATACCAGTAAACCTTCTTGATGACACTTTGTCATCAACTATCAGTAGACTTCATCTTCAGTCCAACCATTCTCCTTTGACTGCATCTGATTAGCCTTTCCTTCTACCTGATCAACTCGGACTATATCACAACCAGTTTGTCAAGATGACAAACACACCACACTCCTTTTGTACCAACATTTCAACATGCCTTTACCTCTTCTCTCTTATCTCAAAGAATCATGATGCACACTATGCATACCTGGAGATAATTTCCATTTACCGGTGGAGTGGCACCTTGTCTTCTGCATCCTACAGTGTACTCATGTGACTTCCCTATTTGTGCAACATTTCTTCAAATAGGCACATGTGATCCGGCGATGGCACTTTCACTGTAAGTCATTGCTTCTCATGATGACTGCATCTTCATCCGGTGGGAGACCTGTTGTTATGTAACCTCATAGCATACTGATGACCTATTCATTCTTCTCCTCCAGTGTCGATGTGATTCAGGTAACATTTTGCCTCTTCATCACAAACAATCGCTCAAACACCTTGACCATCCTGCTTGTACACTATTCCTGACCTTTGCAGGCTGACAACCACTCACTTGGTTGATCTGACTTCCTCATGTCAACACATCACTTACCAGTTGACATCCTTTCCTTATCGGTGATATAGTGTACTGGTATTGAACACCTTACCATCTCATCCACACAAGTCAGGCACTAACTCATGTACTGGTGACTCGTGAGGTCATTTTCCTTACCTTTTCGTTGTTTTGCAACACAAGGTGATATCCAAGATATCTCAACTTGTACTCCTCCTTGACAGTGTTGGACATACATTTCTCATACCAATAGTCATCCCATATCGGTTGACATCAATGACAACCCAATGCCAACAATCTCCCCCTTTGGCATTGATGTCAACTCATGTAGTATCTAGGATACTACATAATCCTTCTCCCCCTTTCACTGATTTATGAGTTCTCAACACATGTAGTATGTTGTTGTAGACACCTAAAAATGGTCAACGCTTGCGGAGTCATACTTTAACATTTGCGCATTGCCTCATTTTAGGTTTTTGCGTCGCATTAACATTTCTCCTATGATTCGTTCTTGGTTTTTATCATTTGCGAACATCGAGTCATTCTTCTACATTTGTCATTTATCTCGCTCTCAAATTTGGTCTTGTTGACAACACTATCCAATCATGATTTTGATTGATTTTATCCTATCGCATCAATATGCGTGCTAATTTGTTATCATTCTGGACATCGTCAATCCTAATTAGGGTTTTGTCCTCTTATCGATTTGTCATCAATCTTTATCATTTTCAATCTTGTCATTTTGCGATCGATTTGTCATCGATCGTTGTCATTTTCAATCTTGTCATTTTGTGATCGATTTGTCATCGATCGTGGTCATTTTCAATCTTGTTGTCTTGCAATCTATTTTGTTATCGATCCTTGTCCTCTTGTCAATTTTGTCATTTTGCGATCATTTCGCTATCAATTGTTGTCTATCTCAATTATGTCAATTTGGATCAATTTGTCATTGTTCCTCGTCAATTGGCGCATCTATCAATCAAATCATTTATTACACTGGTCATTTATCAATTCAAAATCAAATCGAATCAATTATCTTTCATCAAGACCTAATTGTCATTCTCGCATTACTAATTCATCTTCTAGGGTTTCGTGATTTCATTATTTAACCTTGTGTGTCATTTCTTCCTTTAGGATTAATAAATTGTTTATTTATCCTAAGTCTTCTCATTACAATTAAATCTTTATTTAATTGGCTAATTATTCTTCCTCTTGTAAATTAATTAATAAATGAAAAATTATTAATTAATTTACCTAATTTCTAATTCCTAATTTTCCTCTTTTTTCAATTTTCTAATTTTCTTAATTTCTAATTTCTTTTCCCTCCTATTTCATCTCCTAATTCTATGGGAATGACATTTCAATTTGTCATAATTTGTCATAATTGACAATCAATCAATTTTGACATAGAATGTGTCATATTTTGTCATAAATTATCAATCAACAAATTGTGCATAGAAAGTGCATAATTTGTCATATTGATTTGCAATTTCCATTTGAATTGGATCATGCTAATCTTGTCATTTCTCCAATTTCTCTATAAATTGGATGATTTTCTACAATCAAGCCCTAATTTTTGTGAATCCTTAATCAGACTATTGAATTTACACTTCGAGTATTCTTGTGTCAAAGTCAATCTTGCTTTCACAATTAGGTGTATGCACTTGAAGGTGAGATCCACAACAAACCTATTTGGAGAAGAAAGAAGAACAATGGAGCCGCATGAAGGAGCATTTGAATCCCATCTTTGGTTTGCATGATCTTTGCTTTTGAAAGTTTTATTTCATGTCTCTATTGAGTGTGCTTAGGATTAGATCATTGCAATGTGTGTTTGTGATTGAGCTAATAATGATTAATATGTCTTTATATATATTGCTTTAATGATTCCTATTTCCTATGCTACATTAATTGGTGAACCCAACGTGAACACTAACCATCTAACCCTCTAACTGTGTTTTGGAGTGCTTTCAAGTTGATTTTGCAGGCCAAAAACCCAAAAACAGGGTCGTGCAAGGTATTCTGGAGACTTCTGCGCCTGTGTAAGACAACTTGCGCCTGTGTCAGACATTTTGCGCTTGTGTAGGGGACATTCTACGCTTGTGTCCTACATTCTGCGCCTGTGTCATGGGTTCTGCGCCTATGTAAAGTCCAGAACAGAGGTAAAAAATGTAGTGTTTACTTGAAATTTGTTGTGTTTTTGCATTCTGTTTTCTATGCTTTGGATTTTGGTACTAATTATCTGTGTAGAATCTTGGCATATGCATGGCAAAGACAATAAATCAAACTACTAACACGCTTTGTGTAGATTCGAAAGTCAAAGAATAAGCGTATCAAACTCCTAACTTGGGTTTTTGCAGGTTGCCTTGGAGAAACAACCAAACTTTTGTGTTTATGATTTTTAATTAGGCACTTAGTGATTTATAAATAGGTTGGAATGAACATTTGTTTGCTTTGATTGTTAATTATGACATTGGAGTAGGAGAGTATGCTCTCATCCTTCTTAGGGTGATCAGAAATCCAGATCTTCGATACCATGCTTGTGTTGTTGATTGTGTGTCATATTTAGAGGGCCTGCCTTCCCGACCACTTTGCTTTTGCAAGCAAGTGATAATCGTGAGAAGGGAATGACCCAAAGTGAGTATGGCTAGAATTCCTTGGCATTCTAACTCACTATAAAAAAATACCCGATGAGCGAAAGCTTTGAAGGAAGTGTTACGTGGGAATTGCAGTTACTCGGGAAGTGATGACCCTTGAAATCTTTCTCATATCAACATCTAAGTAGGGCCTCTTGGTCTAAATCATGCTTGCGCGACTACATTTGTTTGGTATCTTGATGGGCTTAATGTCTCAATCACGCTTGCGTGACATCAAGGAGTAATGCTTAATAGAAATCCTTACTAAACACCTTGTTTTAGAGGCCAAAAACCCTTCTAGTTGCTTGAGAAGGACAAGTTCGGATACTTGGAAGAGATACTAAGTTTGCCATGGGGAGATTTCCATGGGGACTGATGCTTGGCTGCCCTGAGAAGTGAGCCGTGGAGGGGAGCCCGTGGGGTCAAGCATCTATGTATTCTCCTTGAATCCCATAATGAGTCTACCTCTCAAGTACCTAATGTCTTTGCCTACCATAAGAAATGTGGAAATGAGCATGATTGTCTTGAGTCTAAGTTGCAATATCTTGTATTCTTTGTTTGTCAAAAGTTGAATTGTGTATCATTCCAAAAACAAGACAAATTGATTCAAAACAAGGTTAAACATAAGAGCATTTCATCCAACAAATTTCAAAACACCTTCAAATATGGTTGTCAAACATTGTTCAAAATTTTGTCTCAACATGCATGTCACTTACATTTAACTTCATCCTAAGTTGCATTTTGCAAAGTTCATTGTCAAGTACCAAGGTTAAGTTTCACCTAAGTCATACTCCTTTGCATATCAATAAGAGTCATCCATTTGCATGTGTCCTCTTGCATTAAAGTCATACCATTGTCATACATTCATATTTGCATACCCTAAGTCTCTTCATTAAGCTTAAGTCATTATCATATCATAGCAATTGTCCCTTTGCATATAAAACTAGGTCTTGTCATACTTGAGTAATCCAAATCTTTGATAAACCCTAAGTCATTGTTAAGAAGTCTAGACCTTATCAAGTCTTTTGTCCTTTTGTCATCAATATCATTTCGTCAAACCTAGCTTAGTATCCAAGCATATAGGGGAGACATTGTCATCTTGTCCTTTGTCAATTAAGTCCTTTTGTCCTTTGAGGTCTAGACATCATTTCAATTTCCTAAAGGTCTCTTTTAGATTTGCATTCATAAGTTTGTCAAAATCTTCAAAAACAACCAAAAACATAGATTGCATTTTCATCTATTTAGTTTGCATTTAGTTGCATATCACATATTATCCTTGAAAAATTCCAAAAAAAAAAAACATTGCATAAGTGACATGCCTGTTGAGACAAGATCAAGATCTAAGAAGATGAGTGAACCAATGTGTCAACCCATGGACAACATAGCAAATTCGCAGTTTCAAACTAGTCAAATAGTGCAAGTTGAAGGTTCATCAAACACATCTCTACCACCATATGGAACAGTTCAACTTGGACCACCACCATTATATGAACCAGTGTTTGTACCTATGAAACCAGGACAAGGGAGTGTCCCACCAACTCCAAGAGGAAATGCACCTTTCAATTGGAATCAGTCCAGCTTGCAACAGGAAATACAAACATTGTATGAAGAACCAACTCTCTCACAAGGATTTGGTTTGGGTCAAGGCATTCACCAAGAAACAAATTCAAATATTCAATGAGACTCTTCATCTAATTCCGATGATTCAGATGATATTGACATGTTCCTTCAGAATCCAAAGATAACAAAAAAGATGGATAAATTCTTGAGTAAAGTCTTTAAGATGTTTCCACAAAAATATCTTAACATGATGAGTAATGTGACCTCTTCAAATGAACAAGTCAATGTGCAAAAACAACAAAGTGGTGTGTTGTTAAGTTTCTCTCCACATCCAACTGAAGAAAATGTGCAACCTGAAACTCAACCTACCTTAATGAGTAAACGTGCTTCAAAGGCATTGACAGTGACTATTCCTCAAAAGTCACCATTTGAGACCATAAATAATCCACTATTCAATGTAACACCTGCAACACAAGATCAAACAAGGACTACGCAAATATTGACAAATATCCCTCAACAAGAAGTAGTTCCTAATATGCATAAAATTGGATCAACATCTAAGATACAAGAAAGCTTCACAACTGGAATGCCTAATATCAATAATGTCCAAAGCAATTCCACGATGCAAAAAAGTTCTTATGTCCTGTTAAATTCAATATATTTGCCAAACACTATTGCGACAGATCCTTCGATAATGGCGACACAAAGAGCTATGGATAGTGGTTTGTACCAACAACAATTGTTGCAACGATTGAATAATATACAAAAGGTACAATCGAATGTGCAAACAAATGATGTGCAACAACAACAATATCGCATTCGACAAGAAATTGCAGTGCCTTCAGCACCATTACAAGTTAACGCAAACTTGCAACCATTACAATGGATTGGACAAGCAACACAGCAAGTTAATGCAAGTGCCATACCCCATCCTAAGGAGAAGCAACGAAAACCATCTAAACAAAGTTTTTTACAATTGATGGGATATACACCACGACAACAATTGGCACAAAGTCAACAAATTCCTATTTGTCAACCTCAACACCAACATGTGCCTCAATATGTGCCAAGGCAAGCAAGCTATTCTACTTCACAACCGCAAGTGGCACCTATGCAATATCAACAACCTACTCAATTGCAATATCAACCTAGGCTCCAAGAAGCACAACAACAAGGTCAATATCAAGGCATAGCACAACCGCAACAACAAGAGATGTACCAAGAACTTTATGTGTCGGAAACGTCAAAAATGCCCATTGCAGAGTATCAACAACCGATCGGAAATGCGATATATCAACAAAGAATACCAACTGGGATTAATGATGGACCTCTAAAATCTGATACAATTGCGCAACAACTTGAGAAGTTGCAACGAAAAGTTGATGCATTAGAAACTAAAGGAACGAAGAAGTTGTAGATTTATGTCCTAATCCATTTGACAAGAGTGTATACATGCCTCCATTCCCTAAGCATTTTGAGGCACCTAACTTTGAGAAATATAAAGGGAATGGCAATCCAAAAGATCATATTCGAGCATTTTTTGCGGCATGTACGGAAGTGAGCTATGAAGAGACATATTTAATGTGATTATTTGCACGAAGTCTCACGGGACAAGCCATGGATTGGTATTCACATCTCCCAGGAAATATAAAGACTTGGTCGGAATTGGCTTAAAAGTTTTTATCTCATTTCGCGTTTAATATCGACAGTGACGTGACTATGTCAGATTTATGCAATACCAAGCAAAAGCAAGGTGAACCATTAGTGACTTTCTTGCAACGCTGGCGAAGCTTGTATAGTCGTTCTTCTCTCGATATACCTGAAGAACAGCAAGTGAATCTGTTTATCCAGAATTTGGTCCCAGAAATGATGTATGAGCTCAAATTGAAAAGTCCTAGTACTATAGAGAAACTCATTAAGAAAGGAATGAGCATTGAAACGGCTCTTGTAGCTAAAGGAATTATCAAGCTCAATAAAGATAATGACAACACAAATTATTTAGGGGATAGAAACAGATTTTGGTATAAGAACAAGAATGTCACTAATGATGGTGTTGTTGATGCGAGAGCGGTGAATGCAAATCAACCCCCATTCACAATCAAGAAAATGAGTGTTCCTAACATGTCAACTATGGAACAAAATCAAGCACCAAGGAGCAATGTTGCTCAACAGCCGCAATATCAACAACATGCTCAACAGTCTCAATATCAACAACATGTTCAACAGCCGCAATATCAACAACATGTTCAACAACAACATGCTCAACAATATAATCAACAACAAGGCCAACAACAAAATCAACAACGCAAACCCTTCCGATCGCGGGATGGGCCCCCTCGACAGTTTACGCCATTGGGAGAGCCTATTGAATCAGTAATGAAGCAATTAATACAAGCGAAATTTATCAAGCTACCAGATATTAAGGCAGAACCAGTGGTAAAGCCGCATTGGTGGAATGATAATGCATACTGTGAGTATCATTGGTCTAAAGGACATAAAACTGCTTCCTATTTTCAATTAAAACACATGATTCAAGATTTATTAGAGAAAGGAGTAATTGAGGTAGATCCACCCCATCCGACCTCCAACGCTGATCATACCATTTTCAAAACTCCTTTGCTGGATCATGACAAGGGTAAAGCGTCTTCTTCCAACTCTGCTCAAACGGCCAATTATGCAAATACCGGTTATCACAATGTTATTAATTGTTTTTATGCGTCAAATGAGTATGTCTCCACCTTGAGAATAAAAGGACAAGATCCTTCTTGCGCGGTTACCACTCGTCGATCCAAAATAGTCTTGAAAGGAGCTCCTGCAGCTCCTCCCAAACCAACTCCTGCAAGTCAGTATAATCTTTTGGATCATCTAGGAAAAACACCTGCACAAATATCCATTCTAGAGTTGTTGAAAATGTCTCCCATACATCGTACAGTCCTAGATAAAGCTTTGATTGAGTCCACTGTCCCAACAGACATTGATGTTGACCAATTTCAAGCGCAGATTGGACATTTAGCTGTTTCCCAAAGTGTCGCATTTTCTGATAGTGATATCTCATCTGATAAGCTCCCTCATAACAACCCTTTGCACCTAGAAGTCTTTGTCCATAATTGCAAAATCCGGTGAGTCTTGATAGATGGCGGAGCGGGTCTTAATATCTGCACCTTGAGAGTGGTCATTGGCCTCGGATATACAGAAAATGACATCGATGTTTCCAAAAGGATAACAATTAAAGCATATGATGATGCTGAACGCCCATCCAAAGGGATAATTACATTGCCTATTAGAGTTGGTCCAGTGACGAAAAATACTTTCCTACAAGTCCTAGACCTTGATCTCCCTTATAATATGATTCTTGGCCGTCCATGGATCCATGCAATGAAAGCAGTTCCATCCACATATCATCAATGTCTAAAATATCCTTACAATGGAACTGAGATAACAATTCCAGTAGATCCTAATCCATTTCAGTTTTGTGCTATGCTAAAGGATACCCCTCAACAGCAAGTCCTAGTCAATGGAGAGGCCAAATCACATAACTATGTGGATCCTAATCAATTATTAGATGCTGTCAAAGGAAAATTGAAGATACAAGACCAAGGATGTGGAGAATACTCAATGGATCAGACATTCCTCATTGGGAATTTGCCAATATCTCCAAAATCATATGGCAAACCGCATTTATTGCAAAAGGAACCTAAGGTCATTATTCAATATCAGCCTCCTACCACATTTACAAGATGGGGTGAACTTGACAAAGAAACTGTAGATGATGATGTCATAGGTTGGCTTTATAAAGATCCAACTGAGACCCCACCTGTCAGGTTGCCAGTGGAACGATATGGCAAAGGATTTACTATGCTGCAAAAGAAAGGATATGATGGTTGCAGTGGCTTAGGCCTAAACAACAATGGAAGGCTAGAACCTGTCATACCCAAGAGGAGACCTCCAACTTTAGGGTTAGGTTTTGTACCGTTGCGAATTGGATCCACATCTACCAAAGTGCCCCCATGTCAAAAAGGGCATGATTCTGACGATGAAATAACACCTGAGGATACCCGACCCGAAACTAATTCTAATGATTGGGAGTGGAGTTCTTTTTCTTCTAGCTCCTATGCCCTCGACAATATTTTCATTGACCCTGATAACTTGCCTATGGAAGACAAACATGAAATAACTCCTCTTCCTAAAACCTGTCCCCATGCTTGGATAGAGACATTTTGGGATCCAAGCTCTGAATCCGATACAAGCAGTTCGGATAGTGACACTACAGATGTTCATATCTTTACCATATCAGCCCTCTCTCTTCTTACAACTGATGATGACATGCCCCTCATCTATCCCCATCTTATCCAATATGACCAACAAGAACCGCTCACATTGGACTGTTTTCAAAATGATGAAGCAATTGCAGAATTCCTTGGATTACGGGAAGGCATACCACAAGGTGATCACAAGGCAGGATTTGTTGTTGACCTGGATTCCATGGCATATTTTGGGGAGTCAACTCCCTCTTCCAGTCATCAAAATGAAAAAAGAAAAGAAATAGTAAAAAATCAAAAGAATAGATCTTTGGGTGAAAATCGTAAGGCACTCTTTGATCATACAAAAGTAAAAAGAAAAGACGTACCTGCGGGTGAAAACCTCTCTGAGGCGCCCAAAGGTGGAAGAGTGGACATACCCCTATCAAGTCAAGACAAATAAACATTACTTGTGGAAATGACCGAGGAAATCAATTTGGGTACACCTGACAACCCTAAGGTCATTCATTTTGCTGCTTCTCTCTCACAACAGGAAAAAGTAGATTTTGTCAATTTCTTTCTTGAGAAGAAGATCAACTTCACATGGTCCTACGCAGATATGCCTGGCCTTGATTCAGAATTGGTTCTTCATCATTTGCCACTAAAAGTTGATGCCAAGACTGTCAAACAGAAACTTAGAAAGATGCATCCTCAAGTGGCTCTTTTGGTCAAAGTGGAACTAAAAAAATTGCTAGATGTGGGCTTCATCAGACCCATTGATTATGCAGACTGGATTTCAAATTTAGTACCAGTTAGCAAAGTAACTCGGGGCATCAGAATCTGCATAGATTTTAGGGATCTCAATAAAGCATGCCCTAAAGATGATTTTCCATTGCCAAACATAGACATCATAGTGGACATGACGGCTGGATATGAGATGCTTTCATTAATGGATGGTTTCTCCGGCTATAACCAAATTCGCATTGCTCCTGAAGATCAGCATAAGACAGCATTCACCTGTTCTTGGGGTACCTACTGTTGGAACGTGATGCCCTTCGGTCTTAAAAATGCAGGCGCAACATATCAAAGAGCAATGACGACCATTTTTCATGATTTCATGCACACTTTGATGGAGGACTATGTTGATGATTTGTTATGCAAATCTGTCACCCGAGATAGTCATCTAGCCATCCTAGGCCCGATCTTTGACCGAATGGAGACCTACAAACTTAGGCTCAATCCAAAGAAGTGTGTATTTGGTGTCACAGCTGGAAAATTACTAGGATACATTGTTTCTCACCGAGGCATTGAGGTCGACCCTGCCAAAGTCAAAGCAATAATGGATATGCCTCCACCTTCAAATCTTCGGCAATTAAGAAGTCTGCAAGGAAAGCTCTAGTCAATCCGCCATTTCATAGCTCAGTTGGCCGACAAATGTCATCCATTCCAACATCTATTGCATAAAGGTGTCGCTTTCAAATGGACTGAGAAATGTCAAGCAGCTTTTCAAGCCCTTAAAGAATATTTGTTGTCGCCACCTATTCTAATGCCTCCGATAGATGGAAAGCCATTTTCATTATATATTTCTGCCACTGAAATGGCATTAGGGGTTCTCTTGGCCCAACAAGATGAGAACGGCAAAGAGCGAGCTATTTACTATATCAGTCGGACATTGGTAGGCTATGAGCTCAATTATTCAACTATTGAAAGGGCATGCTTAGCAGTGGTATTTGCAACGCAGAAACTCCGACATTATATGCTGAGCCACCAAACATTGTTGGTTGCAAAAATTGATCCCTTAAAATATTTGCTTAGCCGAGCAGCTTTGACGGGTCGCCTAGCAAAATGGGTCATGATCCTCAGTGAATTTGACATTGAGTATATGGAGCGAAAGGCCATCAAAGGACAAGTCATAGCAGATCAACTTGCAGAGGCTCCTATTTCTGATGATCATCCCATGTTGACCGATTTTCTAGATGAATCAGTCTTTGCTTTCACATCCTCTAATGAATGGAAGTTATACTTTGATGGGTCCCATACTAAGTTCAGGTCCAGAGCCGGCATCTTGTTTGTCACCCCTCAAGGTGACGCTATTCCAAAGTCTTACAGAATAACTTTCCACTGTACCAATAACATTGCAGAGTATGAAGCACTGGTCACAGGACTCCGAGTAGCAGTCCACTAGAACATCAAGCATTTGCAAGTCTATGGAGATTCTCAATTAGTCATCCGACAAGTCAACGATGACTATGAAACAAAAGACGAAAAGCTTATTCCTTATAAGCACATGGTAGATTTCTTCAAGACAAAATTCACAGCTATCCATTTCAGTCAAGTGCCAAGAATGCAAAACAAGTCGGCAGATGCAATGGCTACGATTGCTTCCATGTTGAATATGCCTCATAATATGGACGAATGTGAATTTTTAGTTGAACAATTGTTGGTTCCTTCTTTTGACATTCCGACAATAGATGTGATGTGCGTTCTTGTTGGTCCTAACTCCCCATGGTACAATGACATATATCAATATTTAAAATCCCAAACCTTACCACCCAATCTTTCCGCTAACCAACGCCGAGCCTTTATCCGACAGACAGCCAAATATGTCATCATCACCGACACCCTTTACCACCGTTCCTTTGACCATACCCTCCTTAGGTGTTTGGATTCTGACGAAGCACAAACGGCTTTACACGAGGTTCACGATGGGATATGTGGAGGCCATTTCAATGGTCTAAGCTTAGCTAAAAAGTTGATTCATGCTGGGTATTATTGGCCTACTCTGGAAAAAGATGTTCATGATTTTGTTAAGAAGTGCTACAAATGCTAGATTCATGGAAACTACATTCATGCACCAGCCCAAGAGCTTCATTCTGTCATATCTCCGTGGCCTTTTTCTCAATGGGGATTGGATCTTATTGGCAAGATTCACCCGACCTCTGCAAATGGACACAAGTTCATCATTACAGCTACAGAGTACTTTACAAAATGGATCGAGGCTATCCCCATGACCTATATAACGGGTGTCCAAATTTCAAAATTCTTGCTGAATTATATCATATGCTGGTATGGGGTTCCCCTGGCCATAGTCACAGATAATGGTCGTCCCTTCAAGAATAAAGATGTCAAGGAACTTTGTGAAAAATTTCATATCCAACACCGTTTCTCCAGTCCATACTATCCACAGGGGAATGGTCAAGCCGAGGCATCCAATAAAACCATTATCAAGATTCTGAAAAAGGTTGTCAATGATGTTGGTCGTGATTGGCATGTTCAGTTGAATCCAGCACTATGGGCCTATCCCACTTCTATCCGCACACCTACTGGCGCAACACCTTATTCTTTGGTGTATGGTGCGGAAGCTATTTTACCCTTGGAAGTGGAGATTCCTTCCTTGCGTGTTTCCTTGCAACATCTGATTGATGACGAGACACACAGAGTCTCTCGGCTGCATCAGCTTGAGATGTTAGATGAGAAACGTCAGACAGCTCTGACACATTTGCAAGCATATCAAAACCGTCTTCGTCGCTCTTATAATAAGAAGGTCAAAGGGCGACACTTCAAAGTGGGAGACCTGGTTTTAAAGGCAAACCCTAAGAATGCACAGTCTACTGACATCATCAAAGGTAAATTTGAACCTAATTGGGTTGGTCCTTTCATAGTAACTGTAGCATATGGCTCAGGGGCATATTAGCTTGCTACCCCAGAAGGTGAACCTCTGTCCGATCCTATAAACAGCATGCATCTTCGCAAGTACTGGGCATAATTTTCTATCAGTACTTCTTCAAATATGATCCTGAAAAATACAAAAAAAATCAAAAAAAAAAAAAAAATGAAAAAATGAAAAAAAAGCAAAAAAAGTAAAGAAAAAAAAAAAAAATGATTCGGCCTCTAGGTGAAAACCTGGCAAACAGGCGCCTTGGGAAAATACCTTGGTGAAAACCTGGCAAATAGGCGCCATGTGTAAAATGAGATCGTTGCTCCGTCATCTATCATGATCTCTCATCTATGCTTTTTCTCGGCTGGTTTCTCACGTCTATCTTTGTCTTGATCCAATGATCTCTCCCAGGCCTGTTATTGGTCAACATCATTGTCTTGCATACCCCGGTTTCTTGTCCATATGTTTTGGTCCCGGTCTATGTATGTCTTTCAGATGCGCATTGGGTGTGTTTCCCTTGTCATGATCTATCACTGGAACTTTTGCATTCAAAAATGTCTTGAAAAAATACAATCATAAAAATTCAAAAATGTCCTGAAAAAAGATCATAAAAATTGAAAAATGTCCTGAAATAATCCAAAAAAATCATATAATGTCCTGAAAAAAATCTCTAAAAAATTGAAAAATGTCTTGAAAAAATCCCTAAAAAGTCATATAAAGTCCTGAAAAAATGAACAAAAACATTTCAAAACATTAAAATCCAAAAACACGCATTTTGCAATAAAAATATCCCCTTTTGTGCATTGACAGATCACTGAGGATGCATCCAACAACAATTAATCACAATGCTGCGCTTTAATGCAAATCACGCTTAAACAGATGAACTTTTTTTTAATCAACTCAGACATTCAAACTGATCAGAATTGTCAAATCAATCAACCTCAACATCGTTCGTCCTTGGCACACTATCATGAGTCTTATACAGGGTGTGGTATACTCGAAACCAGACTGTGTCCTGTCTTAGATGGGGTACCACATGTCCTGAAACTAGACAACATGATCGTCCTATCAGCACGTTCAACTTTTGACAACGAAGATCAAGGTGTTTGTTTGATTTGTTGGAATTTGTGCGTCTTATCTTTCTATTGATTTATCTTCGATCATGCTCCTATGTTGCTCGATGATGTCACTGAGTAATTTAGAGTGACCGGGATGGCTCATGGTCTTTTTCTTTTTTGATTGTGATTGTCGTTTGTCTGTGATGTGTCTGTCTTTTGCAAAAAGGGTTGCATTTCAGCTCTGGCCTTCAATGCCATGATGCTACGCATCCATTTTGCTACATAAAAATAAAGGTTCTCACCTACAAAGTGCATTACTGAAAGCAAGTTTTTCTTCATCTCTAACTCTCCCCTATCTCATTTCTTCTTACTAACATTTCTTCCGTCAGTCCGGATAGTCAGTTCGGTCTAGTGCTCCGATATCCAAACACATATGCTGCATCCTGCATCCATTTGGTTAGTACATTTGCATTACATTTGCACCACATCAAGCATTTTATCCATTTCATAAATACATCAAAAATACATAAAAATCCATCCATACATGTTCCACAATGGTACATAAACAATCCATACATAGCAAAATAACTACAAATCATAACACATTGCATCCCATCATATCGATGCATATCATATCATATGTCAAAATAATAATATCGGAGTACAAAATCGGACTGTCTGTCCTAAGTATGGCCCGCAGGCTGACTACAACATGTCAAACTACATAATGTCCACTGTCTGTCGTAAGGAGCACGCGCCTCTGTCACTGGGTGCTCCCTTTGTCCTCCTCATCCCTGCCATGTCTCGCGGATGATGTCCCTCCTGGTCCTGGCTGTGATGGTCTCATAGGTCCACTCACCCCCATGCTACTCAATGACCTCCGAGAGCGTGCCCTGCTCTCTGTCCTCGATCGTGCCCGATATGAAGGTTCTCTCTGCTCTGGTGGAACTGCACTCTCATATAGTGTCCTCCAATGGTGTATCTCCTCTCCAGTCTCTACTAGCATCTGTGCCATCTCCCGTGCACTGGCATCCCGAATCGACCCAATATACTCAGTGACTCTCTGTTCCTCTCGCTATGCCTGAGCAATCGCTACATCTCGAGCCGCTGTGAGTCTAGCTATCTCCGCTCTGAACTGGTCCTGTTGTCTCTCTAAAGTCTCAATGTGATCCTACTGACTCGCTATGGTAGCCCTGCACATCTCCATATCCTCTGTCCGAGCTGTCTCCGGCTCTATGGGTATATCCTGCCATGCCTCCTGCTCGTCATCCCCATCCCCATCTCCATCATCCTCATCCTCATCCTCGTCTCCATCCTCGTCATCCCCATCCTCATCACCGTCCTCCTCCTCGTCCTCCTCATCTCCCTCCTCCTCTCCTATGAGTGGGAAGTCTTCCTGTCGCCTCGGCACTGGAATATCCAGATCTGTCAATGGCACTGGCCGCCGTCATGCAAACCATCTATCATACTCATCTGTCGTCCCAGCGTCCACCACATCTGACCCCCAATCCCACTGTCTCGACTGTAGCTGTGCAAAGTCGGCATAGGCTATGTGTGGCTGAATCATACTCCCCCACTGACTCGTCTCTTTGTGAGATCGGGCAAAGTGTGCAGTTCTCCTAGGTACATCCTGCCTCTCTCCAAACTATCGTCTCACTCTCTCTGGCAGGTAAAACTCAATCACTCTCTGGTGGTTCACTGGTCGTCCAATCAAGTACCTCTCTTGTCTGCAATAAGGTAGCTCATCACTATCATCTGACCATCCTGGACAATCATGATATGGCCTCCATATGAACTCTCTCAATCTGTCTAGCTCATGTCACCAATATAGTATGTATCCAAAAGGACCCTGTCTCAGTGCTCCACCATAACAGTACACATATGGTCGGTGTGGTACTACCTATCTATCTATAATCGGTCGACATATGGCTATGTGCTCAAATGCCCATACCTGTAGCAATGTGACTCCACAGCTCAATGTCTGAACTCCCTGATATGCTATCTGATGCAGCTGAAAATACAGCATAGCCAGTACACATGGTCCCCATGCATACACTGTCCCCTCTGTCGCCATCCGCTCCAGCACTCTTCCCCATCCAATAGGGAATCCATGTCCTCGTCTGTCTCCTGCCAGTAGACATGCTATCACCACTGCTATCACCACGTATCGTCGATCATACTCTGATGCCATAGTCTCCCAGCCAATTTCCCTCTCGACGATATCCAACTCATCTGCGTCGCACTCAAATAATCTGCACAGTGCGTCTCTCCCTATCACTGGGTCATACTCTATCATCTCTCCATGAATCGGAATGTGGAGGATACGCCATACATCCTCCAGTGTCACCGTCGCCTCTCCGGTCGCCAGATGGAATGAGGAGGTTTCTGAATGCCATCGCTCTGCCAATGCAGTAAGCAGTCCTGTGTTTGCCCTAATCTCAGGCATGAATGTGACATAGTATATCCCCAGTCCTGCTAAGGTATCTCTCTCTATGCTCCTGAGTCTATGTCGTAGCATGAAGCAGTCTGGTCGATTCTCCCACGTGATCAACGGATACTGTCGACTCTGCATCACAATTGGGGCAAATTTTGTCAGTTTTAGGGTATGCTCCTACGGGTTGCATTTCCTCATTTTCATGTCTAATTAGGGTGTTTTTCATCTCATTTGACCTATCCTATCCTTGTCCCCCCTTTCCGGAGCATTTGCATGCCGTTTTGACCAAAATTAGAGTTTCCAATGCACACTTGCGCCTGTGTCAGAGAACCTGCGCTTGTGTCAGGTAACTTGCACTTGTGTCTTCCTACACAAGTGCAGAAGACATGACACAAGCGTAGAAGTCCTCTTTTGCATCCCCTGTGGGCCCCACAATGTCCCGTAAGCATTCAAAATTCATCAAATTGAAAACATGGGTTTTCGAGATACATACTGCTGCTCCTGCGTCCTCCAGTCATCTGAATGTGCGTACACGTTCCCCCAGGTGATCCACCATTGGAATGTTCACCATCTATCTGCAAGTGTCCTTGTCCAGAGCAACAAATTCTCCTCCTTGTCTAGTGCAAATGAGCAAATTTTCACTCTCTTGGTCTCATTTATAGCTCTTTGTCATTGCATAGATGGACGTGCATCTTCTCCATCTTATGTTGGTCATGGTATTTTGCATCTTCAAGTGCTTGTCCTTCATGTATCCGATCTCCGATTGTCAGTCCGTTCGATCCTATCATTTTTATCGATCAATTGGCCTCTTTTTTGCATGTTTCTGGCCAATTCCTCGAGGGGGCATGCATATGTCATTGTCATTATCTAGGGCATTTTCATTATTGTTCTTTGAAACAACGCTTAAAATTGCATTGTCTCAAAGAGGGGCAAAATGTAGACACCTAAAAATGGTCAACGCTTGCGGAGTCATACTTTAACATTTGCGCATTGCCTCATTTTAGGTTTTTGCGTCGCATTAACATTTCTCCTATTATTCGTACTTGGTTTTTATCATTTGCGAACATCAAGTCATTCTTCTACATTCGTCATTTATCTCGCTCTCGAATTTGGTCTTGTTGACAACACTATCCAATCATGATTTTGATCGATTTTATCCTATCGCATCAATGTGCGTGCTAATTTGTTATCATTCTAGACATCGTCAATCCTAATTAGGGTTTTGTCCTCTTATCGATTTGTCATCAATCTTTATCATTTTCAATCTTGTCATTTTGCGATCGATTTGTCATCGATCGTTATCATTTTCAATCTTGTCATTTTGCGATCGATTTGTCATCGATCGTGGTCATTTTCAATCTTGTCGTCTTGCAATCTATTTTGTTATCGATCCTTGTCCTCTTGTCAATTTTGTCATTTTGCGATCATTTCGCTATCAATTGTTGTCTATCTCAATTATGTCATTGTTCCTCGTCAATTGGCGCATCTATCAATCAAATCATTTATCACACTGGTCATTTATCAATTCAAAATCAAATCGAATCAATTATCTTTCATCAAGACCTAATTGTCATTCTTGCATTGCTAATTCGTCTTCTAGGGTTTCGTGATTTCATTATTTAACCTTGTGTGTCATTTCTTCCTTTAGGATTAATAAATTGTTTATTTATCCTAAGTCTTCTCATTACAATTAAATCTTTATTTAATTGGCTAATTATTCTTCCTCTTGTAAATTAATTAATAAATGAAAAATTATTAATTACTACCTTGACTCCAAGTGGCATCCATGCCGGCCATCTACAAGATTGGCTCTTCATGTCGATCCAAATAGGATCACCAACAAAACACTTCTACCGCTTCCTCTTCTCTACCGGTATACAAACCCTGTCGGCATCTCACACTCTACCGATTAACTCATCATGTCTTCTCTCTACTGAACTATCAGTGGAACACCTTGACTAGTCGTCAGACATGTCTATCTTGAGCATGCTCATTTCTACAAGGTGGGAAGACATCTGCATCTACACCTTGCTCATATTACCGGTGGACTTACATACCGGTAAACCTTCTTGATGACACTCTATCATCAACTATCAACAAAATTCATCTTCAATCCAGCCATTCTCCTCTGACTATATCTGATTAGCCTTGCCTTCTCCCTAGTCATCTCAAACTATATCACAACCAGTTTGTCAAGATTACAAACAGACCACTCCTTCTGTACTGGTATTTCAACATTCTTTTACCTCTTCTCTCTTTTCTCGAAGAATCATGATGCACACTATGCATACCTGGAGATAAGTTCCATTTACCAATGGAGTGGCACCTTATCTTTTGCATCCTGTAGTGTACTCATGTGAATTTTGTGTTTGTGCAACATTTCTTCAAATAGGCACATGTGATCCGAGGATGGCACTTTCACTGTCAGCCATTGCTTCTCATGATGACTGCATCTTCATCCGGTATGATTCTTGTTGTTCTGCAACCTCACGGCATACCGGTGACCTATTCATTATTCTCCTCCAGTGTTGATGTGATTCAGGTAACATTCTTCCTCTTTATCACAAACAACCACTCAAACACCTTGACCATCCTGCTTGTACACTGGTCCTGACCTTTACAGGCTGAGAACCAGTCACTTGGTTGATTTGACTTCCTCATGTCAACACATCACTTACTAGTTGACATCCTTTCCTTACTAGTGATATAGTGTACTAGTTTTGAACACCTTACCATCTCATCCACACAATTCAGGTACTAACTCGTGTACCGATGACTTCTGAGGTCATCTTCCTTACCTTTCCGATGTTTTGCAACACAAGGTAATATCCAAGATATCTCAACCTATACTCCTCCTCGACAGTGTTGCATATACATTTCTCATTCTGGTAGTCATCCCATACTGATTGACATCAATGACAATGCAATGCAAATAGGGGATTGCCACATCACTTATTAATACATCTTATTTTATCACTATTATTATCTATAGATGTCCTTAGAATAAAAATACACACTATTTATCTTTTTTTCTATCTATCTTAGCTATTGTTAGGGATGAATCTTTTCTATGTGTAAGGATAATTATATTTTAATCCTCGTGGGATCAAAATAATTTGTCTCAAGTGAATGTCTCATGATCTTGTAATGGATCGAGATTAGAATCACAACCCTGGTGATTCTAGTGGAATAAAAAACCCTTAGTTCTAAGCTCTTTGTTGAAAGTGATTTATTATTCATTTATTTTTGATCTAGTAGATAAGTATGAATTTATCCATAACTCTTAGTAAAAATAGGTTAATTATTTATATTAATTTGGTTTGTCCACCTAATACAAATGGGCTATGAAATTGGCTAGAGAGAATTATGAAAATTCTCAACTAAAAAAATTGTATCATTATTGGGTAGCTTTTGTTAGCAAATATTAATGTAATTGCAAGAGTATTGTACATTGTTTTGTTTACAATTACTTATGATTATATAAATACAATTCTATTAACCATTGTACTCATTTTTAATATTCTTATTGTTTATCAAATGGTATCAATCAAGCATTTTACCTTTATCAAAATGGTATTAGAGTGAAGCATTTACCTATTCCTATCCATTAGAAGTTTTTTTTTTTTTTTAAATAGAAGTAGAAGTTGGAAAATGGTTCTATCCCCTATCACTCATTATTATCATCCATACACCATTAGCCTCCCCTATGGGACCCTCATCAATGTTAGGTCAATAAGGTTGAGTTAAAAATATTGCACAAATTGTCCACAATGTTGAACCTATGTCATAGGATCTTTGTATGCTATTGATTCAAAAGGAGAAAATTACCAATACTATATATGGGAAGAATTGGACTTGCATGGGAATGTATAAATTTGTACAAAAGTTTGAAGGAAGGTGAATCTACTTGCTAAGAGTGCATGTAAAGAGAGATAAGGGAAGATATATGGTCTCATGTAATGCATATGATAAGTCCAAGACATTTGAAAATTTATTTTTACTGAGAAAGGGTTTTTGTAAGTTGCACCATCATAAATTGTACCTGTATATAATTTAATCCTCACCTAGCTCTCACCTTGTCATTTCAACCTTCAGTGCTTGGTGTCTAATCTGATGTTGTTCACACCCTCTTGAAATCTGTATTTTTAACTCTTTATCCAGCCTCTGTCCAATTTTGAGTCTTGATTGACAAGACTAGGATGCCTTGAGCACCTTGGTCCTCCCAATTAGGAACCAAAATAGGACTTCATAATGGTCACTTTATGTGGGTAGGAAACTTGGCTCCACATTAGCCTCCTCTAAAAAATTAAAAAATTAATGCATTCTTAGGTATAAAAGGAAGCGTACCCCCCTCATTGGGTAACTAGGAAATCATAAGTGAGCTCTTAATTACAAAATAAATTCAAGCTTAAGTGAGAAAGCAATCAAAGTATTAATCAATCATTTAAGGAGAAGTCAAGTCAAGTTCAATCATTCAATTTCAAGCATCCATGATCAATATTTTATGATGGCATTCTAAACCCTTGCATGAGGATTCAAGCAAGCTTCATCAAGGTATTAAGTTCAAGCATTTTTAGATCAGATCTATCCTTTCCTTGAAAAGTAAATAATTCTACTTCAATTTAATTATCCTTTCAATTTCAAGGTTAATTCCTAAATCAAGGTTTGACCTAAGGCAAACCCCCACCAACAAACCTATTTCCCTCTTTCTATGTGCAATAAATTGTCATAGGAGCTAGGAGCAAGGAATCCAATAAAGTGGCACTAATACATTTGGCCTAAAATTCTGATGAAGGCTTTCGATGAAGAAGGTATATTGTGACCAAATTTGATTTTTTTTTTGAAAAAATTCTCGAATTCATCAGAATTTTGACAATAATTCCACTTTGGTTTCAATGGAGAAGTAATTGGCAATGAAATTTGTGTTTTTTGAGAAAATGTTCCCATGTTCGTTGAAATTCTGACGACTACGAACATTATTTAAAAAAAATAAAAAATAGAGCAAGTTATTTGATAAATCATTAATCCCGCCTAGACTTCATCTCGTCGACCTCTGGCATCCACAAAGACATTGGGCATTACAAGGAGGGAAACAAAACATTCTGGATTGAGGTCACTCAGGATAGGTAGATAGGGCCTCCATAGCTGTGGGTGGGGGTGCCGCCAAGATCTGGTTGAAGAAAAAAGGTAGGGGTAATCAACCAATTCATTCACAGGTCTCATTTGATTATCCACCAAATTATATAAGATGTTTCAATTTCTTTAATTTGTTGTCTATGTTGTATTCAATTTAAATTGTGAGCTAGGTTTTCTTTTAAGTTTCTTGTGGATGCAGAAGTTCAATAGTTTAATGCTTACTTTCTTGAAGCCCGCAAAAAATTAAGAGCCTTACATTTGAATGGCTGAAGTTTTGAAAGAAATGCTTTTCAAAACAAAAATCAGAAAATGAGAGCATGATATTGGTATCAATGATTGGTTTTATATATATGATTGACATGTCTAGATTATCTTTTGTAGCAAAGTTTGAATTTAATGTTCTTCATATCTTGTTGAAAAGACAAAAACAAAATGTACTCTTCTTTGGGATTTCTTTCTTTAGGTATTTTAGTCTTCCAAACTTTCGTGCAATTGATTTACAAATCTGCATATCTCAGGTGGTGTTTTTTAGAAGTTAAGTACATGGGTACTTCTTGTTTTGGATTGGTTGATATTCTGTAAGTAGAAATATATTCATGAGTGCATATATAGTTGTTGGTTTTTTAAGTTGGGTATGACTTTAATCTAAACAATTGGTAGTCGGGCTCTTTATATTGAGTGGTTGGTAAAAAAAAAAAATTGTTTTCTTTCACTAGAAAATTTGGGTTGAATTTAACATGCACTTAATTAAACTTAATTTGGGATTATATGATGCCACACAAAATGAGGATGGATCATCCATCCCATAGTACTTCAAGAGGAGCACATTCACATGAGGGACAAGAAGAGTCATATCACTTTGAGAGTTTTCACCAAGATGAGTAGCTCTAGTATGGACCTCAAATCTTACAAGCATTATAGAATTTTATAGATGTGATATAGGATAGTTTTTCACCCACAACAGAGAAACCTCATGAGGATCCACTCATAGTAGAGGAGCATAACTTGCATCTTGGGATATTATTAGGAGTTCACCTTGAATTTGGGAAATACACATAGAGGAGATAGAAGATAGTCCAATACACATTACCTAGCCTCATCATGCATAAATACAAGAGGTATATACAATAGAAATCACATATCATGAGCCAAAGGATCATATTCAAGAGTTGCTTCATCTCCAATCCTCTACATTTTTAAGATCCACAAATGGGGTTGAGTTACTTATCTTGGACTTATGCTTTGGGCTGCATCTATATGTGAGCAACCTAAAGGCATAATTTTCAATGCAATTTTTGAGAGGAATTGCTTCCACCTTGTGGTACTGGGAGGATAAAATGCACCAACTCACATTGGAAACCTTCTCATGGGATACCATTTTGGAGTGCTTCAAAGTGTGTTCTATTTTAAAATATTTTGGACAGAGATGCATAGATGAGTTTCACAATTTACATAATGAGGTTTCATAGTGGCTCAACATGAGAGTTAGTTTTTGGAGTTCTTGTAGTTTGTAGATTACATTTAAGACAAGTTACTTGTCAATTATTTCATTAGGGGTGGAAAGCCCAAAATTTTAGTTTTCCTACAGATGGCCAATCCAAATGACTTTAGGGTTGCTATGGAAAAGTCTCTTATGGAAAAGGAGGTACATGGGAGGACACAAGAGGCATGAGAGAAGTTTGTAACCTTGATCAAGGGACTAAAGTGTCCATAGGCCTCCCCATCCTTCAAAGGAGAATTTAGACTTACTATAGGATTTCAAAGAAAAACCCAATAGTATCAATATTAGGGACAAAGTTCTAGAGCATAGTAGGGGCCATAGGGTTGTCACTGTTGGAATATGGACACTCCAATGAGACATTGTGTGTGATTGAAGGTTTTGTCATTGATGGCAACCTTGCAAGACATTATACCGACAAAGCATTACACAGGCAACCTTGCAAGACATTATACTGACAAAGCATTACACAGGCAACCTTGCAATCCTATGGCACCGACAAGATATTATACCGGCAAAGCATTACTCAAACAACAGTGCTCTGGCATCAACAAAATCAATCTACACCGGCACCGGCACAGAAGATGTACACCCGCACAGAAGGAAATATGTATACCGGCACAGAGGCCGACAAGACTTTTGATATGTAATATCTTGTTTATCATTGTAAGCCGACTTGGCAAATTGTAAAATGACTCTTGTATATAAAAGAGATCATTGTAGGCATTTGTAAGATATGGATAGAATGAAATAAATAAATTATAAGGTAGACCTAATGTGTGAATTGTAGGTCAAGGGTATATCTAAAGAACAGAGCAAGAACCGGTACTGAATCTGGCTTTGAAGATGCTATTGTAAAGCAGTACAGAATATTGGATTTGTGTAAATCCTCATTGTAAGTCAGTGTGACTTCTTGTTGAGCAGTGAGCTCTAGGCAGTTGGCCTTCCTGCATGTGCAGGCCCCTATTGTAAGTAATATTCTCTTATTGGCCAGTAGGTGAATATTGTGGGTCAAAAATCCCACCGAGGTTTTTCCCACACTGGGTTTCCTCGTTAAACATCTTGTGTTATGGTGTTCTTTTTATGTGGATGCTTTTGATTTTGTTATTTGCATTAAGTCTTGCATACCGGTATACTGTTACTTTATATTCTGCATATTCAGTTCTAAGAAAATTACATTACCGGTCAGATACTGATTCACCCCCCCCCCCCTCTCAGTATCTATGGGAACCCTAACAATTGGTATCAGAGCCTGGTCCTCTATTTTCAAAAGCCTAACAGCTTGAGGAAGATCTTGACACCTGTAAAGATGGAAAATCTGATGAAGCAACTTGAAGGAGCTCTTACTGACTATGATGCAGAGAAGTTGAAAAATATCAAATTAGAAGATGATTTAAAAGTAGCTCAGGACATTATTCAGGCACTTCAAGAAAATCTTACTGTTACAAGAAACAAGAGAAGAGAACTTTGTGAAAAATTGCAAAATGAAAATGATGAAAAGGAATCATTAAATGATATGATAAGCAAATTGAAACAAGAGATCATGACAACAAAAAATGAAATGCAGGATATGACTATGAGATTCTGCAAAGAAATTGAGGACAGAAAGAGGAATGAAGAAGAATTGACCAGAAGACTAAGTGATGCAGCAAATGAGAACACAAGACTTAGCTATGAAAATGATATGTTGAAGATAGATCTGATGCATACTCAAAATGACTCGAATGAACTAATGAGACAAAAAGAGATCTTGGAAAGGGAATTGGAAACTGCAAATCAACACAAAGAAAAATTCAAGAAAAGATCAGAAGAACTTGGTACCTTATTGAAGAATCAAAAACCCAAAGGTGACACTTCTGGATTTGGATTTGAAGTTGGAGAAAGCTCCGGTACTACAAATATCTAGGATCAAAGTAAACCGGTAAGACCCTCTAATACTTACAAATTCAATGGAAAATGCTTTAGCTGTAATAAATATGGTCATAGGGCAAATGAATGTAGATCTTGGAATTATCAGAACATCAATCCTCCCACCGATCAATGCACCAAATGCAACAAAATTGGTCATAACTCTGAAAATTGCAGAATGAATGTAAGATGTTATGTTTGTGGAAGATTTGGTCATTTATCAAATAAATGCAGAACACAAATCGGCATAGGTTATGGGAAAGCTATTCAGAAAAATAATGTAACTTGTTATGCATGTAACAAGATTGGTCATATTGCTAAATTCTATAGAAGTAAAGGTACACTGGTAGATAACAAAAGTACTAGCTTGAAAGGTAAAGAAAAGGTTGAAGAGGTTAAGCAAGAATTTTCAAAGCAATGGATTAGAAAAGGTGATCTAAATATTGGGGTTGCTCCTCCACTGGTAGAACCAACAAATGCTTCACCGGCAGGACAATATGATGCTCCACCAACAGGACAGAGCAATGCTCCACCGGTAGGATGTTCTTCATCAAATTGAAGAAAATTATCTTGAGGGTTTGGCAATTTAATGACATGTGCTATTATTCCCTTGATTAGAGAAAAGAAGTTTAAAATCCTTCATTACCAACAAATAAAGTTGAGTTAATACATTTCCAGCAAACAATTAATGTGGTAGGTGGCAGAAAAGACTTTATAAAATAAGGTTTTTGGCTCCATTTCATTTCACCGTGAATTCAAACCTTCAGAGAGCGCGAAGATTTCCGAGCTAAGGCATTCTGAGCAAAGAGGCAAAGCACTTCAGAAATCAATCCATCCAAAGGTAGAAAAAGGTATTTATCATCATGGCATCCTCCTCTGCACCTGAATTCATAGCAAACCCTACAGTAGTTGAGGTTATAAAATGACCAGGCCCGTGTTTGAGCTAGTTCCCGAGGTAGCTAAGAAAGATGACAACACATGTGCTTTTTCCCAAATTCCAAAGGGTGTTGTTTATGCAAAATACCCTAGAATGTATATTCATTGCAACATAGAGGAATTAGGTGATGAAGAAATCAAAAACATGTACAAATCTATTATATGTGACAATGCCAGAAATGTGAAACCTGAACATAAAATTGTTGAAACCCTAGGATTCACTGAAATCCTCTGCATTCCTGAATTTCCCAAGGAAGTAGTTAGGATAGTTCTCAACAGGGTACATGGCTCATTCTTTTGGCTTGACTCAGTGCATAAAATTACAAAGGTAGCTATGAAAGTAGTAATAGGGTTACCTTCCACCGATACCAGACCCGACAAAACCAAGAAGGTCTCCAATGACCTAGTAATGAAACTAACTGGTGCAACATCCGACAAAAGATCATTGAGGGTTAATGATGTGACTGATACAAATGTGAGATTCATTAGCATGATTCTAGGTTACAAAGCAACTCATGCAAATAGGCTTAACTCTATTTCCAGTTTATGCATAAAAAGTGCTCATGACATGGTTAAGAACAATGTGAAAATTGATATCTGTGAATGGTTAAAAGATGAGTTAATTGATAACTTAGCAAAAATCAAGAAGGATAAGAAAGGAACCTTTAGATTTGGAAATTTGCTTGTATTCTTAATGCTACATATAACCAAATAGGCTCCCGGTATAGGCAACAAGGATTTTGGATTTGACATACCGGTAGGAAAACAATTGTTTGACTTATTCAACAACATGGGTGAAAACAAAGAAAATAATATCCATGAGTATTTTCAAGCACTAAAGGTCAAAATGAATAAGAGGATCAGACTTTCACAGGAAATTGTCAACAAATATAAGGATGATATATGTTTTGTAATCAAAAAAGATGAGATCTGGATGGAAGCAGTCATCCCAAGAACAATCTGGGTTACAGAAATGGGGTATGAAACAGATGACCACATAGTGGAAACTTATGCCAAAGCACTTCTGGAAGCCCCCAATGAACTAAAGGAAGAAGTATTTGGTAGTACTGAGCACATTGAAAGTCAAATTCAATCTAAAAAGAGAGTAAAGAAAGTTGAGGCATCTGTGAGGAAAGGAAGCAGGCAAGCAAAAGCCTTAAAAGATGATGTATTAAAGAAAACCGGCATAACAGAAGAAGAGTTGGCAGCCCAACAGCCTCAAACTCATCTATCACCGGTAGATACCTCCTTAGAAGGAGATATGCCAGCAACTTTCAAAAGAGTTGTTAGAAAAAGAGACCCCTCACCGGTATCCACTCCTTCACGTAGAAGGACAAGACAGAAGCAACAAGCTGTAAGGTCTCCAGTCAAGAAAGCCACACCTGAGAAAAAGCTGACCCCCAAAAAGAAGAAGAAGACAGACACTGACTTGGCCCCTTTTGACATATTACTGAATGAAATCACAGGGGAAGGTAAATTGAAAAACATAGGGAAAATCTATGACACCCTATCAGAAGATGAGAAAGGACAAGTTGAGGAAAGTGTTACACTACACATGGACATGTATAAAAAGTTTTTGATGCAAGTCCTAAATGAAATTCCTAATGAATTATATAAAAGACTTGAGGCCAGAAGGCAAGGAATAATTGAGTTGGATAAGAAAATTAAAATAGAAAAATTACTTGCAGTATACCCGGTCAACTCACCTAAGGAAATTGATGATTTGATAGCTCAGGCCAACCGAACAGTCTTTTCCACTGCACACCGGCAAATATCATTAATAGTAGGCAGAGTTACTGAAGTTTCAACTGAAACAGAAGATGGTTGGGATAGATTCTTGATTGAAAAAGAAAAACAAGAAGAATATATGAATCCCAAGCCCATTCTGGTATATCAAAAGGACAAAGGGAAAGGTAAAGTTGGTGGATCGCCAAGTATCAAGATTAGAGACAACCTACCCCCACCTCCTTTAAATACTCCACCAGTAAAAACAACTACAGAAGATCAACCGGCAGCTGAGGGCATGGACACAGAGGATAACAATCCTAATCCTGAAGTCCTATATACTGTGAATGTTGATACTCAAAAAATCAACATAGTGGTAGATAAGGATACCACAGATAAATCTGATAATAAAGAGCAACTGGCAGCAGATTTAGAGAAAAAGATGGAATCTGGAACACAAACAGAGCAACCAACAGAGCTAAAGGCTCCAGAACAGATGCCACCGGTAAGAAAAGATGCAGGAGAAATTGTGCTTAAAGAGATGGAGACACAAACAGACCTACCAGAGGTCAATACCAACATGGTCCCTTCCACCGGCACTCAGTTTACTGGGTCACCATCAAATGTAACAAAGGTATTGCTCGATTCTATCAAGAAAATAACATATTATAGCTCACAAGCCTATAAAGCAATAGATGATTCAATTCCAGTTTTGAAGTTAATAGCTACAAATTGTAATATTGCCAACAAAGATTCTTTAGGCCAGTTGGATACACTTTGTAAATATAGTTCTGGAAATTTTGAGCAAACAAAGGTAGAAACTATAAAGGAAAGTGTAGAAAAAGAGAAACAAAAATTCTTTGAGGAAGGAATAAAGAAGTGTAACAGGGAATTTGACACACTTCTACCAGAACTGTGCAATTTATTGAAAGAGTACAAAACTCTGTATAAAGACACTTGTAAGATAAACATTTTGACCACGGATGTAGACAAAAATATGAGCAAGGTATTGGAAGAGATCAATAAACTTGCTGATAATTTTGTCAACTCACCCGATACATTATCAGTTTTTGAGGAAAAGATAACAAATTTTAAGGAAGAATTGCTCAGATTAGAAAGAGAAAAAGAGAAAATAATAAACAAGGCAAATTTTTTGAGATCTAAACTAAGTCCAAGATTGGACTATTTAGCATCTCTGCATAAGGAAATCTCAGAGGCACTAACACAGGGTAGCAAAACATTAGTAGAGCACTTATAGCATCTCACCGGTACAGTACACAGAACTGAGATAGCAATAAAGGAGAGCAAGAAGTTTATGGATGGTATAAACTTAATTTTGGGAGATATTCTTCAGATAATAACTACCCAACTACAAGGTTGAGGTTATGAATTGGTACAACTACAAATCTACTAACCTTTGTCATTGATGCCAAAGGGGGAGTAGTAGATGAGAAAATTCAAAACACAGGGATCACATGCTCAGGGGGAGCCCTCATATTTTTGGTAACATTTTTTGGTATACACATTTTTTCGATATCTTTTTGAAATTTCTCATGAGTGTTGCCATCAATGCCAAAGAGGGAGATTGTTGGCATATGGACACTCCAATGAGACATTGTGTGTGATTGAAGGTTTTGTCATTGATGGCAACCTTGCAAGACATTATATCAGCAAAGCATTACACAGGCAAACTTGCAAGACATTATACCAGCAAAGCATTACACAGGCAACCTTGCAAGACATTATACCGACAAAGCATTACATAGGCAACCTTGCAATCCTATGGCACTAGCAAGACATTATACCAGCAAAGCATTACTCAAACAATAATGCTCCGGCATCAACAAAATCAATCTACACTGGCACTGGCATAGAAGATGTACATCGGCATAGAAGATGTACACCGATACAGAAGGAAATATGTATACCGGCACAAAGGCCGACAGGACTTTCGATATGTAATATTTTGTTTATCATTGTAAGCCGACTTGGCAAATTGTAAAATGACTCTTGTATATAAAAGAGATCATTGTAGGCATTTGTAAGATATGGATAGAATGAAATAAATAAATTATAAGGCAGACCTAATGTGTGAATTGTAGGTCAAGGGTATATGTAAAGAACAGAGCAAGAACCGGTACTGAATCTGGCATTGAAGATGCTATTGTAAAGTAGTACAGAATATTGGATTTGTGTAAATCCTCATTGTAAGTCAGTGTGACTTCTTGTTGAGTAGTGAGCTCTAGGCAGTTGGCCTTCCTGCATGTGCAGGCCCCTATTGTAAGTAATATTCTCTTATTGGCCAGTAAGTGAATATTGTGGGTCACAAATCCCACTGAGGTTTTTCCCACACCGGGTTTCCTCGTTAAACATCTTGTGTTATGGTGTTCTTTTCATGTGGATGCTTTTGATTTTGTTATTTGCATTAATTCTTGCATACCGATATACTGTTACCTTATATTCTGCATATTCAGTTTTAAGAAAATTACATTACTGGTCAGATATTGATTCACCCACCCCCTCTCAGTATCTATGGGAACCCTAACAGTCACATGTGACCATCATCGACACAAGGATATTTTAAGTATGAGAGACTATAGGGATATCAAGCTAGGCCTTCTATGACTCAACAACCTTTTAGGGGAGAATCTAGTGTTTTTAGTAGTTAGGATCTTCTAATTATGGTGGGGCCTAGCCAACATAGGGTTATATGAGAGGCACATGTTATGTGTATGTTAGTATCAGACAAAGAGTGCCCACAAGGTTTTAGAGTAGGTGGACATCATCCTAGGATGTCAAAGTAGATTGTTGATATGTGGCACTAATACATTTAGCTTAAAATTCCGATGGAGAAGGTATATTGTGATCAAACTTGATTTTTTTTGAAAAAATGCTCGATTTCGTCAAAATTCTGACGATAATTCAACATTTGGTTAATGACATTAGGGTTTTTTTAGAAAAAGTGCCCGCGTTCGTCGAAATTTCAACGACCGCGTGCATTACTTAAAAAAAAAAAGAAAAGGCCAAGTCATTTCATAAATCCCGCCTCTTTACAAAATCCCCCCTCTCATTCATCCCAATATCATCGATCAGTGCCTTTTCGCGAAGGAAGAAGCATCTATGCCAGCAAAGGCAAAGGCGGAGTCAAGGGCTGGTGGTCGGTGTGGAGGGGAAGTGCCTTAGTCTCGTGCCTGTATCTAAGCTCTGGTCCGTCCGATTTGCGTCTAGTAAGTCCCTGGCTATTTGGTTGGTTTTTTAGTATGGTGTTTGGAGTGTATGGTCTATAATGCTATCTGTAGCCCTATAGCTCCCTCCTCCGGCTGGAGTGAGATGACACAAGCAATTGAAGTTGATCGAGCTTTTATATATGCTGGTGCTTCTGCCTTAGCTACTGTGCTTGTTTCTTCTGCTTCTATATATATTCTATATGATGCCACCTATGATGCTAGTAGTTATGGATATGCTATTGGTGTTACTTCTCTATAGTGAACTTGTGGCTTTAATCGTGGGGGGAAGATCATTGGTCACTTCCCAAGGAACTGCCACAAGTAGAGCTAGAACTAAGATTGTTGGAAGCTCTGGAGATTTACCACCCTGTCAAATTGCAAGGTTGCCCTCATTTCAATCCCTTCCATTATTTTATTCACGTGAATCATATTGTTCCCTTTTTTTGAGTTTTGTATGAAAATAGTGATCATAAACTGAAAAATATTGGCATGGCATGGATGGTGTGTCATTGTGATGCACAGTTTATCTGATCATTTTGTATGCACTTATTTGGTTTTGCTTGGTGAGGCCAACTTTAATGCAGTAAAAACAATGCTTTGATCACATTCTTGAATATTTATAAATCGAGTCACACTTGAATGTCGCCTATAATTGTTATGCTACAACTTAATCACATGTCTAGTGGAGTAATAGACGACCTTATTTTGCTGGACGGATTTGGCAATTGGGTCATACTATTGTGAGTGTCTCCCATTACCATTCCACTGTAACCTTTTAGACCACAACTATGGGATGCATATGGGACAACTCACTGCTTAAACTTTAAATTAAAATATTTCCACGGCCAAGGGTTTAAACTTTAAACGTGTACATATACTATTGCTGTCCATAACTGAGAAATAACTACGAAAGCCTATATGAGCTATTGTTTCTCAATTTATATGGATATATATGTGTTGGTGTTTCCTACTAGTTCTTAGATGTTACCTAAAGAACAGTCATATCTTCATTAGTTTACTAATTTGAAAGAAATTAGGAAAGGTCTAGTACCAGCTTGTAGAGTCACTATAACAGTTTTAAAAGAAGATTGTGATTTACCTTCCTCTAAATGTGTTACTAGTATAGAGAGATCCTGTGTCCTCTACTTCCTTGATCTTCTTGAGACCTATTCATTCTTATAGTATGTAGTTCAGTTAATTCATATATCATACTAAAAACCCCATCTTCATTATTTTCATCATTGATCTTTTAAAACAGATTCAAAAATGTCATATTGTTTATAGAGATATATGTCTTCTTCTACTACACCCCTCCATGATATTGCATTAGTCATGTAGACTAATTTAACAATTTTGTTCTTACAAGAGCAATTTGAAGTGATGTGGCAAAGCTTGTTGCAAATATAGTAGATTATAGTTTTGGATCGAGGCTTGGGATACTTGCACTTGCAAAGGTAAATGTGTTTGGTGTATGAAAATGATGATGATTAAAGGATCACTTACAAAAAAATGAGTTTGTATTTTTTGTGAGAGTAATGCTTGTGAGTAAAGGGCTAGCAACCAAAGGGGCCAGTTTAAGGAAAGTAAGGATCACGAGACTTGTTTTATTGCTTAGTAAAATTTTGAATATATTTGTTCTGATTGATGAAATGAATTATTTCAATTTGAGCCATATCAATGAGATGAATCAAAGAACAAGTAGCAATAATTGTTGGTGTAATAGGGATATTACCTAGCTACTTCCACTATTAGGTCATTTTTATGCCTTATCATTTAAGTTTACTTAAGGTATACATAGGATACTTATCACTTTATGTCTCATATCATAAGATTAAAATACTTTCATAATCTTATGATATCCTACATGTCTCATCTTGACCTATATAATCAAGGGGTTCTATTTATAATCTCATTCATTCATATTGTAAACTTGCATTCATTGATAGGAATATAGTTTATTTGTGTCATATTGATCTTCTCATTTTGTTGTGCTTTCCATTAGACCTCTAGATCTTGGGTGGCTATCTCCATAGTCAAATCTTAAAATATTTACCTTTCTAGATTCTATAAAAGAAATGGTTTTATCAAGAATATCATATGGAATAGCTTCTAAATATTTGCATTTGATAACAATATTGTTAGAGCATTTTGCTTTATAGGAAAATAATCCAAACTAGACTTTTTTTTTCAAGCTAAGACAAAACAAAGGTAGTACAATAATCACTTTCTCTAAATTGAGATTTTTTGGCAAAATTTTCCAAAAAAATCTCTAAATTAGTCACATAAACATACTTTCTCACTGTCTTCCCCTCCATATAACCCCTTGGATCAAATAAGGGTATAATTCTGAATGCTCTCAAGTTATACATAGTAATATCTTTGTCACATTGTTTTAAGTTTCATATCTCATGGCAGTGGTTACTCTTGTCATATGATTGCTATTGTGTAGATGGGTCCTTGAGCCCTGGTTTAATCCCATTTTTTTATCTATATCAGAGATATTCTTGGCATCCTCACTCAATGGCGATCAAGCTCTCCCTACCCAGATTAACCTATCTCTAAACTTGGAAAATGGGTGCAGAAGTTTGAGTATGAGTACTCTTCGATTATTTGTCATGCTTGTTAAGGATTGAATGAAGCAAACTCTTGTTCATGGATCACCTTCTTAGCCTCCTATGGAAGTCATTCTTTGAGTGGTCTACCATGACCATAATTAGGGTCTTAATAAATGTATTAGATACTCTCTATTATCAATAAGAGAGTTATCATAATATAGTCATGGCGAGGGGTTACAAATAAGATTAGTGAGTCCATAGTTCCCACTTGGTTTGTACTTAGAAACATTATCATTTCTTAGTTGTATGGAAACTACAAATTCATGCATCTAGCCAACAATACACACTAGCTATTATATGATTCCACTAATGAGAAAAGCCTAGTCAATCTTATAGTTTGTAGAATTAGTCATGTCCCTCATATAGAATATCTATATATGGAATATTCTTGCCTATAGATTACCTATTATTTTGCTTAATAATGTGATTATTTCACATACATCATAAAAGTGCCCTTCTAATATGTTTGTGCATCAATCTTGAAACCATATTTTTATTAACCAACCAATGATAAGAATTATCTTAAACATGCCTCTATATTTGAATCCCACTAGCTTTGATAATCAACCATAATAACCTTAACAATGCATTGACGCAACAATGCCTAATAAATCATCAATTGTCTTAGGTGAATCTAGCCAAAGCCAACCCATCAAATCCACTAATCTCCCTTGCATCCCAATCATAAAATTTTATGGTTGTTGGAACAAGCTTGGGAGATTTAGTTCTTCCTTTGCAAATCAACATACCCTATTTTGGTTTCCCAAATATTTACTAAATAACTTTGAAGATAAATTGGGAAGAGAATCCATCATATAGATATTTCTTTTCAACAGCCTTGCACATTGTTTTGTCTATCATTTATTATAATAGCTAATACCCAATTTTTTATAAGATAACAAGCAAAACCTCCTCTTCACAAACTATGTGTTCCTTAATAATCCAAAAATGAAAAAAGGAACCCACATACAAATTACTTACTCCCTACCATGAAGGCAAAAGAACATCCAATTTAAAGATAGATGTACCAAAAGGAAAGAAATATCACCTCAAAATCTGTCTTGAACTTATACATTGAATCTATACACACGAGAATCCCCTTAATAACTCTCTCACAACTTTCAATGCTAGAAGAATGAGTGTTTTCACAAGACTTTCATACTAAGATATTTATATCAAGATTCACTTGTATAGTTTTAGAGTCAAGCTGACCCATTCTCATGAGTAGTTTATGTGAACCCCTCATAAGAATGGATCACTTAGTACTCATTTCATCAAAGTGATGCTCATAGTATTATTGAAAAATTGTATTATTGTTCCAAATTTTGTGGATATTTAGGAGACACAAATAAAATATAAATGTAATCATTCCATATTTTTGTAGGAGATATTGGAATGAGACTAATAGGAAGAGTAGTAAACATGAGTCACAATGAGCACTTTAGAATAAATCTAAACATTATAAGGAAGAGTAGCTTGGAAAAATAGAAGCGTAATTTATTTTCCAATGTGCAAGATTATTACTTGGGAAAGAATCTTGAAAGAGGATTGAAAAGATTCCTTGAGCTAACATTGTCTCACTTATCCAAAATTATGAGGAAGGATTCATTAATGAAATGGTCATTAACAAGATGGAGAGAATAATAATTAGGAAGAGATAGATTTCACATGCTACTAGGTGACTAGATTGGAGAGAAACTAGAGGCAAATAATTTAGCTTGGCCATGACACAAAGTCTTAGAATAGATGCCAACCTTGGTGAATGGAATGAAAATCCCAAACAATTAATGAGTGGTGAGACAAGTAGAGGCATCTATAAATTTTGTTTTGAATATATATAAAATAAAGAAAAAATGGGACTAAAACCAAGGGAAATTCACATGGAAAGGATATGATGAAAATTAAAATAAATAGTTTGAAGATAATATTAGTTACCTAAAGGATATTCCACTTGATTATTTGGTATATCATAACTATTTTGACAAATTTTGAAACCATTAGAGGTACCTTTTACTTCTGTAAATGAGGCATTCATTCATGTTGAAGTTGTGATAGCTTATTTGCCTCTTTATAGACAACAAATTATCCATACGAATTATCATATATACTTGTAACCTCCATCCCAAACCACCTATTTAACTCTTCTTCCTTTGTGTACCTCTTTTATTCTTCCATTACCTCTTCACTTACCTAAATTCAATCCAAAACATAGTGTATATAGCATCAAAAAAATTCCATATTTGATTAATATTATCCACAACATATTGAAAAGACAAATACCACACTTACTATGTCATCAACCAAAAATAATTTACTTACATATTCAAAGAGTTCAATAATGGAGAAACATCCATGCGGTGCTCTACACATGTCCTTGAAGGTTCAAGAAATACTTATCCTCTATTGGTCCAAACTTTAAATCACTTTCCATGCATGAAAATAATTGCAACCACACACAATTTCCCACCCAATGGATTCTCTCAAACTAGTTTACTATCTTAACATAGGGTCAAGGAAAAGTGGGCCAAAATAGGAATCCAAGTGTCTTAAAAGCCTTCAAGACCATAGTGGTGAGGATTGAATTTCTTTCTTTAGTGGTATCTTTCTGTAGATTAATTAGTTGAGGATTGTATTAGGACCTTTTCCTAATTAAAAAAAAAAATATAAAGATTACATCCCTAACTATTGCATTCATAATAGAATAAATTTCTGCAATATTGAGACTATATTCATAATAGATTTATAGTGATGAATAAAGAAATATTTAAGATTATGAAAAAATTGATGTTTTCTTTCTCCCAACCGTCATTGGATATTGGGTGATTTTTGAGGCATTATGTCAAATAGTTCATGTGCCTTATCTAAGCTTACATATTTTGCATGCATGTGTACCTGGGTAGTTGCACTACAACATCTATACTCACTAATCACATTTGATTGGAAGTTTCTAAATCCATTTCAAACACATCTTGTGCATATCCTGCAATCTATGCTAACGGTGATTGTCTTTAATGGCTTCATTGTGTGCATAATTGATTGGCTCTTCACTCCTAAGACCTTCAAAAGTCTTTAATGGCTTCATTGAGTCCTTTTGTCTTCCAAATTCACCTACACCAACTTGAATTCTCCTTCAATGCTTGACTGCATGTTCACTTGGAATTGAATTGATTTTATAACTAAGAGATCACTTGATTTTATATGTCTTGAAAGCATTTTATCCCGATGGCTTTAAATTAAAGTACTTTCTCTTCTATCTAGTATTGGTGGAGCAGATCCTTTTATGATATGTAAGTTGAGAATATTTTATGAAAGGTCCCTAAATGAATACACTTTAAACTGATTTTAATATACCTTGAAGTGTGCAATATGGAAGGTTTGTATTCTTAATCTCCTGCCCATTTCTTAATTTAAAAGATGATATCTTTATTAAATATCTTTATTAACTTGATTTCTCCTTCAATTCTTGATGAATGCTTGATTGCACATTCACTTGGAATTGAATTGATTTTATAATTAAGAGATCACTTGAATTGTAGGTAAACCCCTTCAAATGATAGGGTAGGCTTCCTTTTATACCTAATATATGTCTTGAAAGCATTTTATTGTGATGGCTTTAAATTAAAGTACTTTCTCTTCTATCTGGTATTGGTGGAGCAGAGGTTGCATTGCATCATCCTAGGATACATATTTCCACAGATACAACACAAGTTAAATGTATCCTAGGTCGATGCAAAGCAACCTCTGCTCTAGAGATCACCAAAAAAAAGAGAAAGAACTTTAATTTAATGCCATCAGGATAAAAGTCTTTAATCAAGATAGATAAAATTTGAGTTTGATTGTCATCATTTACTTTGCCAAATTCTTCACACGTAACTCCTAAATCCATTGACTAACCAGAAGAACAAAATTAAGAAACGGTTTGATCATCTGAGAGATGTTGTAAACTTGCAACTCACCAGCTAAGTTTTTGTAGGTAAGATTTTTTTTTGTTTTGGTTATGGTTGTGGTGTTTATAGGGAGACATTTACAAATTTATATCTATTTTCACTATTTAATGGTTTATGGGTTTGTAATGGTAATTTAATGTTCTTTCATATTTTTGTATATATTCTTTAAAATAGCCTATTATATTGATTTGTTCTATTATGCATTATGGTGTGGGTCAGACGGCTTTGCCGTCGGTGCATGAAAGCATTGAACGAGTTCTACTTTTAAAAATTACATGAAACATTTTTAATTTATTTGATTCAGTGTTATTTGCAAAAAATGATTATCAATGATGTTTCCTTTCTCCAAGAATTGTCTAGGACCTTTTTGTCAGATAATATGTAACATCGAATGACTAAATCTTTTCATTACAAATGCTTATTTTATTTAATTATTATCTCAGCGTGAATTAAAATTTATATCTGTACGGAAGCAGAACATACAAGTTCAAGAGTCATGTGCAAGCAAATTTCCTAAAAGAAAGCAAGAAAGCATTATCTTGAATGACATGGAAACAAGCTCATCAGCTGCCTAGAAGAGAGCAATTGGAGAATGGCAGAGGAAAGTGTTTAAGGGTGATAAATAGATAGATAGTATGCAATACAAACAAACAATGTCTAGAGTGTCTGATGTGATGTCTCTAATTTATGTCCGGAGGGTCTAACTGGTTTTGGAGTTCCTGCGAAACCTATTGGGCCACGCTTGGAGGAAATCAATGTGTTCATGCAAGGAGAACCTTTTTTCTATTATGAGAATGATACTTTTGCACCTAGGGATATTTGGAAGTCAATATCCAAAAATTTCTATAGTGTGGAACAAGAGTTGGTGGACTTGAAGTATAATTGTCAGCTTTTAGAAGACCAAGAGGTTATGTACACAATCTCCCAATAGAAGAGCGATTTCAAGAATTACCTCTCCCCCCCATGACTATTCAGGAAGCACTTCCTCAAACAGAATCAAAGAAAAAAATTAAAGCATAGACTCTAGACGATGTGGTGGTGTCCTCCGTGAAGAACTCTACACTATAATTGAAAATTCATGAGGGAAACTGCAAGATAGTGAAGAGAAATACAATCTTGAAAAGTGGGAAGAATGGATCTTGGTTTGGGTGGGGCCAAGTCAGGTGGCTCCTCTAGAGGTTGACGAGATAGAAATCATATTAGTATTTGAAAAAGATCACACTCGTGGAACTTCGTGTGCGAGTGATCAATTGCGGTGTTTGGGTAATGCATTCCAAATAGATACAGTTGCATGCCATCAAGACTGTATCTATTTGGAATGCAACTGTATCTATTTGGAATGCATTACCCAAACACCGCAATCGATCACTCGCACACAAAGTTCCACGAGTGTGATCTTTTTCAAATCCTAATATGATTTCTATCTCGTCAACCTCTAGAGGAGCCACCTGAGTTATCCCCACCCAAACCAAGATCCATTCTTCCCACTTTTCAAGATTGTATTTCTCTTCACTATCTTGCAGTTTCCCTTGTGAATTTTCAATTATAGTGTAGAGTTCTTCACGGAGGAAGCCACCACATCGTCTAGAGTCTATGCTTTAATTTTTTTCTTTGATCCCATGGAGGCCAATAGTCCTTTGTTTGAGGAAGTGCTTCCTAAATAGTCATTGGGGGGAGAGGTAATTCTTGTGGTCGCTCTTCTATTGGGAGATTGTGTACATAACCTCTTGGTCTTCTGAAAGCTGACAATTATACTTCGAGTCCACCAACTCTTGTTCCACACTATAGAAATTTTTGGATATTGACTTCCAAATATCCCTAGGTGCAAAAGTATCATTCTCATAATAGAAAAAAGGTGCTCCTTGCATGAACACATTGATTTCCTCCAAGCGTGGCCCAATAGGTTTCGCAAGAACTCCAAAACTAGTTAGACCCTCCAGACATAAATTAGAGATGTCACATCAGACACTCTAGACATTGTTTGTTTGTATTGCATACTATCTATCTATTTATCACCCTCAAACACTTTCCTCTGCCATTCTCCATTTGCTCTCTTCTAGGCAGTAGATGAGCTTGTTTCCATGTCATTCAAGATAATGTCTGCTTGCTTTCTTTTAGGAAATTTGCATGCAAGAGACTCTTCAACTTGTATGTTCTGCTTCCGTATAGATATAAATTTTAATTCACGCTGAGATAATACTTAAATTAAATAAGCAATTGTAAAGAAAAAATTTAGTCATTCGATGTTACATATTATCTGACGGAAAGGTCCTAGACAATTCTTGGAGAAAGGAAACATCATTGATAATCATTTTTTGCAAATAACACTGAATCAAATAAATTAAAAATGTTTCATGTAATTTTTAAAAGTAGAACTCGTTCAATGCTTTCATGCACCGACGACAAAGCCATTCGACCCACATCATCTCTCATCATCAGAATTACAACGACCACTAATGAAACACCCGACAAGGATGTTGTGCATCCGATGGCACTCCTCTGTCAGAATTTTAAACTTTGGTGTCAGAATTCCGATGACAGCTCGAGATGGCGACGATATTCGTTCGTGGAATGAGCATGCATGGTGGCTGTCAGAAAGGTTGTGGTAATGTTGAAATTGCGATGACCACGAGGATAGTTGGAACTTCCAACACAAAGTTTTTGACGGTCGTTTTTGTTGGTAGTACGACGAAATGTGGTCAGAAATCCGACGATTGGCCATCGAAATCTTGACCCAAATGTACTAGTGTGGGTCTTTACCCTCCCAACCACTCAACATATACCACCATGGGTCTTTACCCTCCCAGCCACTCAAAGGTCAAAGGAAGATTCACTACTGCAACACTCACTTTTTGTGATAGTTCAAGCACTTAGGACAGTCACTCCTTTCATGGCCATTCTTCTTCACAACACTCTCTAACATTAATTATGATGATAGTGTACCTCCTTAAACCTTCCACCAGCACCAAACTCAATACCAAACTCTTTCCCAATCTCGCTAATGGACTAACTCAACTCACTGTCAAATTGTGACAGTTAATGCAAGGTTTAGGATAGTAGTTAGGATCTTCTAATTATGGTGGGGCCTAGCCAACATAGGGTTATATGAGAGGCACATTTTATGTATATGTTAGTATCAGACAGAGAGTGCTGACAAGGTTTTAGAGTAGGTGGACACCATCTTAGGATGTCAAAGTAGATAGTTGATATGTGGGTCTTTGCCCTCCCAACCACCCAAAGGTCAAAGGAAGATTCAATACTGCAACACTCACTTTTTGTGACACTCTCAAACACTTAGGACAGACACTCCTTTCATGGCCATTCTTCTTCACAACACTCCCTAACATTAATTATGATGATAGTGTACCTCCTTAACCTTCCACCAACACCAAACTCTTTCCCAATCTCACTAATAGACTAGAAGGCATGAACAGAGGATCGACCAAACTCTTTCCCAATCTCAACTAATCTAGACTTGTAGCAAACCTTATCAATTTTCTTCTTTTTCATAAAGATCTTGAAGATGATGCTCACTATTTTATATCATTGACTATGCTCTGAATTTGACTACATCCTACATTGTTCACAATAGCCATAGATCATCATCTTCATGCAACAATGACATTTTATCAAATAGACTATCATTATTCAACTTGTATGTTCTCTAAACTTGGGCATTAAGGTTATCATATGCATTATCACATGACTATTTTTTCTTCTTCTTAGGGTTGCCTATTGCTCTAAACATGATTAGGCCTTTTCACTATGTTGACTACCACCTTTAATGGACTTCCATAATGAAGACTTATTACTATTGCCCTCTTTGATTGTCACAAGATGACTAAAATGTTTGCATAGGTGACTAGATCTATTCATGTGAGTTCTCTTCATAATATTGGTAATTGTCATACTTTGATCGTAAGGATACCACCTTACCTCTTTATGTCTTGACATGATTCTTTGTTCACATAGTTATATTTTTGTCATAAAACCTTGTTGCCTCATACCATTTGGATGATAAAAAATCTTCTACAAGTTCCAATGCCTTTGTCCTTGAATTGTCTTGGTCTACATAACTACCAACTTGGCATTGTTCCCATATGCTTGTGGTGAATTTATTTGTTATCCTTGGACATACTTGCTATGATTTGTATTATTGATCTTTTTTTTCATTTATATTAAACTTCTTTTGATTAGCTTCAATTTCTCCTAAATCTCAACTATCACCCTTTGATAATTTCTTTGCCAAAAAGAGATCTCAAAATCTATCATTGGACTGTCTATTGATGTTCTAGCTACTCAAAGATTCATGCTTATATTATTATGTTCCTAAGAATATCATATTCTCCATTATTGGTTCTTTATACAAACCTATATATTTTATCATTGGCAATGGTTTTCATGCATTCATAGGAATTTAAGGCCAAGAACAAATCTCTACTGCTTGGTGTCAATGAAATCCCTTTAAGCATGCATTTTCTTCATCTATAAAACTTTTCTTTCCACCCTTGTTGTCTATAGCACTTTGGACCTATCCATTAGGCATGAGATTTTAATCTCTATGTTTGGCTGCTATAAAACTTCTATTTGGATTCTAACATTTTCTGCTCCATCTATTTTTGATCATCTTCCCATTGTTCTACTCATTGTCTTCTACCTAATGGTTGACATCTATGTGGTTTCTATGAATATTAACCCTTGGGGGTTGTCATCATATCTCTGCAAAGAACTTATTTTGTCCCTCCTTATGTAATATTCATAAATTACAATCTCTCCTAAGTAATTATAATGATTATATATTTATCAATAAACAATCTAAATTGAATGCAAATACTTTTTTCTTTGAAATGTAAGGTGTTGGCTTTGGGTTGAAATCCTACCTGAATCTCTGATCTTGGTTGAAAACTCTTCTTAACTCGCTCTTTGACTACTCGTTGAATCTTTGGGATTGCCCTTCATATGCATGATTCCTCACGTGGTTCAGATTATTGCCATTTTGTGGCTTCTTTGGTGGTGCAGTAGGTGTATAAGGGTTTACACGCAACTTTTTTTTAGTAGTTAAACTCATTTTCACAATGAAGGAGCCCAAACAAGAAGAAAAGTTGGCATGAACACAAACATACACTGAATGCCATGTGAAATGATGATGATGATAGATTTTAATAATGCCCACGAGGCCAAAGCAGCCCATGGGACCCACAGACAACACACACCCTATAAAATTAGGGCATTATGACTTTAAACAACATGTAACCTCTTCTCAAGATCTGCTCTTCTTCAGTGAATTTTAATTAGCAAACTTATCATTTTTATGAGTTTTGTTTCCTCAAAAAGAATGTTTAAATTATTTATTTTCAAAATGTCTTCATAAATGGCATAAATGTCACTATATGTCAAGCATTTCATGAGAAAATGTCACTCCGTCTCTATTGCTCTAGTGTTACAGAATGGGCACATTCTTTTATCCCATTCTTTTATATGTAGGTTATAATGGGAGTTATAAGGGGGTAGGGTGGTAGGTCAGGATAGGGATAGGATATGGGTAGGCTAGGATGGGAGTAGGTGATAAGATGGAAAGGATAGGTTAATAGGTTTGTGGTAGAGGTAAGCTTGGGGAAATTAATGAAGCAAGACTTATGGGATGTGGGTTAGAATAGGTGATTTTAGGGGAATAAAGGGGTAAAGGGGTAGGTATTGTGGAGGGGAGTGTGAGATATAAGGTATGAGGGGAAGGGAGATGCTAGGATAGAATAGGGGTAGGGGTAAGGTGTAAAGGAAGTTAGTGGAGGGAGGTAAGGGTGTAATATGGAAGGGTAGGTTTAAGTTAAGATGTGAAGGAGGTTAAGGCATGGGGTATGGAAGGTGGTTAAAGGATAGAGGATAGGAAGGTAGGTGAGTTAGAAGGTATGGTAAATGGAAGTGAAGAGTGTTAAGGGAGGTGGAAATGGGGGGAAATGGAAATGGGAGTGATTGGGTTTGGGTACCCACTGACAGGATCGACAGAAGTGGAAGGGATTATGCCTTGGCTAGGAAAAGGGAATGTTAAACCTCACTTCATTTCAAACAGAAAGACTTGGCCAGCTCCTGAGCAACTACAAACAAAAGGTTAACAACAAAGACTCGACAACAACCAACTAAGCTAAGACAACTAACCTAGAAAGAGAGAAAGTGTGTTTTGGTGAAGATTGGGAATATTGTATTTTGGTGAAGAAACATGATGTGAGAAGTTTGATGTAGAGGCAAGGGTAGAAATCAGTATTTCATATTAGGACAACAACCACATTGATTAGGCAAGTCAAATAAGTTATCTCCAATGTTTAGGATACACAAGGACAACATTAGTCATGTAAGTATGCATGAGCATGGGAATGGATAGTTACTTTCCTTTTAGACTAGCTTGGGTCTATGACTCTCTATAACTTGGGTCTATGACTAACTTGGGTTTATGACTCTCAGTGGGCATATCACCTACTCTAAATCACCACAAAGCCATTAGATATGTTTTGAGATGAAAAAGAAGATTTAAATGGTTTTAGTTCAATTTGCATAATTTCTATGTTCAAGTAATTTAATTTGGTATATTATACTGAAACATGATTTCATAACTAACATTTCAACTTCTATATAACTAGTTCTATAGCCTGATTTTTTTTCCTATGAAGAAAGACCATGCTAGACGGTATCAATGAACAACAAAATAAGGAGACAATTGATAGATTGTGGTCTAACTTGAAAAGAAAAGGTGATGGAAAATGTTATTGTCCCTGCAAAATTTGTAAGGGGTTAAAGACTAGAAGACTTCTAATCAAAACAACTAAGAAACATTGTAGGCTACATGGTCACATTGAAGGTGGACATAATTATCATCCATTGGTAAGTTTTTCATTATATCATTTTAACAATTTATATACATAAGAAATTACTTGATGATGAGATCATGATCATGGTTTATTTATGTTTGTCAATTTTATATAGGTCGAGCACCCTGAAGCACATGATATGGATCAACACAACCCAGAGAATTTGGTATTCAAAGTGGAGGAACATGGAGGTGTGAATATCGAAGCTGAAGATAATGATCCCATGGAAGATGACAATCATGAGCCAAAAAACACAATTGAAGATGATGGTACAAATACATTGATCCATGACACATTTAGTACTGTCACAATTGATCATGATGATGAAGATGACCTT